>NW_012144966.1:18096400-18103157 GCF_000956105.1 Propithecus coquereli
AGGACTACTTAATGGGAGAAACGTGGTTACCCAGAAAGGGATGCTGAGCACATCATGGATGTTCTCTGAAGTGGGTATGATGGCCATGTACATACATATGGGAAAGGCACTGAGAAATGAAGTAACTTTTCCAAGGTCACACTGCTTTATTGGTGGGAGAGGTAAAACAGAATTTCATGCCTCCTCACTTGTACCTTATACAATGCTTCTGCTCTTGTCAGTATAACCATGTTATTTCCTTAGTGTATCTCTTTCTTACCATTTCAAAAGAAAAGCTAGGCCTACAAGTTTTCATAAACACTGTAATGTCACTGAATTACATTTATTTCTTTGTCTCCTACATATACGCTAATAGCTTTACATTCAAGGAACCATAATTATACCTGCCTATTTGCTTCAGTATTTGTCAATACCTCAGGCCTTGTAAAATAATCTAATGGTTTTCTGTAGCTTTGGTTTTGCTCCCACACATTATAGGCATTTTATACCGGCATTTTAAGGTTTTTTTTTTTTAAAAGGTTGATCTTTAGAAAGAATACAAAAGTTTGAATAAACATATGTTGACAGGCAATTATTCCTTTAATATATTCCTTAAATTTTTGTGATGAGCACAAGCATAGTAAAATGATCTATTGTTCAAATGGCTCATCTTTCTATAAGTAGGCAAGTGGCTGTTTTGTTGGAAAGTGGACTTGACCAAGTGCCAGCAAACATGGATCTGTGAATTGCTAGTTTACAAAAACTAAAAAAACACCTAGTTTTAAAAAACATCTGCTTGTCAGTTACTAGTTGTATGGCTGCCCGCAAATGGTTTAAGCTCTGAGCCTTAGTATTATTCTCACTTGCAAAAAGGGGTGGTACTATTGCCTCATTTAGGTACTTAGAGCACAGTGTAGGCTGAATTTCTTTGGTAAATTACAAAATGGCATATTAATATCAGTACTACATTTGTTTGAAATCCAGCTTTTCCTATGACCGCAACAAATAGAGACACATGTGAAAACTGTTAGCTTTAATGAGACTATTCTTTTGGAAGAATTGAGTCAATTTTCTAAATTATTCAACACAGAATGTCCTAATCAGGAAACATACACACTGACATACACAACTGGAAAGCAAAAATGTTACTCCCAGGTTTTTCTAGGTTCCCTGGTACTTGTTTTATTTTTATGTTATATTGTGCCTAGTTTCATGTGCCTTTGCCGTGCTGTCAGAAATTCTCTTTCTGAAACAAAGAAGCTGCAATGAGAACAGCATTTATAACTTCTCGCTCATCACGAATTTTCCTTTCAGAGATTATAGCTCTGGATGTTTCCAGCCGCGTGCCGGAAACCACCCAGAGGTGCGCAGCGCCTCCCACCGGGAGCGTGAGCAGAGCCATCCAGGAGTCAGTGGCTGAGGGCTGACTACTGTCCGCACGGCTCAGTGTCTTAGAACCACCTCAGGTATTTTCCGTGCAGGTACCAATCCGGGGAAGTCAAGACTTAGCTCCCTAAACGCTTCTAGCTCGCTTGACCGCAGAACACGTCCACACGCCCGCCTTAGAGTTCCCGCGGTGGGGGAAACCGCGCTGTGTGGGCGGGGCTTCGCTCTGCTTAAGGCACCTTCCACGGTGGAACGGCGTTGGCTCTGTGGGCGGGACTACGCCAGCAGGGTGGGAACGCGCTCTGTGGGCGGATTGCGCTTGGCGGGCGGGGCTTCGTTTTATTTATGGACCGGGCTCTGTGGGCGGGGCCATGCTAGATGGGCGGAACTATGGCTCGTGAGCGGAATTTTCACTGGCTACCTCCTCCCGGAACTTCCGGGACCCTGCGCGTGTAGATGACATCGTCTGGAGTTTAAGAAGGTGCACGCGGATATCCAACTTCTGGTGAGAGGTTAATAAAGAAATTTTCCTGGGGGTTGTTGTAAAGTTTACCAGGGTTGGGGCGGGATTGGGCCGGGATTGGGCCGGCTTCGTGCCGCGGTGGCCCGAGGCTGGATTCTGTCGCGCTCTGCCTTACGCAGCCCGATTGAGCAGCAGACCGAAACGCTGGTAGCTGTTGGGCCTTCCTCTCTTGGCAGGGTCCCCAGTTTTGGGCTGTCTTTCATGATCAGTTTCCACGTGGTTATCAGAGAATTTCCGTACGCCTCCAACAAGGGTATTACCTTCTCCGCGAACCTTATGTCCCCAATTCTAGTAGACCTCTCCCTCTTGCGTCCCCACTTGTATGCTATCTGTAACAACATCTATGCTCCATATGTATGTTATATATAGTATCATATTATACCTATCATGTCTGTTTGTGTATGTTCTGTATATATCACTTAACATTAGGTGTTTGTGTTTATGTTCCATGTATTTTTAATATATAGACACACATTTTTATCAGTTCTGTACCACACCTGACACATAGTAATTGATTAGTACTAGATGAGTGATTGGGTTTTGGTTATGTTAGGATTTTAGATTACTTGATTTGAGGGAGGAATTTTATCGTGTTTTTTCTGCTTCTGTAATAATAATGTTTTTAAGTAGGAGTACTAATGAGTTTCAAAAGCGTTGCTGCCTCTGAGGCTACATTGAAGCAAGAGAAAAATTTTGGTCAAGGGATACTGTGTGAGCAAAGAAAAGAAAGAATGTGCAAAGTGTCTTCAGAGAACAAGCAGTAGTCTAGACTGGCTAGTGCGGTGTATATATAAAGGTAGCAAGAGATGTGTTTGACAAATTTAGGCTAGATTCAGGGTAGCAGTAATATTCTAGGCCAAGGCATACAGCCCCTTGTGCATTGGGAGAGCCATTGAAGGTTCTTAACGCTGGGAAGGTTCATCACATAGCACTGTGCCAAATAGCCACTTGTGCAGATGGCTTAAGCCAGGGGTTGGCAAACTTTCTGTAAAAGGCTAGACAGTGAATACCTTAGGCTTTGTGGGTCATATACTAGGAAAGCAGCTGTAAACAATACATAATTGAGTGGACGTAACTGTATTCCAATTAAACTTTAGTTACAAAGACAGGTTCCTGGTACGATTGGTCCATGGGCATAGTTTAACAACCTAAGGTCTAACCTAATGGACCTCGGGACTACAGTAGTAACTCCGTCCTGAACCAGGCAATACCACACCATGTTTTTGTATTGCTTTTTTATTTATACATGACAGGCAATATTGCATGATGTTAGCTCTGATCTAGTCGCCTGACTTTAAGTCCTGGCATCCCCTGGTTACTAAAAGTGTGGTGTTGGGCAAATTAACTTCTCTTTACACTAGTTTTTATCTGTAAAATGGGGATAATAGTACCTCCCACAAAGGATTGTTGTGAGGTGTAAATTAGTTGAAACATATAAAATGTTAGCATAGTGCTTGTACATATAGTAAAAGCTCAATAAATGTTAACAATTAATATTTTTAAAATTGTTTTCACATGCATTATTAAAGACAGATTTGAGAGATGTTTCTAAGGTAGAATTTACCGGTTTAATGCATGTCTAGCTACAGAGTGAAGAAAATATCCAAGGTTTCAAGGCAAGAGCCATTCACATAGAGAAGATATGGAAGTCAAAAAAGTAATTTAAGTGGCCAAGCATGGTGGCTCACACCTGTAATCCTTGCACTCTGGGTGGCTGAGGTGGGAGGATCGCTTGAGGTCAGGAGTTCGAGACCAGCTTGAGTAAGAGTGAGATCTTCCCTCTACTAAAAATATAAAAATTAGTTGGGTGTGGTGGTGCTTGCCTGTAGTCCCAGCTACGTGGGAGGCTGAGGCATGAGGATTGCTTGATCCCAGGAATTTGGGGTTGCTGTGAGCTATGATGACGCCACTGCATTCTAGCTGGGGCAACGGAATGAAACTTTTTCTCCAAAAAAAAAGTAAGGGAGAGAGGGAGGTACGGAATTGAGGATTAAGGACTGATTTTGATGAAATGCACAGGGGAGAAAGTGCAAAGAGTAAAAAGGAATGAAAAAGAAGTCAAGAAGGAGACAGAGTCAGTCTCTAAGTATGACAGGAACCAGAACAGTGTAGTTTGTAGACGAGCAGAGGGATAGATGGTGATGGTTAACCTCATTAGAGATGCTGCTGACAAAAAGTAGTAGTACTGATAATATTAATGAATTCAACCAGCCGATGTTAATTGGGTGTTCCTGTGGGCCAGGTGCTGGGGATGCAGAAAAGAATTAGATACAATAGTAGAGGTAGACATGGAAGTAATTTAATACAGGCAGCAACTTTTAAAATAATCGGGAGTAAGATGGAATTTCTTAGACTTAATTGGTACCTTTACTTTAAAAATTAAAATGATTTAGTTCATAAATGTAGGGAATTTAATTGAACTTGTTTTCTTTCTTTCCTAGACAATGGCCAAGAACAGATTAAGAGGGCAGAAGTCCAGGAATGTATTTCACATAGCCAGCCAAAAAAACTTTAAGGCTAAAAACAAAGCAAAACCAGTTACCACTAATCTTAAGAAGGTGAGTATTAGTAAAGTACTCTTGACTTAAAGCAAAGCACAGTTGTAAGCTACTGAACAACTGGATATATTTAAAAAAAATGCTTTTAGCTTTTCCTACAAAGGCAAGATGATTTTAAACATTTGCTTAAAAAAATGAAGAAAGATAACCACCTTTCTTTGAATCCAAATATAAGAAAAAAGCATTTTAACTACAAATATGTGAAGCTCCATGTAACAGTTTAATAGCTTTATTAGAGCATAAAAATCTTTAAAAACCACAGTATGGGAAACAGCTCTTATCTTTGAACTCATATACATCCAAGAACTTATTAACTTATTATGATATCCCAAGACATGGGATGTCAGTGAGCACCCATTCTATTTTCTCCTTAGTAATTCTTATCTGTCTGAAGATATCTGAAACTCAAAATCCTGATAAAATATTTTATTTCATGACATGCAAAATTTGAAAAGAAAGGAGTTTGTTTATTTGTTTATATTTCAGAATACTTGAGAAATTTCTTCAAGATTAAGTAGATTCTTTTAAGAAAATTCCTTAAGAAAATGTTTTCAAGTGTTGGTAGTAGGTGGAGTCACCTCTCTAGGACTCAGTAATTATCATAATAGCCCATAGGAATGTAACATTTTATCTTTCAACTTGAAATAAAGCTGGATGATGTGATGAAGGTTTGGGGATGACAATTTTACATAGGAGTTTGCTCATAGGTGACACTGAAACCAAGACCAGAATGATAAGGAGCTGGGAAATGTTGGGAGCAGTGTGTGCTAGGCATAAAAAATAGCAAGTGCAGAGGCTCTGAGCTGTGGAAAAGCTTGGTGTACTTGAGGAAGATTATTTCGTTTGGATAGGAGGTACTAGAACCTTTACATGTGCTGATAGGTAGGATCTGAGAAAGATCCGTGGGTGGGCAGCATAAGGTGCAAAGGAGCTGAGGGTTTTGAAGGAGAAATTGTTTGCTAGCAGCAGTGAAGAACAAGACCACCACCCCAACCTCTTACACTCAAAAGAGGAGGACTGCAAGGGAAGCTGTCCTCGGAGAATTTCCATTAAGACAAAAAGGTCGAGGAAGGATTCAGAGACGTACTGTTAGAAGACATTAAAAGTATTTGATCTATGGCCAGGCGTGGTGGCTACGCCTTTAATCCTAACACTCTGGGAGGCTGAGGCAGGAGGATCACTCAAGGTGAACAGTTCAAGACCAGCCTGAGCAAGAGTTAGACCCTGTCCCTACTAAAAATAGAAAGAAATTAGCTGGACAACTAAAAATATATAGAAAAAATTAGCCGGGCATGGTGGCGCATGCCTGTAGTCCCAGCTACTTGGGAGGCTGAGGCAAAAGAATTGCTTAAGGCCAGGAGTTTAAGGTTGCTGTGAGCTAGGGTAATGCCATGGCACTCTAGCCCAGGTTTTTATCTGTAAAATGGGGATTATAGTACCTCCCACAAAGGATTGTTGTGAGGTGTAAATTAGTTGAAACATATAAAATGTTAGCATAGTGCTTGTACATATAGTAAAAGCTCAATAAATGTTAACTATTAATATGTTTAAAATTGTTTTCACATGCATTATTAAAGACAGATTTGAGAGATGTTTCTAAGGTAGAATTTACCGGTTTAATGCATGTCTAGCTACAGAGTGAAGAAAATATCCAAGGTTTCAAGGCAAGAGCCATTCACATAGAGAAGATATGGAAGTCAAAAAAGTAATTTAAGTGGCCAAGCAGCATGGTGGCTCACACCTGTAATCCTTGCACTCTGGGTGGCTGAGGTGGGAGGATCGCTTGAGGTCAGGAGTTCGAGACCAGCTTGAGTGAGACCCTCCCTTTACTAAAAATATAAAAATTAGCTGGGTGTGGTGGTGCTTGCCTGTAGTCCCAGCTACGTGGGAGGCTGAGGCATGAGGATTGCTTGATCCCAGGAATTTGGGGTTGCTGTGAGCTATGATGACGCCACTGCATTCTAGCTGGGGCAACGGAATGAAACTTTTTCTCCAAAAAAAAAGTAAGGGAGAGAGGGAGGTACGGAATTGAGGATTAAGGACTGATTTTGATGAAATGCACAGGGGAGAAAGTGCAAAGAGTAAAAAGGAATGAAAAAGAAGTCAAGAAGGAGACAGAGTCAGTCTCTAAGTATGACAGGAACCAGAACAGTGTAGTTTGTAGACGAGCAGAGGGATAGATGGTGATGGTTAACCTCATTAGAGATGCTGCTGAGAAAAAGTAGTAGTACTGATAATATTAATGAATTCAACCAGCCGATGTTAATTGGGTGTTCCTGTGGGCCAGGTGCTGGGGATGCAGAAAAGAATT
>NW_012144966.1:18105488-18108078 GCF_000956105.1 Propithecus coquereli
CAACTAAAAATATATAGAAAAAATTAGCCGAGCATGGTGGCGCATGCCTGTAGTCCCAGCTACTTGGGAAGCTGAGGCAAAAGAATTGCTTAAGGCCAGGAGTTTAAGGTTGCTGTGAGCTAGGGTAATGCCATGGCACTCTAGCCCAGGCAACAGAGCAAGACTCTGTCTCAAAAAAAAAAGGGGGGGGGCGGTATTTGATCTAGGTTTCTTTTTGTATAGATAAGGGATGACAGCATCATAGCCCAGAAAAATCACGGTCACTATAAGAATACAAAGTCAGGTTTCTCCTGTTCTTTCTCTCACACAGGCACTCAACACTTCTGATAGATCTGTGGGGGTTTTCCCCACACCAAGCAATTCTGCAGGTGAATCACCAGCAGGCACCAGCTGGGTGTCCTCTAATTTAATTCAAATCTGACACTGTCTACCTGGAGATGGCATCAGACCTCACAGGTTGAGGGTTTGGTCCCAACAAGACTGCCCCCTACTTGTGATGCCAATTGCAAGCCCCAGGTTGTTTTACCTGAACTTCTAATCCCCGTTAACTCCCTCCTTGGGTTCAATTAATTTGCTGGAGCAGCTCACATAACCCAGGAAAACACTTGCTTTTTATTGGTTTGTTATGTTATGTTACAAAGGATTTTATTAAGGTTGGTGCAAAGGTAATTGCAGTTTTAGCATTATTGAAATTTGCCATTAGATACTGGAATACATTCTTAAATGTGGTTATATTGTATATCATGCACATTTCTGTATGTTTTTTTGCTAATGACTTATTACTTGCTACTTACATTTATTTTCGACTATGGAAATGATGTTAGACAAAAAGCAAATTCGAGCAATTTTCTTATTTGAATTAAAAATGGGTCATAAAGCAACGGACACAACTCACAACATCAACAATGCATTTGGCCCAGGAACTGCTAATGAACGTACAGTGCAGTGGTGGTTTAAGAAGTTTGGCAAAGGAGATGAGGGCCTTGAAGATGAGGAGCGCAGTGGCTGGCCGTCAGAAGTTGACAGCGACCAGTTGAGAGGAATCATTGAAGCTGATCCTCTTACAACTACGTGAGAAGTTGCTGAAGAACTCAATGTCAGCTGTTCTATGGTCGTTCAGCATTTGAAGCAAATTGGAAAGGTGAAAAAGCTCGAAAAGTCAGTGCCTTATGAGCTGAATAAAAATCAAAAAAATCATCATTTTGAAGTGTCATTTTCTCTTCTTGTATGCAACAACAATGAATCATTTCTCGATAGGATTGTGACGTGAGACAAAAAGTGGATTTTATATGACAGCCGGCAACGACCAGCTCAGTGGTTGGACCGCGAAGAAGCTCCAAAGCACTTGCCAAATCCAAACTTGCAGCAAAAAAAGGTCATGGTCACTGTTTGGTGGTCTGCTGCGAGTCTGATCCACTACAGCTTTCTGAATCCTGGTGAAACTATTACATCTGAGAAGTATGCTCAGCAAATTGATGAGATGCACCGAAAACTGCAACACCTGCAGGTGGCATTGGTCAACAGAAAGGGCCCAATTCTTCTCCATAACAACACCCGACCTGCGGTCGCACAACCAACACTTCAAAAGTTGAATGAATTGGGCTATGAAGTTTTGCCTCATTTGCCATATTCACCTGGCCTCTCCCCAACCGACTACCGCTTCTTCAAGCATCTTTTTGCAGGGAAAGCACTTCAACAACCAGCAGGATGCAGAAAATGCTTTCCAAGAGTTTGTGGAATCCCGAAGTACGGATTTTTACGCTACAGGAATAAACATTTCTCGTTGGCAAAAATGTGTTCATTGTAATGGTTCCTATTTTGATTAAAAAGATGTGTTTGAGCCTAGTTATAATTTAAAATTCAGTCAGAAACTGCAGTTACTTTTGCACCAACCTAAGAGATGCAACCAAATGGAAGAGATGCCTAGGACAAAGGGTATATGCAGGAAGGGGCATGGAGCTTCCCTGCCTTCTTTGGGCATGCTACGCTCTAGGGACCTCTGTGTGTTTAGCTATCCAGATGCTCTCCAAACCCTGTTCTTTTGGTGTTTTATGGAGGTTTCATTATGTAGGTATGATTGATTAAATCTTATTGGCCATTAGTGATTAATTTAACCCTCATCTCATCTCCCCATGCCCTCCCCTCCCCAAGCTAAAAGTCCCAACCCTCTAACCCTGGGAGGGTTCTGCAGGTGACCAGCCCCTATCCTGAAACTATCTAAAGAGGCCTTAGCCATAAGCCATCTCATTAGCATTCAAAAGACACGCATATCGCTCTGGAGATTCCAAGGGTTTTAGAAGTTGTATGACAGGAAATGGGGACAAAGACCAAATATGTATATCTAATTATAAATCACCTTATCACAGTCACATATTTTGGCCTTCCTATATCAGTAAAGTCTAAGTGTGAGGCATATCCACATAAGTCTTATTTTTGAAAAACCAAAACCTTTTGTTTCAAATTTCCCAATAAGACTAAGAATTTTAGTGTGAATTATCCCCAATTTGTTGATAAGAGAGTTTTTAGATTTTTAGGTTTAACAAGGTTAAGGTTGAACATATTTTATCTTTAATGGTTATGAGAGCATAGA
>NW_012144966.1:18109928-18137471 GCF_000956105.1 Propithecus coquereli
CAGAGAAAAATTATTAAAGTAATTAGCACATTGTGGCTAACTGATTTTTAAGAATTTTTCAGATTAGATGACAACATGGCTAATGCCAGTAACAGTTTGGTGATTTCACATTGGCACCCTGAAACTGGCCATGGTAGGGGTATTTACGAAAATGGGTGTTCTGATCAACTGTTGATTTAGACATGCTATTTTACTGTTCTTGGGCCAGATTCTTCAGGAGTGGAAAGGGCTGCTGTGCCAACAGTTAAGAAGTTTATCCAGTGAAGATGAGAAGTATCCCCAAGTGGATTCCTTTCCATCGAAATGCAGGCAAAGAAAAATAAATTCTGAAAGATGCCTGTCATTTACTGTAAAGTATTATTAAGGGAAGATTTTCATGAATCATCATAGTAAAGCAGTTAGAAAACATAAGTTCTTCATTTCTTTTAAATCATGTGTCATTTATAAATTGCAGAAAAGCATTATTGATGTATAAAGTAGTAAAATTTTAACCTACTTACCATCAGAAGACATTAACTCATCAATGATATCGCCACTAATAGATCCTGCTGGAAACAGAAATGTAATAAAATTTTGTTACATTTCTGTTTACATATTTTAACAGTAAAAGAGACTTCCATTTAAACACAGGTAGCCATAGCAGCAGCTTGACTGACATTGCAAAGTTAAAGTCCTCGTACTTTGTGGAAAGATCATTCTCACGAGCACCTACTCTGTGTCTGGCGTTACTTTTATACTTCCAAACTCAAGATGAAAACCAGAAGACTCATCATCCTACTCCCAAAACTAACTCAGTTTTACAGAGTCAGTGGTATTGTAATTCTCCCAGTCACCCATCCTTAAAACTTTAACATCACTTTCCATTCCTCGTTTTAGCTTTATCTCCAGATCTCATACATGTCAAATGTTGCTAATTTTGCCTAAATAATATTCCTCAAATCTGTTATTTCTCTTCCCACTCCCACTGTCATCACTATTTCAGCCTTAATGTTCTCTGTTACATAGGTGCAATTATCTAATCTTCAATCTCCATAGCCTCTGATCTCTTTTGCTTCCCAAGGCCAAAAGCATCTTCTTTCCCAATCATGTTATCCCGTGCTGAGCACTGTATAGCTCTAATTGTGCTACTTCCTTGGTCACAAATCTTCACTGGCTTATTGGCTAGAAGTCCTAACTCAGTGTGATATTCAAGGCCCTCTCTAATCTGGCCCAAAATTACTTTCCCTAGTATTTCCAAATATAAAACCATATGGAAGCCAATGTACTGTGTCTAAACTAAACCATGTAAAGCTTGCCTGCTTTATTTATCCCAATTATAATATAAACTTTTTAAGAACTATGCCTTCTGTTGTGTATCCAAGTGGCAAATAGTATAGAAATATTTATAGGGGAAGGAAAGGGAAGGATAGAGGCAAAAAGATACTAAAAAACATTCCATGTCCAGTTACAACTTTTTAGCTTCACTTTTAACTACTGTAAATTCTCACAATAGTAATGAGACATATCCCAGACGTAAAAATAAATAATTTGGATTATGCACAATATAGTTTTTAAATATCTGCAATATGACATCTATATTGGCACAACTAATCCATTCAGCAATCATTGAGAAAATGCCTACCATGAACCCCTTTATTTGGAATCAGTAAGGAGTTGCTAAATACCTAGCCATGTAACCAGGGGAAAAGACTGGGTGACAAGGAAATTTTTATAAATTTAGGAGTTGTGCTTCCTACTCCTGATACCCAGTCTTTAATGTTTTAGCTACTTACCATTTCATAGATGAAATGCAAGGAATTTAGGAAGGCAAGATTTCCCAAATAATTGGAATTGAGACCATTTATCAACTTTATAAAACTAAGCTTTCCAAATAAAAAGTATAACAAAGAATATGAAGAAACAGGAGACATAAGTTACGATGTTCTACACAAGTTTGATTTTTCTTAAAGGTAAATAGAACATATTTCATTTATATTAGACATACTCAGAGATAAAAGAACCTTACCAAGTGAACTTCAGATAAAAGCTGACACATGTAAATAGTAAAAGAAGGGAAAAGGAATAGTTTTGGCTTAATTGATCCCCAAAACGGAATCCTAAGGAAAACAGCAAACCTTGGCCCATAAATTCTTCCATTTCTCAGTATTCATAGTTCTATATATAGTCTTAACCAGGTTAATATTGTACTTGATTAAATATTTCTGAGTGTGTATATGAGACAAGCTAGTAATATAAACATAGGATCTGTTTTTAAATTTTTCTCATAAATACCTATCCCAGTGCTGGGCAAACAGGAGACACTAAATGAATACTTGTTGATTAAGCTTACTATTTTGCCTTCTGTATTATATAACAGAATTAGCATCACAACTGACAAATTCAGAAAAGCTCTCCAACCTGTTTAATATACAGTCATGTATTGATTAACGACAGGCATATGTTCAGAGAAATGCATCATGCGAACATGACAGAGTGTACTTACACAAACCTAGATGGCATGGCCTACTCCATTACATAGCTCCCTTATCTTAGGAGACCATCGTAACCATGGTCTATCATTGACCGAAACATTATTATGTGGCGTGTGACTATAGTATAGGCTGAGCATCCCTAATCTGAAAATCCAAAATCTGAAACTCTGAGCACAAACATGGTGCCACAAGTGGAATATTCCACACCTGACCTCATGTGATGGATCAGTCAATACACAGTCAAAACTTTGTTTTGTGCACATAAAATTATTAAAAATATTGTTACAATATTACCTTCAGGCTATGTGTGTAAGGTGTATATAAAACATAAATGAATTTGTGTTTAGACTTGGGCTCCATCCCCAAGATATCTCATGATATATATGCAAATATTCCAAAATCTAAAAAAGTCCAAAACATCTCTGGTCCCAAGCACTTTGGATAAGGGATACTCAATCTGTATTCATACTTTCCCCTCTCTAATTTGTAAAACAATTCTCTGAACCCACCGGAAGATATATCTGTAGCTGGTGTCTGCTGGAGATTCTGGCTTCTTTCAGAAACATGTTGCTCAGGCAGATTCTGAGTTGCTGTGTTGGATTTCTGTGGAGTCACTGGAGTTGAGGACTGAGAGGAAGACTGTGTGAGGTCATCGGGTGGGGGAACAGGAAAAACCACGGGCTTAGATGAACTGGACTCTTTATTTATAAGCAGCACGTGGATAGGTCCTGAATGACTCTTTAGATTGATCTGGTATTTCTTTTGTCCATTCTGACCCTTTGAAGTTATTGGGTATAAACAAATGAATAATTATTAACAATTCTAGCTACCTTGAAATATTAAAAATAAGACAGGCAAAGCTACTGAGGACTAATAACTAAATTCATAGATAAAAATAAAGTCATTAACTCGAAACACAAGAGTAGAATGGGATATTGAGGGATGTAAACCACTTGCTTCTAAAAAGTAAACTTTTCTCAAACACTGATCATCAAAAACTCTCGGTTGTAGAATTCTGGCAACCATCCATTTTTACTGTGTGTATTATACATGTCAGTGCTCAGCAGTGTTTCAAGCATTCTCCATATGCATGAACTCCATCCACTGGAGTTAGCTGGCCACCATGGATATCCTCATCTCAACATGCTCTCTTAGTTTACAACTATTTCACAAATCAAAACTTTTTTCCCATTTTGTAAGAACAAAGACAACTGATTTTTCCTACAGAGAAATAAATATAAAAATCCCTGCAGTTCAGAAAATTAATTTGTACCCTCAGGCTTTAGACTCTACTATAAATGCCTGAATACAACTTCTAGAATTGGCAGTGGAGGGGGCAGGTAGATAATATAGTAATCTTTTTCTACTCCCTTTTTTGGCTGTTATAGCTTTCAAATCATTTCGTTTTAGAAAATCTGAACCTGAAAACTAAAATCATGAAACTCATTTACAGCATAGAGTGAATAAATGCCTTTGACTCAGTAAGCCAGAAAATGTTTTTTAAAAGACCTAATTTAGGGCAATTCACTTTTTCCTCAGTCTGGATTTTTTATTAGTTATAGATGTGGTCATTTTAACTGATTTTTAAAGATTATTGACCATGTCATTTGTCACTTCTTGATATACTGTAGCTCAAATAAAATAAAATTTTAAAAAAGTAATCAAAATGATTTAACAAAATGACTTAACATTTTGATTACATTTTTTTTATTTTATTTGAGCTACTGAATATCAAGAAATGTCTAATAATATGGCCAATCTTAAAAATCATTTATGATTCATTCACTTCTACAATTTTACAAAAGGATTAAAGACATTCATTCCTTCAGATAGCAACATTTTCAGACATAAAACTTTAAAGTAGTAACTCAAAAATGTTTACATAACAACTGTTAATAGCTCATGTTCAGCTAAGGAAAATATATTTGTCCCTCTTGAGACAGTAGATCCATTTTTTCCACTTTTATATAAAAGTTTTTCTACATACCATTTCTGGAATAGGTACCTCCAACTGTGTACCAGAAGGTGCCTGAATGGCCAAAAGTGTATCACCTGGTCAAAAAAATAAACATAAAAAATTGTAGAAAATATTGCATGGAATACAGTGGCAAAAGTGTGGGATCTGGAGTCAGAATGTTTAGTTCAATTCCAGGCTGGGTGACCTTGGGCTTTGGTTTTTAATTCTATAAAATGGGGGACATATAACCTACTACATAGGTTTATTTTAAGGATTAAAAATGAGATGATACATGTTATTAGCTCTGAGAACAGGCTAAATAGTGTTAGCTCTATTTTCATTAACAAATTCAGTCAAGTTAATTTTGCTTTCACTCTAGCCTCCTATAAAGTCTGCAATTCTTAAAACCCTTTAGCTCCAATTAAATAAGTTTGATCTATTTAAATGACTGAGGATACTAGAGATTAAGTATGATACAGTGAAATCTTGAGCTTAAATGAATTTATTTTTGAAGTCAAATTCTACAGTAGATTTCTGTTGAGTTGCAGATTAATAAAACTTTCCCTAAACTTTCTTAGAAAGCTCAGGAAATACGGTGGTGAAATAGAGCAATAAACCCACACATATTTCCAACATACTTTTATATGGAAAGTCAGATTCCACTTGACAAGGTACTTTGGAGAATTTCTTTTTTAATATGTGGACAATATGCAAGGCTGTCCTTTTAATAGAACATGAACAATTAAGTACAAATGTGTATGCAAAATTTCATTTTACTTGTGTTACAAGAACACAAGTCCCCTCATTTTAGTTACATTAATTAACTATTAATTATTAACATCATATTGTCATTTCAAGGGGAAAACATGGAGGCAGAGAACTGAATAGGAGTAGGTTTAATGGTTATAAAATGGATTCACCCAATTCTTTCCTCATGCTTTCTTTCGGTTTCACTTGTGATCAGCACACCTGCTGCCGATAGTTTCATAAACAGTGCTGATGAGAACCATGTTCTCATTCAAGTTCAGTCACTGACTCTGCGACTCTTTGTAACTTTGTAACAGTTACTTTGAAACTGTTGCTTAACTCCGCTGTGATTTAGCCTCCCCTCGATCCCCTGCCCGCTCCCCGCCCCGCCACACAGAGTTTATGACTTCCAAGGGAGCTAATGAAGTGAAAGCTGTGCAAAGCAATTCTCATAAAAACAGAAACAAAAGCAGGCTATCGATACACAGCACTGCAGAGTGAAACACAATGTCTACAACTCCTGAGAATAATGAGTACGTGGGGAATTCTGAATCACTCTACACTGAACAGATTATCAGAGGAAGAACATAAGAAAAAAAATCTGAAAGTACTTACCATTAAAGCAGTTACAGATGTCTTCATGAGTTACATAGGAAAATGTACTGTCATAAGAGTTAAGGAACAACGTTTATATCAAGGTCTAGCCATTTAAATTAAGATAATCTAATGGCTGAAATAACTAAATGGCCAAATGCACACATGGTCACATAAAAGAGACCAGAAGTCTAGTCTGAAAAGGCAAACACAATCAAATAAGGGTCCATAAGAGGAGTTCTCATCACTTGCTCTGAGGAGAAGCCATTCCGATTTTTGTGACATCTTAGGATCCTTGGGAGAGAGATGGAAAACAATGCACATTCCTCATGGAGGCAGCGGCTATCAAGGAGAAGGGAGTGGGTGGGCAAAAGGAGGCCAACAGCTGGAGCAGAGAGCAACCTATATAAGCCTTCACATAGAAAATCTGGGATCATTGTTTTGTGTTCTTTTATAAGATGGTCTGTCAGAGGAGACCACAAGAGGAGATGAGAGAGGCTCAGGAAGACAAAGTTTATTTATTATACTCAGAAGTCCTACAGGCAGGAGGCAAGGCGGCCATGCAGAGCCACATGGGAAAGACACTAGGGTGGTCAGGGGACAGGAGACAGAAGCAAGGGGAAAGCACTGGGCCAGACCTTTATGGGAATTTCCTTGGGAAAGGCAAGAGACAAGATAGGGCAGGATGAACACTTTAGGATGGGCTAGTTTGAATAATTTTGGTGGGCTCCAAGCTATAGGGGTGGTCCCTAGTTGTCTCATACCTGGCCCTGGGATGATTAAGGCAGAGAAGTATTGCCACATGGAGTGTACAGGCCAGAGAGAGTCATCTGGCTCTGGACTGGTTAGTTTGTGTATCAAAGGCATGATCCTGGCTGAGCCCTTGCTGTGTCTAAGAATCAGCTAGTCCCAGGATGGGCAATCTTTACTCAGCCAGAAAGGTTTTTCTTAGGTTGTCAAAGTATCATAACATACAGGAAAAAAAAATTATATATATAAAATATAAAAACATAATCATGGTTTGGGCAATTGGGATTGGCCAGAATCTTATAAACCAGGGCAGCACAGTCTAAGGTCAAATAGATCAATGGCTTTTGAATCTTGGGGCTCCACAGGGCACAGCTTAAAAACTCCCATTGTTCTCAAACTGTTAAGGAGCTCTGACCCATAGAAAGGAAATAACAAATGAGATTATGGACTTGTTCACCAAATACAACATGAAAAATGAATTACATTGTATACATTAGTCAAAGATTCATGAGAGGTGGTACAAGATAAAATGTGGTTAGTTTCCATAAGAGTACAGGTAAGTTCATAAACCAAGAGAATCACAGATATCTAAGAGAAGACAAGGGTTTATGAGAAACACATGGAGTACATACATATCACTCATGTTTTTATCCCCAAGGTAATATGATAGATATACAAGCCTTGGACCC
The DNA here is from genome assembly GCF_000956105.1 of Propithecus coquereli. Classification (NCBI taxonomy): domain Eukaryota; kingdom Metazoa; phylum Chordata; class Mammalia; order Primates; family Indriidae; genus Propithecus; species Propithecus coquereli. Next base: position 18,117,137 of record NW_012144966.1, read on the forward strand.
TTCTCCTCCAGTAGGAACTATTAATATCTTTGAGTAAATATTAGAAAGTATCATGGATTGATTATGTGCCCATGATATCTTATCTTCAAACCAAAATTTTTCAAAATGTTGAGAGTTGCTGAATTTTTACCACTTTAAAACACTGAACGTAATTATTTAAAAATACCTATATACTTAAGAATGGCTTCTAATATTCAGAGACCACCTAAGCACACTTTGGCTAGCATATTGTGTCCTATCAATACATAGATTAAAAGTAGACTAATCTTTTTGTTTTTCTTCAGTGCAACACAGGAACAATGTCAGTGGATGTACTATATAACTTAAAAAGGTAAAATTTTTACAATATTAGTATATATTATTAAAGATTATGAAATTAAAATGTTTTATTCACTAATAAAACTTAACTCTCTAAAACACTAAAGTAACTGAGCTTCAGACTAAAAAAATCTTATATATACACATATTCCATAGCTATATGTATGTATATAACTTATTTAAAAGGATATCTATTATTAATGGAGTCATCCATCACATTTTTGATGCTCTGCTGTAGCCACAGCTTCTGCTGATCAAGTTCTCTTTCCTTCAGTTCTAGATCTTCAATTTCAGCTTTAAGATATCTTAATCTATCTATGACTTCTTTAGTATTACAGCCAGCGCCAACACCTCTTAAAAACATATGAGAATTAGCATCCCCAGATCAGACCTAGGTTAACATCACTCAATTTTTATTGTAGTAAAACTGATTTATTTAGTAATATATTTAAAACAAAAATTTTTATACTCTTCTAAAAATCAAGCACTAAAATCCTTAGAAATTTTAAACACCATACCTCTGAGCATATTTGCTTAGAAAATTTAGTGACAAGAAACAACAAATCACAAAAATTCTCAATCTGTCCAACAAATTACAACGAATGATCTGAACCAACAAATTACAAAAATCTCAACAGTCACACCTAGCAGTCTCCTAATGTGGACTGACTGAGGAGCTGGAGAAAGAAATTGCAACCTTTTAGAATTTTGACAGAATTTTAAAAAAAAAAACCAACCCTCTAAGGAGGGGACACATTTGAAGAACAGAAAGTATTTGTTACATTCAAACATACAACCAGGCAACAGTTAATAAATAACAACATGCATTTCAATCAATTATTATTTACAAGGTACATATTCCTATGCATAAGACACAGTTCCTGTTTCAAGGAGTTTATATTATTTGGGAAGATAAAGGCTTAGGCAGAAAGGGATTAATAATACAAAGCAGTAGCTATGTATGCCAAATGAGTAGCTTGAGGGAGAAAGTAAGATTTGAACTTTAAGAGTGAAAATTCAACAACCAAGAAAGTGAGGGAACATCCCAACACAAGGGCGACATATACAAAGGCCCAGAGAAGTGTGTCCAGGGGAACCTAATGAGCCAGGTGGGACTAGAGCAGAGTGCTGAAATAGAGGATTTAGGAGAGAGAAATATTGGAAAAGTCAGATTTTTACAGAGCAAAGGGAAGAAAAATAAAGGTTTTAGAATAGAGTGCTGGTCTGTAACTTACTTCCACTGGATACTATTTTTTGACTTTTTTTCAATCAGGTCAATTCCTTCTAAGACATTGGTGATATCATAAATTCTTCTTTTTTGCCTCACAGCCAAAGTATCTGCAGCCTGTTTAGGAGAAACAAAGAAGGAAAACAATGAAATAAAAAGGCAATTCATATTTTAGAGCCAAAAAGAGTTGATTATTAAGTTCACAGCATGAGAGTCCAATCCCAAATTTGACCCAGTCAGTTGCTTGGGGACAATGGCTGGGTATGTTCAAAGCATCTCCCAAACACTGCAAATACCAAAGAAATTATTCTCTTTAAAAGCTAGCAGATGTTGGAACAGAAAAAGACAAAATTAAGGTCATGACACAAAGCCCACAAAAATAAAAGAACACAGTAAGAATCCTTCACATCACCTTATGGACTAATCCCGCAGAGGAGCTACTAATTGTCTATCATGTCACCTCCTATCTTATTTCTCTGTTCATAAACAGTATCATCTAAAGATGACCTTACTTATTTTTTGAAACTTCGAAAAATTATATCTCAGCAATTTACCTTGGTAATGAAGACACTTGGAGAATTCTGAATTATACACACACTTGTAATACCTTGAAATAACTATCTGCGTTTTTAAAACTCACAATGAAAATATAGGAATGAATCGTGCCGATATAAGGCATAAAATCAACAAGAAATCAAAATCAGTAGCACAAGGTTGCTGTATGAGCAATTATTATATAAAAGCGTGGTAGTTTCATTCATATTAAGATAAAAATATTACATCCTATCATGTTATGAATGAATTCAAGAATGCTGTACAGTTCTTCTAATTAGTTCTCACTCACATTTCTGACATTTATTCCCAACAGAACAAAGAGAACCTTAGAGAAAAGGTTACTCTACAGCTCTTTTCAGAGTAGATTAGACAACAACCTGCCTTGCATGCAGAGCCACATTTAAGATTCATGTAAGTAATGAAAAAACTTATTTATGCCCCTACTGACAATTTTCAGCACATCATCTAGATTGATAAATAAGATTTAGCTTCACATAATTGGTTATCAGCTCTTGCAGGGCATCACCACTTTCTTGATCATGTAAAAAATTAGCTCCTACAAAAACCCAGCACGGTATATAGTGTTTGCAACCTGCACCTGCCTTCCACGGGGAGCAAGTGCCACCAACAGCTATGGGTCACTTCACACCCATTTGGAACCTTAAGTGAAATGTCAGTTCTCTCAGTCCATTTTTTTTTTTTTTTTTTTTTACTAATAACAGAGATGATGATGATGATTTTTTTTTTTTAAAGCAATGGGTCCTTGCTATGTTGCCCAGGCTGGATTCAAACTCCTGGACTCAAGGGATCCTCCCACCTCAGTTTTCTGAGTAGCTGGGATCACCAGCATGTGCCACTGTGGCTGGCTTAAGTCCATTTTTTTGTGCTACTACAAATCCCAGGTTACTACTGCCTAATCATTCAGGTCTTCTTCAAGAAGGGGATTCATGCCTCAGTGGACCAGGAGAGTATGTAGGATGTGGCAGAGACAAGGAAGAATTGGAAAATGGGGCTTTTTGGGACCCCCAACTCTGATGTGGAATCATCTTTTCTAAAGAACCAGAAAATAAAGAGTAGGACGAGGCATGGTTTCACTGATACCTTCTTTCCTGGTACTTAGCAATTCCCTCTCTGTTTTATCTACCTTCATAGAATTTCTGTTCTGGACTGTGAGGCTGTTTTTCTGAAGAGCAGACTACTACTGCATAGTTAACTGTACAAATCTGAAGCTGAGGATTCATTTCTCACTGTCCTCTGAAGAGTCTGTCTAGAGAAGTAACCCAGAGCACTTCAAGCCAGGGCTCTGTGTTATGGGTATCTATGTACTCACAGATGATGGCGTTCACAACCATAGCAACAGCTCACCGGTTTGGGTATTGGAACATGTTTGTATGAACCAGACCACAACAGCTATTCTAGGCCATTAGGCAAAGTGCCATGAGACCTAACTTTTAACTCAAAATTTTAAAAAGGTATCTCGTTTACACTTATTACTACTTAACAATCACATTTAAACCTTGATTTCTAAAACTAAACATTATTTTCTCAGTACTTTTCTACTTAAGTATATAAGCATATAAATGACCAACACTTAAAAGGATCTCCAGGAGGCTTTTATGTTAGCATTCACAAGAACACAGAAATCCAATTCTAGGGCTTCTTCCCAGCACTACTTCCTGTCTCCAGCTGGTCTCTTAAATTCTCTAAGCCTCATTTTCGTTTTTTGTAAAATGAGTTAATAACATATACTGAGTAACATATACTTGTGGGGATTAAACTAGATAATCTTACACAATGTCTGCCACATAGTTAAATGTTGTAGTAACAGCCTCATCATCAAATAAAGGTTGAAACATATCATGGGTAAGATTTAGAGTTTGTATGTATACAGACCTACCTTGTTTTATATAGTCTTTTAAAAACATGTTGCATGTGAATTCTTAAAAACTTTTATTAAATAACTTGAGACTTTCATATTTAACAGAATCATACCATGAATCCCCATCACTACTACATTCTTCCGTTCTTTAACACCTGCCATGTTCTGGGCTCAGTTCTGGGTCTTAAGGATACAACAATGATAGAACAAAGCTCCTGCCCCCAAAGTAGGGAGGGGTATTAATAATATACCAATAATTGTATTTGGAGGGAATGCAGGTAGGAGAAAGGTGCTATATTAAATAGCGTTTTCAGGGAGGAGCTCTCTGATAGGGTGACAATAGAACTGAATAGAGCAAGTGACCCCTGCACGTATCTGGGGGAAGAGCATCTGGGCAGAGGAAGCAGCAAGTGCAAAGGCTCTGAAGTGCGAGGCAGGTGTAGTTCCTTCAGAGAAGGCAGGCAGGCCAGTATGGCCTGCATGACCAGAGGGAAAATGTTGAGGAGGGCGGGGTGGGAGGGAGGGAAAGGGAGAGAGGAGATAAAGACAATAAGGCCACAAAGACAGCAAGGGGCCAGATTAGTGGGGCTTTGCAAGCCATTGTAAGAGTTTCAGCTTTTACTCCCAGTGAAATGGAAAGCCACTGGAGAGCTTTGAGCACATGGTGATCTGACTTCACATTTTAAAAGGTTCTTTCTGGCGGCAGTATGGAGAATCTTCTGTAGGGGGTGGAGGTAGAAGAAAGGCCAATGAGAAGCTATGACAATAGTCCACTCAAGAGATGGTGGTGGCTTGGATAGAGGGGGCAGCCGTGGAGGTGTTGAGAACTGGTGAGAGTCTGGATCTATTCTGAAGGTACAGCAAGCAGCAGATCCTGAGAGAGAGGAGTCAAGGATGACTCCATAGTTTTCGACTTGAGCAATTACAGATGAGGAATACTACAGGAGGAACTGGTTTGGGGCATTAAAAATCAAGAACTTATCTCAGACATTCTGACATCCAAGGGGAAAAACCAAAGAGACCATTGAACATGCGTATGTGGCTCAGGGGACAGTATTAGCTGCATAGAGAAATTCGGCAGTCATCAGTGAGTAGACATTTTAGGCAACGAGATGAAATACCCTAGATTCATACAGGAGGTGAGCATAGAAAGAGAAGGGGCTCAAAGACTGACTCTGGGGCAGTTTAAGGTCTGGGAAAGGAGGATGAACCTGCCACTGCAGTCAGAGAAGCAGGAAGAGCGGGGTCTTGGAATCCAAGGGAAGAGAGTGTAAGAAAGAGCGACCACGACAAGTACTGCTGTCAGAGCAAGTCACCGAGAACTGATCAGTGATTTGTCTTTGGAAAGATCACTGGTGACCTTGATCGGAGCTGTTTTGGTAGAGTGGTGGGGCCAAAAGCCTTAATGGAGAAATTTCAAGAAAGAGTAGAAGGAAAGTTAGAGTGGACAACTCTTGAAAAGTTCTGCTGCGAAGAGGCACAGAGAAATGGGGCAATATTTGTAGGGAATTGTGAAGTCTCCAGGAAGTGTACTCCTTTCTCTTTTTCTTTTAACAGTGGGAGCTATTTCAACATGTGAGTATGCTGATAGGAATGATGTGGTAAAAGCAGAAAGATCATTTACCATGGGGAAAAGAAATGGGACAATTGCTAAAGAGATGGTAGGCAAGGGGGGATGTGAATCAGACAAGCTGAGGATTGGCCTTAATAACAGGGCATGTGAATAACTGAAGTTCAGCAGAGTACCTGGGTGCAGACATAGGTACATCAGTAGATAAGGTCAGGAGAGAGGTTAGACATTTCTTTCTGGTGCTTTTTATTTTCTCATCAGCATTGGGGGTGGGGGGGTGGGAATGGAAGTGGGGGTAGGGAGGGGACAATTAATGATGGTGAGGAGAAAGTGTGAAATACTCATGTAAGAAAGCAAGAGAGTAGCTAGCCTAAAATGAATGCTGGACAGCACCACTGGCTCTTTCGAAGTTAGTGGTCATGAATCTAAAGTGAGACTTACCAGAATCATTGTGCATTTTTCTACAGCCCTAGAGAACTGCCTGGGTATAGACAAAGAGGTACAAGGAGAGCAAAGTGAGTCACCATCCTCATCCCATGCTTGCTACTGCAGCTGTTGAATAAATGCGCACATGCATGCAGCAAATCTACTCTAAAAGGATGCATTTACTCTAACAGTGTTTGACCTATACAGCCATAAAGGAAGCATATCTCATTTTATCACACCAACTCAGTTTACAAGAAAAATAAACAAAGAAAAATATCCCTCTGTAAGAAATAGATCTCCCTTCCAAATACTAAATTATTTTCTAAAAATATGGTATCCCACCAACGGTGAACAAAGCAATGTGGAACAAAATTAAAGCTTATGATGTTTTTAAGAGGTGGGCAAGAAAATAAACCAGGATAGCTGAGAGAGACAGTAAATAAGTGCTAAGAAGGGCTTTAAGAACCATGAAGCCACACCCCTTCACTTAAACAAATGAGTCCACTAAGATCCAGTGTTAACTCTGGATAGGGAGAGAGTGGTAGCTTTATTTGTGTTAGGATTAGTTGTGGCTTATTTGCTTAGGGATGTTCTTCTGATGGAGCATGGTGTTGCATTCGAAAAGGCTAACATCAAAACAGTAACTATAGGAAACATCCAGTCTTTCAGGTTCTCAAAGCAGGTAATTTACTCTCTTTCAGGACAACAGTCAATACCTGTACTCAACGTTTTACTAACAGCTACTGAGCTTCAGAAATTAACATGACAGTGAGGACCGGAATCTAAAAATCAAAAATAATGCAACAGAAACACTAATATAAAACCAATTAGTTCTACCTGAAAATAAGATGCAAAGACCCCAAGTGATGCACAAGATTCCCTTTAAAATATTTTAATGAGAATTTAAAAAAAACTGAACGACCTCACTTCTAACTGTGCCACATGGTATTTTACGTTGATCTATTCCATGATAAGGTTTGGACTGATTATTACCTAATTTCAAACACTGTTAAAGATAAATAATATTTAGGATGTTTGATTTCAATCCACAATTAAGAGGAACCTTTTATAAGCCAGTAATTGATAATTGTGTAATAGGATCTTACACAGATGTTATCTAATTTAATGCTCACAGCAGCTTTGTAAAGTAAGTGTTCACCTTATTATAGAGGAAACAAGACTCAGAAAGCTAATGAATAATCAAGGTGAAATTTGGCCTTAATTATATATTCCTGAAATAAATTTGTAGCAAAACATTTTCAAATGGTCTTATATAATTTCAAAAGACTTTAAATAAATGTGGTGCACAGCCAAAAGTTCCCAACTTATATAACTGCACTGAGTTGAGTAAGCAATGTAAGTACCACTGGTCTACAGGTTTTATATAGAGTGTATAAAATGATCTAAAAAAGCAGAAATATCTTAATTTCCACTTATTTATTAAAAAATAATAATCAGTAAGAAAAAATTACATAGATATCTATAGCTTTGGAACTATAACTGACACCTTATAGAATAAGGTTTAAAAAAATGAAACAGTTCCATAAAGTAGAGACTAAACGTTATAAGAGATGGAAAAAGAGAGATTGCTTAAGATGGAGGCAAAAAGTAAAGAGTTCCTGGAGGAGGCCACTGTGTTTTCAGTGGGTCTGCCTGGGCCATTAAATCAATAAGGAAATTAAATACCAAAGAATAAACTTCCTTTAAGGACACAAAAGGCTCCCTCTAGAAACAGCACTAAGTACACAAGTGTTTCAATTCCCAACCACAAAGGAATCTGTCCCAAAAAACTCTTCAGTGGTTTTGTTACCCCAAACTAACTGCTACTGTACTCAATATTTTTGAAATGCATAAGCTTTAAATATTTTCTAATTTTTATTTTTAATAAACTTTGCATAAAAAGAAACTTCAATTTTGCTGTCTTACTCAAGTTACCGGAGATTACTCAAAAGAAAAAAGATCTTTGATAAAGTATCTATTTAACTAGGAAAATCATGCTGAACCTCTGAAATCTATAAATTGCAAGATCTAAAGATTATGTGCCTATGTCCTCAACTGCATACTTTGAAAATTCTCTTAAGATTAATTTTCTAAAACAGGAGCAAGATAAGATGTGAACTCATTATTCTACCACTGAGATTTGCACCTATACATTTTATATCACCCCTGCCAGCAGTACAGTATGAAAGTTAGGAACATGGGCTCTAGGATAGGCCCCACTCACCAGCTTCATGGCCCAGGGCAAGCCACTTAGCCTCTCTGTGTCTCAATTTCCTCATCTGTAAGATAACTGTGAAGATATTACTGTTGCTGTGAGGATTAAATGAGAATAATATCTGAAACACTTAGACGAGTACCTGGCACATGGTAAGCATTACATTTGGGTTATTTATTATCACTATTTTGGACCCATTTTCTCTCTGAAATAATAAGAAAATATCATTCTATGAAAGCTATATCGTATTATAGAATGCAATAGAGCATCCCTTACCTATCTGGTGTAACTCACTAACTTTAACAATTCAGAACACCATCAAGCACAAAGAGGTAGGAAAAAAGGCTTATGAAGAGCAAATAAAGATATAAAAAGGTGTTTTTTTTGTTTGTTTTTTTTTTTTTACTCAGGGAGTTCACTCCATTTTGCACTTCTTTACTCTTACTTTTATGTGATTCTTAAACATTAGGGCTATTTAATTGCAAGAGAATTAGAAGTACCATCTGAGACATTAGGGAGGCCCCTGGGCAGTAATCAAGGGACAAGAGGAAAACTATAGAAAGGACAAAAAAATTCACAAAACATATAAAATTGAGGCCATCGAACATGGCAGTAGGCCAACATACTTCACAAGTTTTGAGGCTATCGCTTCCAAACAATACAAAAAATAATATTCATCATGACTATCTTGAGTTACCAAAAAAGTAAAATCATGTACAGTAACTTCAGTTTAAGACAACAAAGACATGTGTAATGCATTTTGAAAAATTTCCAAACCAAAAGAGCTAAATTGTTTTGTGAGAAATATTACTAATAGAGACAAATCCTCAGCTAACCAGAAAACTCAGCTATGGACAAAAATCTCATGACCTGAAGAAAAAAATGGTTTCAGGATACCTGGACTTGTCATATTCAAGATGAATATACTAGTCAGCATGTACTAGAATGTACATGGATTTTTATATAATCTAAAAATCTCAAAGGAATTGTAGTGAATGTGAGCTATGACTCAAGTTCAACCTAACTTTCATGTTAGCTGCCTTCATAACTGACCAACTGCCTATTTTGGTAACATTAAAACCTCCCCAAATTACTGGGGCATCTGGCTCAAACACATACACACATGCATATACAACAAAATGTCAAAAATTTCCTTCACTGAGAACTTATAAATGTCAAATTTATATAAGAAATAAAAAGATTTGACTATCTCAATAATTAAAACATAAAAGAAAACATAAAGACCACAAATTAAAAAATGGATGAAAGAATTCACAAAGAGAAAAAAATTGTTAACACTCTTAAAAAACTTTTCAAACTTTTAATAAGTTAATAAAGGAATAATAATCAAAGGAATGCAAATTAAAAAAATACAAATTATGTCTATACAAAGGTTGTACTTTAATATTCATAGCAGTATTATAACTGCAAAAAAATTAGAAGCAGCAGGTGAACAGATAAGCAAAGTGTGGTACCTCCATAAAACAAAATATCACTCAGAGATAGAAAGGAATGAACTATTGGTACACGCAACATAAATGAATCTCAAAAAATTGCCAAGTGAAAGAAGCTAAGCACAGAGTATATATTGTATGACTCCACTGACATGAAACTCTGAAAAGAGCATTGTAATTCACGGGAAAGAAAGCAAAGCAATGATAGTTGCTTAGGGTTGAGGATGAGGTTGAGGGTTGACTGGGAGGAGGCAAAAGGGAACTGTGTGGGATGATGGAAACGTTCTACATCTGGTTGTACTGATGATCATACAGGTATAAGCACTTGTCAAAACTCATTGAACCATTCACTTAAAAATGGGAGCATTTTAATATCTGTAAGTTATACCTCTATAAAACTGACTAAAAAAAAGAGATACCATTATTCATCACCTTTCGAATCTATAAATATGAAAAAATTAAAATACTCAATATTGACTTTAGCTATCATTTATCTAACAAACACTTTAATTTAGTACTTATTATATGCCAGGTGCTGTTTAAATGCTATAAAATTTTAGCAACTTCTCTAATAATAACCAATATGAAATAGGTACTATTATTGTCCCATTTTTGCAAATGAGGAGACTAAGGTTTGGTAACTTGCCCAAGGACACTGAACACGGAAAATTCGGGTTATAAACTCAGAGTGCATGCTTTAAACCCTATGCCATGCTACTTCTGATGTGGTGAGGTGGCTGGTCACAGTCATATGCTGCTACTGGAGTGGAAACTAATTTCATCTTTCGACAATTTGGCAACATTCATCAAAGACCTTAAAAATGTTTATTATCCTTTGATCCAATGATTAGCATGGCTTGTCAGAAGTGAAATAATTCAAAATGTTTAAATGCCCCAAATGTTTTCGGGAATATTATTTTAATAATCTCTGTTACTAAACCCAATGGACACTATAAAGTCCTGTTGTATCCTCTGTAGCACTTGACACTGGTTGGCTATTCCCTCCTTCCTAAAACACTGGTCCCTGATCTTGGTCCCACCATAATCCTCAGGTTTTTCTCTTAAATCTCATGTTCCTTTTCCTCTGCTTTCTGCTCCTGAACTATCAGTTTTCCAGAGTTCCATTCTTGTTTCTCTTTTCACTAGAAACCACCTTCCTTACATAGACCTGATGAACCAATCCCATTCCAATCAAACTGGTAACCTTCATCTTTATCTTGGGTTCCAAACCCATAATTCCCACAGACTGCCAGACATCTACTCTAAGTTGTCCCACAGACATCTCATACATGTTCAGAATTAGATTTACGTTTCTTCTAAAACCTTTCCCTCTTTTGAAAACTTCTGAATAAAAATCATCACCATTTACTCAGTTGACTAAGACAGCCACTTAGCAGTCATCCATGATGATTTTTACTATTCCCATACATGCAGCACCCAAGTTCTGTCACTTCTGCAGTACAAAATCACCTGAATCTGAGGTTTCTTATTTCCACTGCCTCTGCCCTAGTTCAGACTGCAAGCCTGCCTACAATACAATATTCTCTTCATGCAATAGTCACCTGATTTATAGCTTCTCAAATGTACCCACTTTTTTCTCTGCCCTCTTGGCTCTGGCACATACTGCCTTGATGACTGGGAATATCCTTTCACCTAACTCAAAACTAATAGAAATCTGTTCACTCAACTACATGTTACAAGCTTATGATGGACTGGTTGTTGGTCAGCACTGGCAACATACAACACAGTCCCTGGCCTCACGGAGCACTTGGTTTAGAGGGAAATGTGGGCAAACAAAAAAAGAAATAAGTAATTCCATATTGTGATCAAGGATAGTAAGGAAAAGAACAGGTTGCTGATAAAGAGAATAAATGGGAACCTACTTCAGTCACTTTAGATTAAGGAGTGTTAGGAAATGCATCTGTATTACTTTTCTATTGCTGCTGTCACAAATTACCACACGTTTAGTATCTTAAAACAATGCAAATTAATTTTTTCTTTTATTTTTTTAAATTGACAATTAAAAGTTGTATATATTTGTTGTGTACAAAATGTTGTTTTGAAATATGTATACATTGTGGAATGGCTAAATGAAGACAATTAGCATGCATTATCTCATATACTGATCATTTTTTTGTGGTGCACTCAAAATCTATTCTCTTAGCAATTTTCAAGAATATAATGTATTGTTATTAACCATGATGTACAATAGGTCTCTTGAATTTATTCCTCCTAACTAAAATTTTGTATCCTTTGACGAACATCTCCCTAACCCCTCACCCCCCAGCCCCTGCTATCCAGCATTCCATTCTTTGATTCTATTAATTTGACTATTTTATTTTATTTTTTTCAGTAGATTTAGGGGGTTCAAATGTTTTTGTTACATGGATGAATTGTATAATGCTGAAGTCAGGGCTTTTAGTGTACCCATCATCAGAACAGTGTACACTGTACCCGATAGGTAGATTTTTATGGTTTACCCCACACCCATCTTCCCCCCTTCTTAGTTTGCAATGTCCATTACACCACTTTATGACCATATATACCCCTCGTTTAGCTTCCACTTCTAAGTGAGAACATGTGGTGTTTGTTTTTCCATTCCTGAGATACCAATTTGACTATGTCAGATTCTACCTATAAGGGAGATCATGTGGTATTTGTCTTTCTGTGCCTAACTTATTTCATAATATCCTCCAGGTTCATCCATGTTGTTGCAAATGACAGGATTACCTTCTTTTTAAAAGCTGAAAAGTATCACAAATTTATTATCTTATAATTCTGAAGGTCAGAAGTCTGAAATGGGTCCAACTGAGCTAAAAATCAGTGTATTGACTGGTAAGGCTGTGTTTCTTCTAGATGCTCTAGGGAAGAATATATTTCTTTGTCTTCTCGGCTTCTAGGGGTTGCCAACATGCCTTGGTAGATGGCTCCCTCCTCCAACAACAATAAGGTCAAGTTCTGTTCATGTTTCCATCTCTCTGGTTCTCAGACTTCTGCTTCCTTTTTTCACTTTTAAGGAACTTTGTGATTACAATGGGCCCAGCTCAATAATCCAAGAAAATCTGCCCATTTACAATCAGATGATTAGCTACTTTAACCTTAATTCCATTTTCCCATGTAACTGAATATATTCAAAGGTCCTGGGAATTAGGACTTGGACATTTTTATTCCACCAACAACAGCATTTAAGAAGAGGAAACATTTAAACTGGAGGGTTTAGAAAAGTAGCCAGTTGTGTGTGTGTGTGTGTGTGTGTGTGTGTGTGTGTGTGTGTGTATAGAACTGTGTTTCAGGCTGTAGGTAAGGCCGTGCAGCAGCCCTAAAGTGAAGAGGAGAGGGCATGTGAGGGTGCTAAAAGAGGGTCTTTGGGACTGGAGTCTTGTAATGGGAGAATGCCATAGAAGAGGTAAGGGGAGGAAGAAGGACCAGAGTAAGTAGGACCCAGGAGGCATTTGGATGTTGTTCTAAGTAGTGGTACAACATGACCTTAAATTCTTAAATTTCACATATATCGATGTCATCTGAATTTTTAGTCCCTTAGTTCCTCAGTCAGCTCTCACCTACTCCCTAAAGCCTTCTATAGCTCTCATATCACCAATCCTCAAGGCTCTGGTAGATGTTTCCAAACTTCCTTCACAATGTGAAAAGTGTATAACTGTTCATTTCCCTGACTTTTTGATATAACTGTTAAGTTGGAAGCTACTAAGGGAACTATGGGGCACACATTAATGAACTCACATTTATTGGATGAGATGGAAAAAAACTGAGAATATACCTACTTATAAAAATGGCTAATTCTGAGTAATATGATAGATCTAAATTGTACAGACATTACAAATTATGTTTATAATTTGGGAAAATAAATGATCTCAGCTATAAAAAAGTATAAGAAATTAGGAAAATACAGAAAATTGTTGATAGTGGTTCTCTCTGGGTGGTAGCATAGTAGGCAATTTTTATTCTAGACCATATTAACCTTCTTCCAAGTTTTCTACTATTTGTATGTTATTTCAGTAATTATGAGTTTAAAAAGGAAAATGGAAAAAAATACCCTCCCTTTAACAAACATATTAAGATATAAAAAGAGACTCATAGGGAAAGTCGGTCTTTACTGGCAAAATCAAAAAAACAATATATTTAAAAACGGATGAAGCAAGATGGCAGAGAGTAAGGAGATTAAGTCGGTAATAAAAAGTCTCCCATCAAAGAAAAGCTCAGGACCAGATGGTTTCACTGATGAATTCTAGCAAATATTTAAAAAATACCAAGTTTTCTCAGACAGAAAACATTCTTAATAGAATGAAGGACAAAAACCATACTATCACTTCCACAGATGCAGAAAAAGCATTTACAAAATTCAACATCCTTTCATGATAACACCTCTCAACAAATTAAGTATAGCAGGAATTTACCTCAACACAATAAAGGCTGCATTGGATAATCCCACAGCTAACATCATACTCAACAGGAAAAAGTTGAAAGCTTTTCCTTGAAGACAACAAGGATGCCCACTCTCACCACTTCCAAACAATGTAATACTGGAGGTCCTAGTGAGAGCAACTAAGCAAGAGAAAGAAATAAAAAGCAGACAAACTGGAAAGGAAGACGTTAAACTGTTCCAGTTTACAGACAACATGATTTTATACATGGAAAACCCAAAAGAATCCACAAAAAAACTGTTACAACTCATAAATGAATTCAGTAAAAGTTGCAGGATACTCAATAAAGTTACAGGATATAAAAATCAACATGCAAAAATCAGTAGCAATTCTATACATTAAAAGAGAACAATCTGAAAAAGAAATCAAGAAAACAATCCTATTTAAAATATCTATAGTGGAAAACCATACCGTACTCGTGGGTTGGCAGAATCAACATTGTTAAAATGTCTATACTACCCAAAGTGATCTACAGATTCAATACAATCCCTATTAAAATACCAACATCATTTTTCACAGAGATAGAAAAATTAATTTTACGCTTCATATGGAACCAGAGAAGACCCTGTACAGCAAAAGCAATCCTAGACAATAAAAACAAAATGGGAGGTATCAATTTACCAGACTTCAAACTATACTACAAGGCTATAGTAATCAAAACAGCTTGGTACTGGCATAAGAACAGAGTCATTAACCAGTGGAACAGAACTGAGAACCCAGATATAAAACCATTCTCATATAGCCATCTAATCTTTGACAAAGCAGACAAAAATGTACACTGGCGAAAAGAATCCTTATTCAATAAATGGTGCTGGAAAAACTGGATAGCCACATATAGAAGACTGAATCAGGATCCACACCTTTCACCTCTCACAAAAATCAATTCACGCTGAGTAACAGACTTAAACCTAAGGTGTGAAACTATTAGAATTCTAGAGGAAAACGTTGGAAATACTCTTCTAGACATTGGCCTAGGCAAAGAATTTATGAAGAAGACCCCAAAGGCAATCACAGCAACAACCAAAATAAATAAATGGGACCTGATCAAATTAAAAAGCTTCTGCACAGCCAAAGAAACTGTCACAAGAGCAAACAGACAACCTACAGAATGGGAGAAAATTTTTGCATGCTACAAATCCGATAAAGGGCTGCTAACTAGAATCTATTTAGAACTCAGGAAAATCAGCAAGAAAAAATCAAATAACCCTATCAAAAACTGGGCAAAGGACATGAACAGAAACTTTTGAAAAGAAGATAGACTAATGGCCAAAAAACATATGAAAAAATGCTCAACATCTCTAATCATCAGGGAAATGCAAATCAAAACCACAATGAGGTATCACTTATCTCCAGTGAGACTGGCCTTTATTCAAAAAGTCCCCAAACAATAAATGTTGGCGTGGATGCAGAGAGATAGGAACACTCATACACTGCTGGTGGGACTGCAAACTAGTGCAACCTCTGTGGAAAGCAATATGGAGATACCTTAAAGAGGTACAAGTAGAACTACCCTTTGATCCAGCAATCCCATTACTGGGCATCTACCCAAAAGAACAAAAGACACTCTATAAAAAAGACACCTGCACTCGAAAGTTTATAGCAGCACAATTCACAATTGCAAAGATGTGGAAACAACCCAAGTGCCCATCAATACATGAGTGGATTAATAAAATGTGGTATATGTGTATCATGGAGTACTATTCATCTATAAGAAACAATGGTGATCTAGCACCTCTTGTATTTTCCTGGATAGAGCTGGAATGCATTCTACTAAGTGAAGTATCCCAAGAATGGAAAAATAACACCACATGTACTCACCAGCAAATTGGTTTCACTGATCAACACCTAAGTGTACATACAAGAATAACATTTATTGGGTGTCAGGCAGGTGGGGGGGATGGGTATGTACATACATAAAGAGTGCAATGTGTACCATCTGGGGGATGGACACGCTTGAAGCTCTGACTTGGGAGGGGGAAGGGGGGCAAGGGCAGCATACATAACCTAAACATCTGTACCCTCATAATATGCTGAAATAATAAAAAAGAAAAAGAAAAAAAGTCCTGGAAATCAACTATCTGCACCTGAGTTGGAAAATAAAGGTTTATTTTAAATCATAAAAAAATAAAATACCTATAATTAAAATAGGAATAAATTTAACCAAGTAGGTGAAAGATCTGTACACTCAAAACTATAAAACCTTGATGAAAGAAACTGAAAAAGACACAAATAAATGAAAAGATACCCTGTGTTCATAGATTGGCAGAATTAATATTAAAATGTCCATATGACCCAAAGCAATCTAGATTCAACCCAAACCCTATCAAAATACCAATGACATTCTTCACAGAAATTGAAAAAAAAAAAAAATCCTGAAATTTGTACAGAACCATGAAAGACCCCAAATAGCCAAAGCAATCTTCAGCAAAACAAAGCTGGAAGCATCACACTACCTGACTTCAAAATATACTACAAAGCTGTAGTAACCAAAACAGACACACAGAGCCGTAGAAGAGAATAGAGAACCCAGAAATAAATCCATGCATTTATAGCCAACTGATTTTCAACAAAGACATGACCCCCAAACACAAGCAACAAAAGCAAAAATAGACAGATGAGATCACATCAAACTAAAAAGCTTCTGCAAAGCAAAAGGAAATGAGAGTAAAGAGACAACCTACAGAATGGGAGAAAATACTTGCAAACTATATATCTGATAAGGGGTTAATATCAAAATATGCAAGGAACTCAACTCTGTAGCAAGAAAACAAATAACCCTATTAAATAGTGGGCAAAAGCAGGGCGTGCCTGTAGTCCCAGCTACTTGGGAGGCTGAGGTAGAGGTGGAAGGATCACTTGAAGCCAAGACTTTGAAGTCAGCCTGTTTAACATAGCAAGACTCCTATCTCTAAAAAAATAAATAAATAAATTTCAAAAATGGACAAAGAACCTGAATACACATTTCTCAAAAGACATCCAATAGGCCAACAGGTACATGAAAATGCTTAATATCACTAATAATCAGGAAAATCCAAATTAAAACCATAATGGGATGATACCTCACACTTGTTAGAATGGCTATTATCAAAAAGACAAAAAGTAACAAATATTGGCAAGAATGTAGAGAAAAGGGAACCCTTGCACACTGCAGGTGGGAAGGTAAATTAGCAGAGCCATTATAGAAAACAATAGGGAGTTTCCTCAAAAAACTAAAAGTAGAAGTACTTTATGATCCAGCAATCTCACTACTGGTATATATCCAAAGGAAATGAAATTAGTATTTGCAAAAGATATCTGCACTCCTGTGTTCATTGCAGCATTATTCACAATAGAGAAGATAAGGGATCAACCTAAATGTTCACTGATGGGTGAATGGATGAAGAAGCTGTGGCATATATAGCCATACCTCATTTTATTGCACTTTGTTTGACTGCACTAACAGATGTGTTTTACAAATTGAAGCTTTATGGCAACCCTGAGTCAAGCAAGTCTATCAGTGCCATTTTTCCAACAGCATGTGCTCACTTCATGTCTCTGTGTCACATTTTGGTAATTCTCACAGTAGTTCAAACTTTTTCATTATTATACCTGTTATGGTCATCTGTGATCAATGATCTTTGATGTTATTAATATTATTGTAATTGTGTTCAGGCACTACAAACTATCCCCATGTAATACGGCAAACTGAATTAGTAAATGTTGTACGTGTTCTGACTGCTTTACCAAGTGGCTGTCCTCCATCTTTCTCCCTCTCCTTGGGCCTCCCTATCCCGAGACACCATATTGAAATTAGGTCAATTAATAACCCTACAATGGCATCTTAAGGGATAGTCAAAGGAAGAGTCACAGGTCTCTCACTTTAAATCAAAATTTAGAAATGATTAAGCTTGGTGAGAAAGGCATGTTGAAAGCTGAGAAAGGTCAAAAGGTAGGTCTCTTGCACCAACGTTAGCCAAGCTGTGAATGCACAGGAAAAGTTCTTAAAGAAAATTAAAAGTACTATTCCAGTGAACACACAACTGATAAGAAATCAAAACAGCCTTATTGTTGATATGGAGAAAGTTTTAGTGATCTGGATAAACCAAAACCTAATCCAGTGCAAGGCCCTAATCTCTTCAATTCTATGAAGGCTGAGAAAGGTGAGGAAGTTGCAGAAGCAAAGTTTGAAGCCAGGTTTGTTCATGAGGTTTAAGGAAAGAAGCCATCTTCATAACATAAAAGTGCAAGGTTAAGCATCAAGCATGCTGATATAGAAGCTGGAACAAGTTATCCAGAAGATATAACTAAGATAATTGATGAAGTGGCTGCGCTACAACAGATTTTCAATGTAGATGAAACAGCCTTATATTGGACAAAGATGCCACCTACGACTTTCATGGCTAGAAAGAAGTCAATGCCTGGCTTCAAAGCTTAAAAGACCAGTTGAGTCTCCTGTTAGGGGCTAATGCAGCTGGTGACTTTAAGTTGAAGCCACTGCTCATTTACTATTCTGAAAATCCTAGGGCCCTTAGAATGATGCTAAATCTCTTCTGCCTGAGCTCTATAAATGGAACAAAGTCTCTATGACAGCATATCTGTTTATAGCAGGGTTTTCTGAATAATTAAAGCTCACTGTTGAGACCTACCACTCAGAAAAAAAGATTCCTTTCAAAATGTTACTGCTCATTGACAATGCACCTAATTACCCAAGAGCTCTGATGAAGATGTACAAGGAGATTAATATTGTTTTCATGCCTGTTAACACAATATACATTCAGCAGACCATGGATCAAGGAGTAATTCTGACTTTCAATTTTTATTATTTAAGAAATATATTCTGTAAGTCTATAGCTGCCATAGATATTGAATCTCTGATGGACCTGAGCAAAGTAAATTGAAAACCTTCTAGAAGGATTCACCTTTCTAGGTGCAATTAAGAACATCCATGATTCATGGGAGAAGGTCAAATTATCAACATTAACAGGAGTTTGGAAGAAGTTGATTCCGTCCTGCATGGATGACTTTGAGGGGTTCAAGACTTCAATGGAGGAAGTAATAACTGCAGATGTGGTGAAAATAGCAAGAGAACTAGAATTACAAGTGAAGCCTGCTGCAATCTCACAGTAAAACTTGAACAAATGAGAAGTTGCTTTTTATAGAAGAGCAAAAAAGTGGTTTTTTGAGATGGAATCTACTTCTGCCCAAAGTTCCGTGAACATTATTGAAATGAAAACAAAGGATTTAGAATATTATTTAACTTTAGTTGATAAAGCAGTGATAGGGTTTGAGAAGACTGCCTCCAATTTTTAAAAAAGTTCCACTGTGGGTAAAATACTATCAAGCATCACATGCTAAGGAGAAATCTTTCATGAAAGGGAAAGTCAATTGATATGGTAAATTTCACTGTTGTCTTATTTTAAAAAATTCCCACAGCCACCCCAACCTTCAGCAACCACCACCCTGATCAACACTGAGGAGCCATCAACATTGAGGCAAGACCCTCCACCAGCAAAAAAATTGCAACTCAATGAAGGCTCAGATGATTGTTAGCATTTTTTTAGCAATACAGTATTTCTAATCAAGGTATGCACACTATGTTTTTAGACATAGTGCTACTGCACACTTAACATAGTGTAAACAATTTTTATATGCACTGGGGAACCAAAAAACATGTGTGATTCTCTTTATTGTGATATTTACTTTATTGCAGTGGTTTGGAACTGAGCCCATGTATCTCCTAGGTATGTCTGTATACATAAGGAGATACTATTAAGCCATAAAAAAAGATGGAAATGCTGTCATTTGCAACAGTGTAGATGAACCTAGAGGACATTATGTTAAATGAAATAAGCCAGGCACAGAAAGACAAATACTGCCTGATCTCCCTTAAAGGTGGAATGTAAAAAATCTGATTTCATAGAAGTAGAGGGTGGAATGGTGGTTACTAGGGGATAGGGATAGTTGTCAGGGTGGCTGGGCAGATGTTGGTTAAAGAATACAAAATTTCAGTTAGATAGGAGGAAGAAGTTAGATTGAAGAAAGAAGAAATCTATTGTGCAGTATGGTAACCATAGTTAATCATATATTGTATTGCTAAAAAATGCTAAGAAAAATGCTGGATGTGAAGTGTTCTCACCATAAAAATCATAACTATGTGAAGTAATGCATATGTTAATTAACTAGATTTAGTCATTCCCACAATGTATATATACTTCAAAACATATTGTACATAGTAAATACACACAATTTTATTTATCAATTTTAAAAATACA
>NW_012144966.1:18137816-18145798 GCF_000956105.1 Propithecus coquereli
GCCACCGCGCCTGGCCATATAAGAAATACTTTTTACAATACCAATACTTATCATACTAAAGAAATGGCATAATACAATATACACACCCAGACAAATATATATGTAACCACATTGATAGGCACCGCATTCACATATTTCATGGCTTTTTCAGCAATAAGAAGTGGCAGAATCTAGACCAAAAACTCAGAACCAGTGTCTTAAGCTTTAATTTATCTTATCCAGAACTGGAAAAATGAGACGGCTATCTTTCTTTGTTTTTTTCTTTTCTCTAATAACGTTGTTTTTTCAAATCATGCCAAAACTTTTTCCATTTAGTAATATATATTTAAGTTTCCTCCATATCTTTTCATAGCTTGGTAGCTTTTTTCCTTTTAGCACTGAATAATATTTCATTGGATGCTCCACAGTTTATCCATTCACCTACTGAAGAATATCTTGGTTCCAAGTTTTAGCAATTATGAATTAAGCTCCTATGAATATCATGTGCAGGTTTTTGTGTGGTCTTAAGTTTTCAACTCCTCTGAGTAAATACCAAGAAGCACAACTACTGGATCGTACAGTAAGAGTATATTTAATTTTGTAAGAAACTTCCAAATTGTATTCCAAAGTGGCTATACCTTTTGCATCCCCATCATCAATGAATGAGAGTTCCTGTTGCTCCACATCCTTGCCAGCTTTTGGTGCTGTCAGTCCTTTGAATTTCCACCATTCTAAGAGGAGTAGAGTGCTATCTCATTGTTGGTATATATACATATAAAATTGTGGTAAAATACACATAACATAAAATTTATCACCTTAAATCATTTTTAAGCGTACACTTCAGTATTAAGTACATTCTCATTGTTGTGCAACCAATCTTCAGAATACTTCATCTTGTGAAACTGAAATTCTATAACCATTTTATTAGTTTGCTAGGGTTGTCAAAACAAAATGGCACAGACTGGGTGGCTTAAACAAACAGATATTTATTTTCTCACAGTTCTGGAGGCTACAAATCCAAGATAAGGTGTTGGCCCACTCAGTTTCTTCTGAAGCCTCCCTCCTTGACTTACAGATGGTCATCTTCTTGCTGTGTCCTCAGATGGTCTTTCCTTTGTGTGGAACATCCCTGGTATCTCTTTGTATGTCCAAATTTTCCCCTTCTGATAAGGACACCAGTCAGCTTGGATTAGGGCCCACCTTCATGGCTTCAATTTAACTTAATCATATTTTTAAAGGCCCTATATAAATACAGTCACATTCGGAGGTATTGGGGGCTAAGATTTCAACATACGAATTGTGGGTGGACACATTTCAGCCTATAAAACCCACTGAATAACAAATTTCATTTTCTCTTCCCCCAAGCCTCTGGCAATCACCCTTCTACTTTCTGTCTCTATGAATTTGACTACTCCGGGTACCTCATATAAGTGGAACCATACAGTATTTACCTTTTTGTGACTGGCTTACCTCACCTAGCATAATGTCCTCAAAGTTCATCTATGCTGTAGCATATGTCAAATTTTCCTTCTTTTCTAAGGCTAAATAATCTTCCACTGTATATATGTTAATACTACATTTTATTTACCCTTTCATCCACTAATGGACACAGACTGCTTCCACCTTTTGGCTATTATGAATAATGATGCCATGGACATGGGTGTACAAATATCTTCTTGGGACTCTGCTTTTAATTCTTTGGGTATATACACACGAGTGGAAATGTCTTGAGCATTTTTAAGCATGCACTAAAGTTCTGGCTCTCCTACCCATATCTCTCTCCTTAAGCTAATTCTACCCCAAAATCTTCACCTGGTGTTAGAACCTAAGGCCTTAGGTTAAATTATTTATATATTCTAGGAGGTGTAGTAATCAGGTTATCATAAATGGGTACGCATGAGGGACTTGTCAGCTAAGAAATACCATAAATATTTTATCATATTAACTCAGGTATCATTCAGGTAATTTGTAACTTTTAAACAGTTATAGTAAAAGAGGTATGCAATCTTGATTCAGCTTTAAAAAGTTTCAAGGGGGCACCAAAATGGCAAATAAAATACAGAAACTCAGTTATAAATTATATTCAAGAGGAATTTTCAAAACAACATATAGACACAGCCACGACTATCTTAACAGTTCTTCAAATTCTTTGCTGGAATTTAAAATTAAACTAGGAATCCTACTTGAATTTGTGCAATAACATGGATTTGCGATCAATACCCTTATTTCCAATGCAGGAGCTCAGTACCTCCTTCTCTTCTACCATGGGTAGATGACTAAGAATGATCATGCATTTTCCTCTACAAGATAGCATCTATGACCTCACACAAATGAAAACCTAAGTTTATTTTTTAGGCCTACTGAAAGGCAGAACGCATACAGAAAAATAACAAATGGTCCCTTTCCAAATCTTAGCTTTTACTTTCTACTGTATGACCTTGGGCAAGTTACTTAACCTATCTCGGCCTACTTTGAT
Organism: Propithecus coquereli; assembly: GCF_000956105.1. NCBI lineage: Eukaryota > Metazoa > Chordata > Mammalia > Primates > Indriidae > Propithecus > Propithecus coquereli. The sequence goes on from NW_012144966.1 coordinate 18,140,272, forward strand.
AAGGAAAACCCCCATCTGTTACCTGGAGCATCAGCCACCTGAGACCCCCACCCCTCACGGAAGACCGCCATCAGCATAACACTAAACCTATTACCTGGCCCATCAACTAGCCTATTACCTGGTGCTTCAACATAATACTAACCTATTACCTGACACATCAACTAACCTATTACCTGGCAGGAATTAGCCAGCCACCTGATACCCCACCCCTCAGACCACCCCAACTTAATAAAGGTGGGAAAAATCAGGTAGGCGGGTCTCAGAATTTGGTGGTGAGACTCCTCTGAGCCTGCTGGCGAATAAACTTTGATTCTCCGACTCCCCGTGTGCCGCTAGGTTTGTCCTCGGAACCACTTGCTGTAACAACTTAACCTAGCAATTTCCTCAGTGTGAAATGGGGCTATTAGGCCCAAATGTGCACTGTTGTTAAGAGGATAAAATTAGTTAATATATGTAAAATGCCTCACATATAGCAAGCTCTCAATAAATGTTAACTATTAACAACAAAAATTGGCAAACCACATATAGCTTGAAAGGACTGTGATAAGCTTTTCATCTCGCTAAGGAAATAATAACTACACTATTGTAAATGAGACAACATAGTAGGGGTGAAACTGGGAGATAATGAACAAAATCCTCTCAAATCACTTCCAATGTGTTTCTATTCCGCCCCAATTGTTAAATTATACCAGAACAACTTTATTAAAATTGATTTGCTTCATTAAGTTATGTTTCCAATTAGTGATACTATTAATATTAAGAAGAAATGTAAGATACAGCGTTTTCTTCTTATATTCTTCAGCAGAATATATATTCTAAGTTAGAAAAGAAATAGCATCTATGGGGTCTTGGGATATTTTATGGATGTGCAGGATATTTGGATATTTTATGTGAAGATTGATATAATTTTTTATATTTGTGATATTCACAAAATGCGTAACTGTTTCTTAAAAAAAACTCAAGTGTATAACTTAAGAGTATCAAAAAGTTATGCTAAAATACACCCCCCCAAAGTGAGACAATAAGAAAAAAAAAAGTATCCTTATAATTTCAAATTGGAGGAAGTTTATAATTGTCAGTGTTAAGCTATCTTCAACATGTATTATCAAAAATATCTTAATGATCTGTTACTATGGTATACAAAAAGAGACCTCACTGGAAAGATTTCAATGTAAGATTTTTACATTTAAGTTACATGTATATACAAAAATAAATGAAAATATATGTAAATAAACAAATTGTATGGTTTTTCATATATAGGTGAAAAAGAACGATAAACTATTTTCTAAGAATATAAAGTCATTAATATAATGAGACATAATGTTACTGCAGAAACTTCTGAACTTTTAGGAGAGTTCTAGAATGAATGAAATTATGTTATGAAGCATCAAACTCTACATCTTACTGCCTCTGTGACTTCTGTAGAGCAATTATTAATATGTGGCTACAGATGAAACAGGAAAGTTCCATCATATTCCGAGGCAAGTTGAAGAAGAAGCCCTTCAAAGTTCAGCTCTCAGAGTTCAGTTTTATCTGGATAACCTTCTCTGATTTCTTACACTGAAGTCACGGGCTACAGTTGAATTTCTAGATTTTGAACAGCACTTTGCGACCTACAGTTTGTAACATCCCTGGCTTTCTCTGATGACTTCATGTGAAATTCTTCAAACAAAATCCATTTCAATTCACTACAATTTAAATACTATATATGCCATAAACCATTTTCAGGGAGGGAAAAGGAAGAAGGGGATGTGGGGCAAAAAAAGACAACAGGGAATTTCCAAAGGTAGGGGAAAATTCTATGAATAACATTTCAAAAAGAAGATAGTAGAAACTATTTCCCAAAAATGCAAAATATGTACAGTATGCCTCATTTGTAAATAGTAGAACAATTTGGATAATTCAACAACCACTTACTGAATACCTACTATTATCCAGGGAAAGGAGGGTCATTCAAAGACATACTCCCCGCTGGGCTACACTGGAGGGCCCCTAGCAGAAGAGGAGTTGGACTCTGCAAGTCTCGGTCCTTACACTCAGGAGGTACTAGAGGGCACACTCTGCTCAGATGCTGCCATTGCTTTATGCAGAGCCTTAAGGCTACAGTGACACACCCTCAAACCAGGTAAGGTGGTCCAGGCACTCCCCTGGGTGCTTGAACCGAGCCTCTAAGCTAAGGTCAGATGTAGGGGGTCAGAGAGGGGATCTGCATGATTACCAGCTCAATATTTTTTGTTTGTTTTCAAAGCTTTGGTTTTTACTTAAACTTGATGCACTGGTTGAATTTTAATTCAAGTAACCACATTCCCTTTTTCCTCAGCGCTTGTGGAATCCTTCCAAATCTTGCCTAGAAGGAACGGTTAAGTCATTCTGTATGACTGAATAGCTTTTGATGCTTGTTGTTGTTTGAAAAACCTGAACTGTGGTAAATGACGAAGCGTTCGTTCTCATGCAAACAGGAGAGTTTAATGAGCGCTTCAACTTCGTTCAGGGAAAGTTTTAAAATCTGTCCTTTTCGTGTGGTGGCAAATCTCACTTTTAGAAATCTATAACAGACTCCAAATTAAGCCACAAATCAAATATCTCCTAGGCAGCAGACTGATGAAAAGAAGCGTACAACGGAGAGTTTTTATTACTATAATTATTTTATCGGGGAGGGGTGTGGAAAAACGTTCATTTTTTTTTCTTTCACCGAGAAGAGATGGTACACAGGGTTCCTTTTTTCTTTCTTTCTTTTTTTTTTTTTTTTTAACAACAGGAACATAGTCCCAACTAGAACTGCCTATTAAAACCACCAATTCGCAACTGAAAAATCAATCCCCAGGATGTCTCCAGGCAGAACGTCCGATACCCAGCGAGCCTCTGCCACAGGTGGACGCGGAGCAGCAAAGACACTCTGTGGCCCTGGTGGCCCTGCGCCCGGAGACAGAAGCCACGCGGGCGCGCTCGAGGTCCTGGCCTGGGCTCTTTGTCGACAGCCCTGCGCGGCGCCCGGCCCCATTGGTTACCCGGCGGGTCGGGGCCATCCTGGTCCCTCGTCCCTCCCCCATCCCGGCGTCCAGGGCCGGTCGCAGGCCACATGGCCCTAGCTCTCGCATCGCCCAGTCCCCGGAGAGCGCGTCCTCCCCACGCCGCCCGACCCACGCGGTGAGGGGCTGGGCTTTTCCGGGGGCCGAGGACTCCGAAGTCCGCCCCCATCCCCGCCTCCCGAGCTCACCGCTTTGAGATCCAGGACGCCGTCTTTGGCCTCCTGCAGCAGCGACACGAACTTGGTGGTGAGCAGCCCCAGGCTCTTCTCGTGCCTGCTGCTGCCGCCCCCGGCGCCCCCGAGCTGCGGCGGCGGCGGCTGCTGCGGAGGCTGCGCCTGCGGAGGCTGAGGCTGCGGCCGCTGGCCCTGCCCCTGCCCTTGCGGCGCCTGCTGGCCCGAGCTCGCGGGCTCCGCCGCCGCCATCGCGTCAGGACGCCGCGGTGGTCGGGCCCGGCGCGCACAGCAGCTCTCCGGCCCCGCCCGCGGCCACCTGCCGGCTCCGCTCCGCCGCAGCCGCTGCCCGGGCCCGAAGAGAGCGGCAGTGAGGGTCCCGGGCTGCTGCAAACAACAGGTGCGCCGCGCCCACGGGAGTCGGGGCCGTTCGGCGCGCCGGGCCTCCGCCCCCTTCCCAAGCCAGGGGAAGCGTGAATGAAGCCCACGACCGAGGGGAGGGGGGTTGGAAGCGAGGAGAAGGGGCTGCGAGGGGTGGGGACCTGAGTTTAAATGGCAGGAAGTGACGCCGCGGACCGCCGTTGCCTGGAAACGCATTTTTCTGTAGGGAGGAGGAGGGGGAGCGTCGGTGAGTGTGTTTCACACTCGCCTCCTCGGCGTTCGCGAGCTGCCCAGAGCAATGGTGTTCTCACGCAGCAACTCTGGGAGGAAGAAAAAAGAAAGACTTCTATCTGGGAAGAAAGTCACTATGCCCAACGGCTAAAAATTTCCAAGCGGTGAAGTTGGTTGGCTTCTCAGTTTGTAGAGCTGCACGAGATTAGCCGTCAGCCACTTACTTTGATTGGACGGTTTCTGCTGTCTTTGCTCTTTTCGAGCTTTAGCATCGTTTGCAAACATTTCATTGACTTGGACCAGGTTGCACTTGGTTTTCTTTCATGGCCCATCTTTTTAGATTCTGAAGACAGGAAAAGCGGAATCATGGAGTTTTAGGGTTGGTTTTATCCTCATCACCAGTCTTTTCCAAGACCTTTGTTTCATAGAGGAGAAACTGCCTTGGAGAGGGAGAGGTTGTGAATTGCCCAAACAAGCCACTAGATCCAAGATCTACGTTTGAACAGTATTCTTAATACCTCATTGGAACCAATCATATTGAATTTGGAATACTAGGCACCCACGGGTCATTGAGCTTCAGTGATAGCCCAAACCATTGATGGCAAACGAAATCACACAGATATGAATAAAAGAGGGATTTTTTTTCTCATATTGCACTCTTGAGAATCAGAAATAAATTTTAAATGACTTGGTGTCACAACATTTTGAATATGGTGGACGATAAATATTAGGTGGATGAAAATTCCATGTGGCAACGAGAAAATTTTATGCAAGGATGATTTTGCTTAATTTAAAATAACAAAAACTAACAACAACAAAAAAAAGGGCCACTGAAGTGAAGTGAAATATTCAAGCAGCAGCGTTAAATAGTAAAGCTAAACACACCATTTATATCAAAAATTTTGTTTCTCATTCATAGGCACACAATTTTACTAAAAACCATGTAGCCTTTATTTTTATTTCTTTTTTGTTTTGTTTTGTAGCCTTTATTTTAATCAAAGAGCTCTATAAACAAAACTTGGAATTGAAAACCTAAAGCAAAACCTAAAAAATTCAGTTAATACAACTACTTTTGAACAATTTATCAGAGGATGATTATACCTATGTGATTTGACATGAGAAATCAAATTTTGCGAATCAATTTTATTGATATGCAATAGTGTTTCTTAAGGAGATTATAATTAGTTTTAACTTGAAGAGGGAACATTTTGCTATATAGGCAAGGTCAGGAATTGATAAAAATAAATTATCGTTATTTTAAAAACTTACATTTATGTGGTGTCTTAGCTACAGCTGCCATAACAAAGTACCTTAAACTGGGTAGCTTAAACCAATAGAAATTTATTTTCTCACAATTCTGGAGTCTGCAAGTCTACGATCTTGGCTGATAGACTGTGGCTTTCTCATTGTGTCCTCATGTAGCAGACAGAGAAAGAGTATGAGAGCTCTTGAATGCTAGCTCTCAGATTGCTTACAAGGGCACTAATTCCATCATGAGGGCCCAATCTTCAAGGCTTCATCTAAACTTAATCACCTCCCAAAGGCCCCATCCCCAGATACCATCACACTGGGGATTAGGATTTCAGCATACGAATTTTGGAGAGATATGAATCAGTCCATAGCATGTAATATTACTTTATTATAGCTATCTTGGTAATTTTGAAAATATATATATATTTTTATTTCAGCATATTATGGGGGTACAAATGTTTAGGT
>NW_012144966.1:18155555-18157607 GCF_000956105.1 Propithecus coquereli
CAGAAGTTCTCAAGAAAAATATAGAGGAGCTTGCCAGTAGAGAGACCTAAAGGTCCTATTTAGGGTAGATACCTACAAGAATGTTAATTTTCATATACAATGGTAAGGGCCATAGCTGAAGTAAATTGCAGAGAGCTCTAGGCCAGCCTTCTCAAACTTTAGTGTAAATTCATTATCACCTAGTGTATTTGTTAAAAATGTAGATTCTTATTCAATAAGTCTGGGGTGGGGCCTGAGAACCTGCATAGTTAAGAAGCTCTCAAGTTATGTAGATGCTCCTGGTTCTCTGATCACTTTTTGAGTAGCCAAACTCTAGGCTATAAGAATGCACCATTACATTGTTTTTCCAGAATACTGCTTCTGGTCTCAGCACAAACTCTATTATAAGAGCAACGTAGGAGGAGCAGGCCCATCAATGGAAAATCACATTGCAGTATTATATATGTACTTACTGCCAGCAGGATCATGGGATGATACACTAATAACACATGTAGTAAATGAGTAAAAAATTAACACTAGAAAGGTTATGATCCATATTATAACAATTAGTACACGAATTAAATCAAAGACACTTACAGATCTTGATTTCTTCTAACTGGGACAGTACTGTCCTTCCCACAAAGGGTAAAAATCTCTCCGGATAGCACTGTTTTTAGTCTCCCTTGGGGATTTACTGGGTACCTGAATATGTTGAAATGTTAACAGTATATCAAAATAGTACTCAAAACCTAATGATGTAATAAATGTGGGAGCCCAGAGAGGACAGGGTGGAATCGTTTAAAAATACAAATAAGATTTTTAAATGAAATGCAAGGGAAATTTGTAAGCAATATGCCTACTGCCCTCTACAATATCAGAAGGCATGTGTCAGGATGGTTGTCATAGAAGAACAACCTTTCCAAGAAAATATTCATAAAACTCTAAAATATTTGCTAAGTGATACTCTTGGAGGCTGGGGGTAAGCATACATTATGAGAAAACAGTACCATTCACACTGAGAAAGCAAAGAGGGTTTTAAACCCTCAGATGGAACAAGGAGTGAAACATAGGGTGGAATAGCATATGCAATTGCAATTGAAACAATAAAATCACCAATTTGAGTGTTTCTGTCATCTTGGAGGGCCAAAGTGGTGGTCTTCTAACATGGAAGTGCTTCCCACTTTCACCCGGAAGGTTCACTGTTGAGTAGTGTACTTGTTAATAGCCAAGAAAAATTTCAATGATTCAAATGTAGCTGGGTGTAGATCATAATAACTTTGAAACAGATTCCAGGTGGAGTATAGTGACTAGTCCATAAATTCTGCAATGGTGGCTTAGGTAAAGCAGAAATGTTATCTATAAAATGTGTAGAAATAAAGATAATAAGTTCATATTTTCTTTAGATCATCACTTTGTGGATTGTTGGCAGTCAAAGTAGAAAAGAATGGGTGAATTCTAAATATTGCCTTGGAATACCAGATGACCATCTACAGACTGATGAAAAATTCACATGACTTGACCAAATACAGTTGACCACCAAAGGATAAAGGGCTAGAAGACAACAATGCTAACACATTTAGTCCAGACAGGCACATAATAGATTCAAGTTCTCATTGATAGTTAGCTTGACGGTGCCTATTGTGGACAGGAAATTATTAAGGAGAAAAATTGCACCATGGCCATATACCATCCATGGCCATATACATACCCATAGAATGGTCAGAGGTGAAATCCCAGGTATTTTAGTGGTTCAAAGAGGCACCAAGGCCAGGTGCAGTGGCCCACACCTGTAATCCCAGCTCTTTGGAAGGCTCAGGTGGGTAGATCCCCTGAGGCTGGGTGTTAGAAACCAGCCTAAGTAGCATAGCGAGACCCCATCTCTTAAAAAAATAAAAAAAAGAAAAGAAAAATTAGCCAGGCATGGTGACATGTGCCTGTAGTCCCAGCTACTCAGGAGGCTGAGGCAGGAGGATTGCTTCAGCCCAGGAGTTTGAGGTTGCTGTGAAGTATGATCATGTCACTGCACTCTAGCCCTGCACTCTAGCCCAGGCAACAGAGTGATACCTTGTCACA
>NW_012144966.1:18157657-18158344 GCF_000956105.1 Propithecus coquereli
GCAACTAAAACAGGCAATGAATGACAAGTCAGCGTCGGATGAGGCAGAAGGATTGCTTGAGCCCAGGAGTTTGAGGTTGCTGTGAGCTAGGATGACGCCACGGCACTCTAGCCCAGGCAACACAGCGAGACTCTGTCTCAAAAAAAAAAAAAAAATCAGAACACAAATGACCTGTAAGAAAATGATCATGGTCACTGTTTTATAGTATGTTAATCTGACTTTGATTTCTGTATCCTTTTGACTATGAAGGAGACAACTCTCAAAAAGCTACCAATTTTCATACCAGTTCTTTATGCCATTTTTGACAAAGACGTAAGAATTCTTTCCATCAAAAGCCAGGGCTCAAACCATGTCAGCAAGATGTAGGTCATAGTTTTGTACACAATAAAAATTCAATGGCATTTTATATATATAAATATATATCCAATCCAATATATAATAAACTATATTTCATTCATCTGTGGGGCACTTAAATATTTTGGAATCCACAGAATGATTTATTAGTTATAGCTCATTGGACTTAGAGTATCTAACATTTATGAAATTTCACAAATGCCATTTTTGTAGAGGTTCAGAATCAATTTATAGTATGTACAGTTTTGCTATAATGTGGTAGTTAAATATTTAAGAAAATCCAATCAAATGTATTTGTTTGCTGATGATGGCAGACTGATTTTTAAATGCATT
>NW_012144966.1:18159524-18162855 GCF_000956105.1 Propithecus coquereli
TCATGGTGGAAAACTACACAGCCGGCCCTTGGAAAGAACGACCGATATGGTGTATTGTTGTGGGAAAAGAATGTTTTGATTTGGTGAGTCTTGGAGAAGACACTACAGACTGATCTCCCTATAATTCAATCTCAGTATGTATATATAAACCAAAGACAGGGTGCCCACTATAGAAAGGATTCTTATTATCTCTTCAAAGCCTAACCACGGCCTCAACAAGAACCTGAGGTAATGATCAGGAAGGTTTTATTTGCTTTGAGCCTTTGTTTCATAAGTTCTAATAAATAGACTTTTTTGTTTGTTTTTCTTTGTAGGTGGGGATTTGTATGTCCGAACCAACAGCTCTTTCAGGGAGTGAAAACGGGGTGAAAGGTTTGGTAGGAGGCTCTAGGAAAGACAAGGTATGAACTACCTGCTGAGAAGCAACTAGATTAGACTGTGACTTACACCCAAAGCTGTGGCAGTAAACGTCGGGAATACCGGCATGACTGAGGCATAAAGAAAGAACACAATCAGACTCTGGGACCCTGAAGCAACTATCTTAGATGTACGTATTACAGACCAGGCACTTGGACAAAAACAGTGGTTATATCCACTAACTAGAATTTATAATTGGGCCAATTATATCAGCGGTCCCCAACCTTTTTGGCACCACAGACAGGTTTTATGGAAGACATTTTTTCCACTGCCAGGGCAGTGTGTGGTGGAGCTCAGAGACCCGGGGATTGGGGACCACAGAATTCAATTAATAAAATGTGTTCAGCTGCTTACGTCTCCTTTGATTATTGTGATTCAAGCCGTGATATCAGGCATGCTAAGTGAGACCCCTGTTCTCTCTCCCCACCAATATTATTAATGAACAGCTTTACTCCAAAAGAAGTAAAGAAATAGAGAAGATAATTAGGGCTTACCATTAGTGTTCTCCATTCTATCTCTTTTTAATCCTCCAGTATGATCAGCCCGTAAATCATAAATCAGATGGGATATAAGGACTTCTTGATGACAGTCTACCAGTTGAATTAAGTAGTCACAGCTTTGGCAACTTAATATCCTACACCTACATGTGGCTTCATCTATTATTTGTCACAGATTTATTGATATTTACTGGGACTTGCAATGATGATATCAATTTAAGAACATTTGCTTTTATCCACTGCACTGATGATGTTTAAATGTTAAAGAGTTTAATAAAGGAGGGTAGTAACTGTTCTTTATTCTCTAATACCTCAACAAAAAGGAAAGGCGATAAACTGTTCCCCCTGAAAAACCTCAGAAGCTGGCCGTGTAAGTGAACATATGGGGATTCTAATCGATAAGAGCAGGTACAATATCTTTTCTAATTATCTTACAGAATATTAAACTGGAATCTCTATACCTAACATCCCAATCTTAAAGGAGCTCAGCAGTCTTGAAGAGAGCGTATCTTGGCTTTGGGAATTTTGTGACTCATATACACACTAGTACACAAGCTGGAACATGAATACATAAGTGCATAAGATAGTACGTAAGCTGGAAGACTAGTGAGTTTGAGTTGAGGTATTTTTATGTCAAGATGTTGGATCCGAGTATAGGATGCAATGTAATCAGCCTTCTTCTTGGACCCCATGATCCAGAAAGCCAAATGACTCCTAAAAGCTCTGCGATCTTTGGAATCATCTCTAGGCAAACCACACATACGCATGTTACATGCATGCACACACATGCGCACACACACAGCATGGGTCAATATACTGCCCATTTCTCTGTGTCACAGCCACCTAAACTGCCTCTTATGAAGTAAGGGCTATCAGCACCTCCTTCTCACAGGTAGGGGAGCCCAGTACTCTGTCAGTAAGTAGAAATGGTATATTCAAGATTTTGTAAATGGTAATTAAGTACACTTAATAGAGCGTTTGCTATATAGTGCCCACTGAGGATTCCACAGGTATCATCATTTATACATATGCATGCAATATTGGGGAATTACTCATTCCCTCCAGTAGGCCGAAGTGGACGTAGATGAAACAGCAATACAGAATACCATTGAAATCAGTCGCAAAGAATCCCAGATAATTATATATTTATGGGATATGCCTAATTTTATGGCTAAATGGTCAGGACTGAAAAATTGGGAGTGTCAGGCCTTGGTTTAGGCAAAAATTGGACTCATTGTTAGCTTTCATTCAAATATACAGATAGGTACCAGAAGAATAAAGGATAGGAAGCATATAAAATAATGTTGCCAATTTTGCATGGCCAAATACAGGTGAGCACACCTTAACTCAAAGCAGAAGTTATAGCACTCTTTTAACTACTTGAGATTTGAAATAGTACCAAGGATGATGTGTCAATAGGATGGTCTGGATTATGTTGCAATAACAAAACCCTGATCTTAGAAGTTTAAAATACTATAATTTCCACTCAGAAGCTTATTGACCAGAACTAGTTGCATGGCCCCATCCAACCACAACGGTGCCATAAGATGTGCCCCAAATGGGGTAGAACTCAAATATTTGGCAAATAGGACTACAGATAGCATGTTTGTGATCTGAGGTGGCATAGGCACTGGTGTGGCAAATCACTTCAACACCAGCAAAGGAAGTCAAATGCAAGGAATATATCTGAGATGAAAACAGACAGAAGTTCTCAAGAAAAATATAGAGGAGCTTGCCAGTAGAGAGACCTAAAGGTCCTATTTAGGGTAGATACCTACAAGAATGTTAATTTTCATATACAATGGTAAGGGCCATAGCTGAAGTAAATTGCAGAGAGCTCTAGGCCAGCCTTCTCAAACTTTAGTGTAAATTCATTATCACCTAGTGTATTTGTTAAAAATGTAGATTCTTATTCAATAAGTCTGGGGTGGGGCCTGAGAACCTGCATAGTTAAGAAGCTCTCAAGTTATGTAGATGCTCCTGGTTCTCTGATCACTTTTTGAGTAGCCAAACTCTAGGCTATAAGAATGCACCATTACATTGTTTTTCCAGAATACTGCTTCTGGTCTCAGCACAAACTCTATTATAAGAGCAACGTAGGAGGAGCAGGCCCATCAATGGAAAATCACATTGCAGTATTATATATGTACTTACTGCCAGCAGGATCATGGGATGATACACTAATAACACATGTAGTAAATGAGTAAAAAATTAACACTAGAAAGGTTATGATCCATATTATAACAATTAGTACACGAATTAAATCAAAGACACTTACAGATCTTGATTTCTTCTAACTGGGACAGTACTGTCCTTCCCACAAAGGGTAAAAATCTCTCCGGATAGCACTGTTTTTAGTCTCCCTTGGGGATTTACTGGGTACCTGAATATGTTGAAATGTTAACAGTATATCAAAA
>NW_012144966.1:18176093-18177182 GCF_000956105.1 Propithecus coquereli
TGTTTTCTGGATATAAGATCCTATCACCAGTGAACAGGGATAATTTGAAGTAGAAGAAAGTGTGTGTGTGTGTGTGGTGTGTGTGTGTGTGTGTGTGTGTGTGTGTGTGGTGAGGACACTTAAAATCTAGTGTCTTGTCAAATTTCAAGTAAACAATGCAGTATTAGTAGCTAAAGTCACCATGCTGTACATTAGATCCCTGAAACTTATTCATCTTATAAGTGAAAGTTTATACCCTTTGACCAGCATCTCCCCATTTCCCTCAGCCCCCAGCTCCCAACAGCCACCATTCTATTCTTCTTCTATGAGTTCAACTTTTTTACATTCCACATATAAGTGAGATCATACAATATTTGTCTTTCTGTGTCTGGCTTTATTTTATTCAGCATAATGCCTTACAGATTCATCCATATTGTCACAAATGACATTTCCTTGTTTTTCCTTATGGATGGATAATTTTTCATTGTATAAAACTACCACATTTTCTTTATCCATTTGTCCATCAATGATCACTTAAGTTATTTCTGTATTTTGGCTATTGTGAATAATGCTGCAATGAACATGGGGATGCAGATATTTCTTTGAGATACTGATTTCACTTCCTTTGGATGTATACCAAGAAGTGGGCCATGTACTCTTCTAAAAGTTTTGTGTAGTCTTGGCTCTTAAATTGATTCATTTTAAATTATTATAATGACTGAATGTGTATGGTCTTTTTCCATCTTTTTTACTATTAACCAATTTGTGTCTTTGAATCTAAAGTGTGTCTCTTATAGACAAGATATCATTGGATCTTGATTTTTTATCTAGTCTGACAATCTCTGCCCATTGACTGGCATATTTAGATCAGGGGTCAGCAAACTTTTTCCATCAGGGGCCAGATAGTACACATTTTAGTCTTTGCAGGGCAGTCTCTGTTGTGATCATTTAACTTTGCTGTTGTAAGTACAAAAGCAGCAACAGATAATATGTAAACGGACGAGCATGAATGTGTTCCAAAAACCTTTATCAAAACAAGCAGCAGACAGTATTGGGCTTGCCGGCTGCATTTGCCAACTCCTTGTTTAGACTATTCACATGTAAATATTG
>NW_012144966.1:18178827-18180407 GCF_000956105.1 Propithecus coquereli
TCAAGCTATTTTCAAGTTCACTGATTCTTTTGCCAGTTCAAAGATACTGTAGAGCTCTTAAGTAAATTTTAAATTTCCATTATACCTTTCAGCTCCAGAATTCCCATTTTTGAAAACATAATTATCTCATTAGTGATACTCGCTATTTGATGAGCATTGTCATCATAGTGTCTTTTACTTTTAAAGCATGGTTTCCTTTAGCTCTTTGGACGTATTTGTAATAGCTGCTTTGAGGTCTTAGTTTAATATTTGGGTCCCCTATAGGTAGCTTTTGTTGCCTTCATCCCCCAGCCCTGCCTTTCCCTCACCTTCCCCCCGAACCCCCGCCCCTGTGTATGGGTCACACTTTCCCATTTCTTTGTAAGTCTTAATATTTTTCTTTTTGAAACTTAGACACTGAAGGAAACATTGCAACAATTCTAAATATTGAGTCCCCTCTTCTGTGAGCCTTGTTTTTGTTTGTCTATTTGTTTAGCAAAGTCTATTCCTCTGCAGTATAATCCCTTTGATGTTTGTCCTCAATTGGTGCAGACTTAAGAATGCACAGTCACCCTTGGGACAGTTTTTGTAGGGCTCTGTATCTCTCTCCCTGATCTCTGTTAAGGTCTCTACTTTGTTTGGCATCACACCCAGCTCCATTAAGAGCTGGCTGCTCTGTTGTTTTTGAAAAAACCCTAGGGCATCAATTGCTCCAACCTGATTCAACTAAATTCGGGTAGTAATTATACTTGGTCATTCTTGTGGTTTTCTTCCAGTGCAGGAGTGCTCTTCTTAGCCGTCTCTTTTACTAGTTTTGTCTGGTAAACTAGCTTACAGTTTAATTTGTTGCTCTCATGGAGTTACCAACCCCCTTAACTGCTTTCCACTAAAAAATCTCTTTAGGATGCCCTTAGCTTGAACTTCCCCACATTTTGTTTCAAAGAAACCCAATTCCTTTGGAGAGTTGGGACTGTTTCCCCCTGGTCACAATCTCTGAGCCACTGCTCTGGGTGTTAGGCAGGGGAGTAGGTAGCCTCTGGTCTTCTAGCCTGTCTCTCCTACTGGGGAATCTTAATGAGTGAGCTGGGGCAAGGGTAACTGGGCTCACAGTAGGCTTGGCCTGCCCTACCTAGGGTAGAGTTTCTGCTCTATGCATGGAAGCTTGGTGGGGCAAAAAGAGCCCCAAAGCTGTGCTCATCAGGAATTTAGCTTCTGTAACTCTTCCAAAAGGGATGAAGACTGCTGGCAGCCTGCCCGTTTGGTGAGATATCACATCCTTTGATTGCGAGTGGAGTGGAAGAGGAAACCTTATCTTCTTGGCCACAACCACTCGGTGTGGAGCTTCCATCAGGTTGAGCTGAGGGTGACTGGAGCAGGTCTTGGCTCATTGCCACAGGTTTTGCTATTCTGAGAGATTTCATAGTTTTTATGGAATAAATGTTTCTTCATTTGCTTTTTGCCCTGAATTCCAGTGATTTTTAAATGATTTTAAAGTAATTTTCACCAATTATGGTTGTTTTGGTGGGAAACAGGTCTGCAGAGATCCTTATGTTGCCATTCCAGAATTGGAATCTTCACTTTTGTCTTTTAAACTATATTTT
>NW_012144966.1:18181973-18191590 GCF_000956105.1 Propithecus coquereli
TGATCAAAAGTCTTTTAAAAAATATTCATAATAAAATGTGTAGAAAGAGACATTTCAAAGTCATAGCAGTTACTACTATTACAATATTTAATCATTTTTACAATAGGTCTGCTGGTCCATTTCAATTAAATTCATTCTCAGAACCATCACATATCCTGCTGAATTTCGTTTAGAGCAAAAGCAAGTTGCTTAATTTTTGCTTCCATTGTTTTTTTGTTTTTGCATGTTTCTTCCAGAAGTCCACGCATTTCTTCTTCAATTTGATGAACCTAAATCAACATGTAAATTTTACATTTTAATTTCTTAAAGAAAATGTATTTTAAAAATGCATTCTGAAAGAAAAAAGTCAAGCATTTATTCTCATGCATTTTGAAATTTGTGATTCATTTAAAACAATGAGTTAGTAAAATGTAACCTGTTCAAATGCTAATAGGAAAAATACAATGTGTACATAATATACAAAGTACTTTCACATATATTATCTACTTAGTTCTAATACCGTTCTTGTGAAAAAGACGTAGCAATATATTTCAACTCTATTTTAGAGCTTAGAAAATTTGTTTATGGCTGTGCAGTTTCTATATAATCACAGCTAGGAGAGAAACTCAATCTTCTGACTTAATTCTACTGTCCCATGCTGCTTATGAATGCCGAGTCACAAGTTCAATTTAAACACCAGTTCCTAACAGATGTCCAAAATTGAAATAATAACCTCCCTCCTCAAAGAAACCCTCTCTTTAATATAGTGCCTACTTCACTTCTAAAAGTGCTGTTTGGGGTTATATATTACCATCTTTTTGAGAGATCATTTTATCATTTATTCCTAACCTACATTCTCCTAGGATTCTCTGTTTTTGGTATTTACTTCTGCCTGAAATCCTTTTTCCTACTATACCACAACACTCCTGATACCACCAACATGACCATCTTTTTCTGTTTACTTCACTCTTCCTAATCCCTAATATAGATATCCTAATCTCTTTTTTGTAAGAAAACAAATATTTCTCCTAATTTAAATAATCACCTCTAAGTGATACCTCAGAATCCTCCCCTGCACTCATACCTGATTGTCATATTTAAAATCTGGTGCTATTTCTTCAAATCTTTAACAAACACTTTCATTTGCTATTACTTCATATTGGCAGGAAGTCCAACACTCAACTCAGTATTTTGCTTTCAGCTAAGGGCCTAATCTTAAACTCTATTTAGTATTACCTGATGTATCCTTGTTAAATATTTGGTAGATTTTAAATAAAACATATGAAGTATCTGTTGACTTTAAATGAAATAACTAAATTTTGGACAAGTTATACTTCCTAATTCACTGTGATTATTTCCAAAGACCTTATTCCCTCTTTCTTTGCATAGAATCTGGAACATAATGTCATTTAAACACATACCTTGATTATAATTTCTATATGGAACATTAGTTTCTGTTGTTGAACTCTTTTCCAGTTGTTGATTTCTGGATCTCTTATCTTACGGATACCTTAGTTTCTTATTACTACTTCAAAATCAGGAAAAAATGGAAATTCACAATTATTCCCTAATGTAGTGGATCTCAATAGAGGTGTCACATCAGAATCACGTGTGGAATTTTAAAAATACCTGGGTCTGACCTCAGATTTAGTGAATGTAAGTCTCTAAGGGGAAGCTCATGAATGTGTATTATTAAAAAGCTTCATAGGTGATTCTGATGTTTGTCCCTAATTTAGCATCACCCTACACTCATTACTTTGTCAATAATATCAAGACAGTAAAGCTGATAGTCTTAAATCTTAATTAATAATAAAGTAGGCTGGGCAGGGTGGCTCATTCCTGTAATCCTTGAACTTTGGGAGGCCACGGCGGGAGGACTGCTTGAGGCCAGCCTGAGGAACATAGTAAGACCTTGTCTCTACAAAAAAATAGAAAAATTAGCCAGGTGTGGTGGTACACACCTGTAGTGCCCAGCTACTTGGGGGCCTGAGGCAGGAGGATTACTTTAGCCTGGGAGTGGAAAAAAAAGAACTCTCTGACAACCTTTTCCAAGGTAGTGATGGATTATCTTTAATACATTCACATTCTCATGCTGCCTATGTGCAGCCAAACAGACTTCTGAGATTGGTTAGATATGCAAATTTTTATCTAGTGATCATGGAGTAGGTGAACACCAGACTCAAACTTACGGTTTTGGTTTCATTAGAATTATGTTCTACAATTAATCTAAGTATTACCAACATGTTAGCCTGGTTTCATGATAGTTTTGGCAACATCCTTCATATCTGTTTGGTCATGAAATCATGCTACCTTTTTTCTTTATAATTCTCAAAAGATCTAATTTATTTAGTTATAACCATTTAAAACTGATTATCAAAGTAAATTTTACTTACAGTACCTTTAAATTTGCAGAATCAATACATTTTTGTTTGTCACTTGCCAGTTGTTTAATTTCAGCTCGATGAGCTTCAATAATTGCATCAACTTGTTTTTTAAAGGCATCATCCATACTATGAAGCTTTTCTACTGCATCCCTTAAAAAAATAAAAAACACCCACAAATAAATGTGTATATGTGGTGTGTGTGTGTGTATTAATAAATTAATTAGATGTTACTTCTTAGATGGCAGTTCTTACATTCATACTTTAATGGAAACATAACTCAGTATTATGAAAATATCAACGGGCTATTATAAGGTAACTAAAGATATAAGTAGTTCGCCATCCAGCAGAATCTATTAGGGTAACAGATTAGGCTAGGGTAATATTACTGAGGGTTGTTAACACTTTCATGCTTTGAAAGTTAGAGTACTCTGTTTCTCCATTTATTTTGAGTCCAAGTATATTTTATAAGTACCTTCACAGATGACTACTATCAATCTTTTTCCCTACATGTATTTGCAATGTAATAGTTTGAGAAGATTGTATTACAGGAGGGTTTAAGTTTACGAACATGTATTTCTGATTTCCTAATGATAATGCTTAACAGATAAAACACATTAAATGCTACTCACAAGATTTTAGTGCTTAAAGTATCTTAGAGGCAAAACACCAATTCCTTTATGTAAACATGAACAATGCTATTAAAAAAGTAAAGTCTAGGCCCGGTGAGGTGGCTTACAATCCTAGCACTCTGGGAGGCTGAGGCGGGCAGATTGTTTGAGCTCAGGAGTTCAAGACCAGACTGAGCAACAGCGAGATCCCATCTCTACTAAAAATAGAAAGAAATTGGCTGGACAACTAAAAACATACAGAAAAAATTAGCCGGGCATGGTGGTGCATGCCTGTAGTCCCAGCTACTCGCGAGACTGAGGCAGAAGGATCGCTTGAGCCCCGGAATTTGAGGTTGTGGTGAGCTAGGCTGACGCCACGGCACTCTAGCCCAGGAAACAGAGTGAGACTGTCTCAAAAAAAAAAAAAGTAAAGTCTATATAATGAACACATTTTCTGGTTGTGGTATAGCCCACAGTAATAACAGGTTGAACATAAGGACCATGAATCAAAAGCCATTCTTTTATCGCATCACTCAGTAGCCATGTTGACTAGGGGCACGTCACAAACTCTGAGTTAAAGTTTTTCAACTATCAAACAGGATAATCCTGCCTGTCCTGCCAATCTTACAGAATTACTGTTATGTTCAAAATAAGATAGAAAATCAATTTATAACTTATAAAAACCTATACAAATAAAACCTATTAACAATAATTTGCTTATTTTGTTACAATTCCATTAAATTAAAAATTATATATACCCATCTTAGTCATGAAGGCATTAATGTAAAAAATCAGGTCTGCATCATTTTGTTATTAATGACATGAACAATGCAATGTAAAAGATGCTAAAATTGTTAGGCTTTGTAAGTTTTATTAGGTTTTTGCTAATTATAGAAAACGATTGTTTCTTTTAGTATCTGAAAGACTCCTAATTGTAAAGTTGTTACTGGCAGGATAGAAAATTGGAACAGGTTCCAAGCAAAGGTCCCTCTATTAGTGCTTGGTTGAAAGCAAAGTGGAACAGGGTCTGTTAACAAACAAGTAACCGTACTATCAACCAAAACTTTGTGTAGACTATAACAACATTTTTCTATTACACTGAGTTAGAACTTAGGAAATCAAATCTCAGGTCCTATTAGGTTGGATATAATAAGAACCTACTGCTACATGAGGTTTCTGGGCTAGCCACATGCTATCTATATCCCTCTTTACCTGGGCATGAGAACTGATCATTAAACTATCCTGCCTGTTTTTCAAGGTACCTCAATTTTATAAATTCTTTTTACAAGTCTAGTTATACAGTTTACAAGGTAAAACCTTATTTCCTCTTGAGTATTTTACGGAATCCAGACAACAAAGGCAGCCAGGAACACATTTTCTTTCCTTCCTTTAAAATTAGCTCTCATCCTCAGCTCGTGCTGGCAACTGCTATCTAAATCTGTTCCAGCCTCTTTGGAAGCTCAATGACCCTGGTAGCCCTGACTTTCTACACTAAATCCCACTTACCACAACTAAAATATCACTAGCTGCATTCAGTTTTGAAACAATACCATAGCAATAAAAACAAAATGCTCATATAGCAATTATTATGTATCAGGCACTGTTCTAAGAACTATATAATTCATATAAGCCATATATATTCATAAATACACATACACATAAAATTTCAATCTTATATCTACATTTAAGGTAGGAACTATTACTATCTTCATTTTATAGATGGAATGGAAATAAAGTTCTTGGCAAATAACTATGTCCTCTATGTTTTTTAGCTCCTCTTTCTTTATACATATGTCACCCATCCCACAGTATTTATGATTAAAAAGATCCCACATCCTTTAGGACTTAATGCTTACTTTTGTAGTTCAATACTTTTGTCTCTTTCTGCTTTAAGTTTCCTTTCCTTGTTTTCAAATTTTTCTTTCACTTCTTTTACTTGTGTTTCAAGATGACACAGAAGTTCTCCTTTATCGTGCCACTTCTGATTAAGTGTACTAATATGAGAAGAAATTTTAAAAGTAAATTGGGTATATGAAATCATTAAGTCACATTTTATTTCGCAGTGGGAAATACTGTATAATACCTGTAAGCTTTTCTAATTTCTTCAAGTTCTACTTCCTTTACTTTCAACTGTTGTTTTAATTTTTCTTTCCTTTCATTGTGTTTTTCCAATTTCTCAAGTACATTATCCAGCTGTGTACATTTTTCGTCAAGTTGTTCTTGAGTACATTTTTCTACTTCAGTGATCTTTTCTTGTAATCTCTTGATGTGTTCATCTTTTTCTTGTAAACACTTCAAGAAAAAAAAAATCAGTACTTTATTTCTATTAACCTTAAGTATCTCATATTCTGCTTAATTAGATATGATTTAAATTATCCTTTAAAAGGATGTTTTAAATACATAAAATGCTAATTTTCTTGTGATCCCTAATCTTTTACTGACACTGAGTATTTCGAGTTATTCCAAAGGCCACAATAAAATTCTCCATAAAGCTGTGAAGTAAAATTTGTTTCAAGTTAATATTAATAAATATCATGTAAAACTTTTAAGAGCAAATGGGCAAATACTATAAACGGAAGTACATTGATAGCCTATCCTAAATTCTACAACAGTTGGGGAACATTGAAACAAATCAGATTTTCAAACCTGCCATTTGTTCTGTAACCAAAATAAAATGTCAAAACTTACATCTTTTAGTTTTCTAATGGTTTGAGTTTGGTCTTCTATGATTTTGCTCTTTATTCTTAATGTATTGCAATTACTTTCATTTTCCTTTCGCAGAGATTCATTCTCTTTACATAAACTTTCAATTTGGGCCTCCAATTTTCCACGATTTTGGGCTAGAGAAGACCCTAAGAAAAAAATATCATCAGTTACAAACTTTAATATACCTTGGGGGTCTTGTATTTTATGAAAATCTAATTTAACAATGTATAATATAGTAAATTAAAAGAACTGAATAAAGAAACAAAGCATATAATGCTACAATATGAAGAGGAAAGAAGTAATGAACAAAAAGGCCTTCTAAACACTTGTAGCTATTTAAAGACCTAAAACCACCAATAAAGTCAAGAACAAATAACTCAGATATATAATACTTAATTCATGTTATGGCATTCAAACAAAAAAATCATATTAAAAATTCCTACAAAGAATGAGCATGCTCCTTTAAGACCAACATCTAGCTATTCATAATTTTTAATGAATGCCATAAAACAGTGTATATCTCTTACTTTACAATGATTAGAAAGAAATGAGACTAAGAGTTTACCTAAACCTGAAATGTTTTTCATCCATACACTATTTTACATTTCTGCATGCACAATAAAATGTTACAAATAAGTGAGAAAAAACTGAATGTTGCATACTGTATAAATAACTTAAAAACACTGTATAAGAAAGAATTATTTTTAACAATTTACTTAGCAGTAGCAATAGGTAGTTCAGAAAGGTGGCCAAATTATCATGGGAAGAAAACAATAAAAAAAAAATCAGAACTATAACTTGTTAAATGGTGTAATAAATTATTTCCCATTTCCTAAGAGGACTTCATTTCTGTTTGGCTGGAAAATGCCTACTTATCCTTTCAGATAAAGTGTCACCATTTTTCTTGGCATCTTTAGGCAGAGTTAATTTCTTCCTGTTTGGTTTTCTCCAATACTCTGATTCGTTGGTTTTTAAGAATAAGCTATTTTCTCTTTGAAAATCTGAAAATTTTACCCTGTTGTGCCAGCTCATGTCCCCATACTTTTCTTTCAGTCCTTAAACCAAAAATTAGTGATTCCTTGGCTGCTAGCTCGGAAATAAGCTGGATTTTTTCATGCTTTAGAAGTTCTATTTGAATACTCTTTTGCTTGTCATCTTCAATTAAAATTTCAATGGTGTTGATTTGATTCTGTATATCAAAAAATTGAAAGAAAAAGCAAAGTACTTAATCACTTCTTTCTTTTCTTTTTTTTTTGCATTTTATGAGAAAAATGTTATTTAAGCAAATACAAAGTAAATATTGCCAAATTTTACAATAGAAGTTTTAATTTTATTAACTCAAGTTAAATGCAGGTAATGAAATAAAGTCAAATTTTAAGAGGCCACTCTTTTAAACATTCTAAATTTTAGTCTAAAATTGTAAAAGAGCAACTATGCTTTTAACACTCAAAATTTCTCACCAAGCATTTGTATCCATAGTCTAAAAATCACTTTTTAAAAATAATTTTGGGTAAAAGAACACTAATTTTTATAATCGAGGTAATAGCAATAAAGACATTAATTTAAAAATTATTATAGCTAAGTATATCTAAATATATCCACTAGTACCACCACCACAAAATATCAGCAATCCAAGTGGTATTTCTCAAAAAATTATATCACCTTCACAATATTTGTTGTATCACCATACAACTGGCACCTACTTAATTAACATGTTTCTTGAAATTAATTCACTTATTTTACTTAAATACTATCTTAACGTAAACAATGTGATCTGCAAAATTATGACTTTAATTTCCTTATACTACTTTTCTTATGCACATCACAACATATAATTAGTATCATATAAAAGTTCCTCTTGTGAACTTCCTAAAATCATCACAACACACTTGAGAAAACAATATAAAAAATTAAAAAGGAAGTATGTTACAAAGTCTTACCTGTAAATTTGCTGCTGTTTCCTGTTTCAATTTAGAAACTTCTGCGAGTTTTGTTTTTTGTTCCTTCACCATACAGGTCAGATCTTTAATTAAAGAGGAAGACTCATTTTCTTTTCGTTGAGCCCAAACGAGAGCGTGTTTGCTTTTTGCTAACTCAGTTGCAACATTTTCAAAACCATCTTTAACCTATATTTCGAAATTGCATTATAAATAGCAGTTCTCCAAATAATTAGAAAATATTTGCTTCTGGAAACAGTTTATATCTTTCACTTGTGGAAACATTGAGTTTTAGCAAGTGTATAAAATTCAGAGATAATTTATTTTAATCTACTAATTTCCAGATGATGAAACAGAGACCAAAGAGGTTATATATTTGCCCAGAGTCACCTAGCAAATTAGTGTCAGATCTAAAACCAGAACACGTTCATTTAACAAATATTTACTGAGGCCTGTTGTATGCCAGATATTGTTCTAGGCACTGGACTGCATCAATGGAAAACACAGACTAAAATCTCTGCCTTTGTAAAGCTTACATTCTAGTGGGTAGGGAATGACAATGAAACAACAAGCATAATAAACTATACATTATGTTAGATGATATTAAATGCTTGGATTAAAAAAAAGGTTAGAGGGATGTGAGGTATGGGAAATGCAGGTTCAATTTTGAGTGGTATAATTGATGAGAAGATAACATTGGAGCAATGACTACGATGGGGGCTACGCAGATATGGGGGAGATAGTATGCTAGGCAGGAATGTCCCTGGCATATTGAAGGAATAGGAAGAAGGCTGGTGTCACTGGAGTGGCATAAATGAATAGGAGGGTAGTAGGTGATGGCTAGACTGCAAAGGGTTTTGAGTATTATTCTGAATAAAACGGAGGGACAATGGAGGTCTTTGAGGACAGGAGTGAATGATCTAACTTACATTTAAAAGAACTTTCTAGCTACTGTGTTCAGTATAAACAGAAAAGGGCAGGGGGCAAAGATGGAAGCAGAAAGACCAATTCAAAAGCTCTTATTACAGGTAAAAGACAATGTGAATTATGCCAGAGTGGCAGTAATAGAGGTGGTAAGAAATGGCCAGATAATATATTTTAAATGGTGACAGAGTCTCTTGAGGCACAGGATATGGAGTGTTGGAGAAAGAGGAGTTGACAATGATTCTAATGTTTTTGGCCTAAGCACATAGAAGGATGAAATTGTCATTAACTGAGATAGGAAGACTGTAGAAGTAGAAAGTTTGGGGGGAAAATCAGTAGTTAAGTTAAGTGTTAAATAAATAGGTGGTTAGACATATAAGTTTGGAATTCAGGCAAAAGGTCCAGGCTGAAGATATAATAAATGATGGTGGAGGAATTTACCAAGAGAATGAGTGTGTATAGAAAAGAAGTTTAAGGACTGAAACTTGGGCATTCCAATAATGAAATTTTGGAGAAAATAAGAGAAACCTACAAAGGAGACTGAAAAAAAGTGACATAACAGAAAATAAAGAAAACCAAGATATGTGGTGTGCTGGAAACCAAGTGAAGAAAGAGTCTGGAGAGGGACAAAGAGATTAACCCTGTTAAATGCTGCTCTTAAGTCAAACCAAATGAGGGCTAAATTGACTGATGACTTTTATATTATGAATGTTGCTGGTGGCTTTGACTAAAGCAATGCTAGTAGAGCATGGAAGAGAAGTAGAGAAATCGAAACAGTAAATACACATTTTTGAGAAGTCCTGTTGTAAAACGAAGCAGAGAAACGAGGTAGTAGTCAAAGGGGGAAATGGGATTAAGAGAGATGAAAGAAATCACAGCATGTTTATACACTGAAGGAAATGACCCAATACGCAGGGAAAAACAGCTAATGTAAGAGGGTGAGAGAAGATCCGCTGAAGCCACATTCTTCGGTAGGCAAGAGGAAATGGGATCTAGTGTATACCTGGTGGGGCTGGCCTTGGGAGCAAGACTGTTCCTCTAAAGTAGGGGTTACCAAGCTTTTTCTGTAAAGAGCCAGA
>NW_012144966.1:18193835-18204583 GCF_000956105.1 Propithecus coquereli
AGGACCTAGTGACTAACTTGATTTTCAATATTTATTAAATTAACTATATTATGGTCACACAAAGTACAGCTGAGGAAGCAACAAACAGACTATCTTAATTATTGCTTACATGTATCACAAATTTTAGTAATAATTTCTATCCAGAAAGCATGAAAATGAAATTTCTTCAAGCACCTCAAAGACTTTTAAAAGCGAGGTCTCTCAGAATACAAGCCTAACTACCTGCAATATTTCCACCAACTCTTCTTTTAATTGCTTTATGTAAGTGCTAGCAGCCTTAAACACAATTCAATAGGCTACATAATTGTTATAATTTAATTTTTGCATATAGCCTAACATCTTTTAGGTTTACTAAATGGTACAATTTGTTTCAAGATGTAAGCTATAAATTTGTGTTAATCCATGTCACTGATACATTAAAATAGAGAAATACCTGTGCCGCCTGCTGCTGCCCTTTTTGTCTCTCCATTTTTTCTAATGTTTTTTCCAGGGTTCTTAAATGTTTAAGATGATCCTGTTGTTGATCTCTTGCTTTAATTAGTTCAATAGTTAGTTTTTTAATTTCATTTTGAAGTTTGTGAACCATAACTTCGAGTTGTGCTTTGGAATTTCTCTCTTTAAAAATAATTTCCTTTAGCCTGATGCAGAAATTATATGTGGTGTTAAGTATATTACAAATATAAAAGTGATAAAAACTGTAATCAGTGTTAAAACTTATAGTAGAGAGGAAGATTTGAAGTATGTTTCAAACTTTAATTACAGTAAAAACTGGCTGAAAAACAATATGCCTTTCCTCCATCCCTGAACCTAACATTGTGCCCAAAAGGAAAACGTTCT
Organism: Propithecus coquereli; assembly: GCF_000956105.1. NCBI lineage: Eukaryota > Metazoa > Chordata > Mammalia > Primates > Indriidae > Propithecus > Propithecus coquereli. The sequence continues at coordinate 18,194,673 of NW_012144966.1, forward strand.
ACATAAATTAACAAAACTTTATCTTATGAGAACTTTACGATTCAATAGCAGAACTTTCCTAAACACCTAACTTGTTTCAAGTATTGTGCTAGATATGAACTTAAAGCAAGCAAGATGAGTACGATGTGGTCTCTGCCTTCTAGGAACTCGGTATCTAGCAGAGGGAACAGACATGGACACGTTTATAAAGCCATATGACAGAAGTGCCAAATGAATAGCTACCCGCAAGACAACTTTGACTTCCCTATATCTAACCCAGACACCAAGTATTGATCCTGGCTTTGTATTAGTTAGAATCCTTCGATTACAATGAAAACTCTTAGCTGGTTTAAATAAAAAGAGGGAATTTACTGACCCACATAAGCAAACTTAGAGGATGGGGTGACAATATTGAGGGACCACTGAAACCTAGAACATGCACGCCATTAGGACTCTGTATAGCTGATTACCTAGAGGCTGGCTTCAGTTTTTCCTCCTTCAGGCCTCTTTATTTATGAGGCGGGGGATGAAGGGGAGGCCACAAACATCTTTGGGATCATATTCTAACAACTCTGAGAACCAAACAGGAAAGATGTCCTTTCTATAACTCAACTTAGAAGAGTTCTAGGAAAAGCTCTCATTTGTCCATTAGATTTATACATCTACTCCGTGAACCAATCACTGTAGCCATGGGCTAAGACATGTTTACCCAGCTTAGGTCAGGTGTTCACCCATTAACCAATACTATAGGCAGGGAGGCAGGTGGTTGATATAGAGTACAGGTCTAGTGTTTAGAAAAGGGACAGTGAAGGGCCAGGCACAGTGGCTCACTCCTGTATTCCTAACATTCTGGGAGGCTGAGGCAGGAGGATTGCTTGAGCTCAGGAGTTCGAGACCAGCTTGAGCAAGAGCGAGAACCATCTATACTAAAAAATAGAAAATAGTATGGAAATTCCTCAAAGAACTAAAAGCAGACCTACCATTTGGTCCAGCAATCCCACTACTGGGTTTTTTCCCAAAGGAAAAAAGGCATTTTATCAAAAAGACACTTGTACTTGAATGTTTATTGCAGCACAATTCACAATTGCAAAGATGGGGAATCAACCCAAGTGCCCATCAATTCATGAGTGGATTAATAAAATATGGTATATGTATACCATGAAATACTACTCAGCCATAAAAAGGATGAATTAATGCTTTTTGCAACAATTTGGATGGAACTGGAGACCATTCTCTTAAGTAAAGTATTGCAAGAATGGAAAAACAAACACCACATGTACTGACTATTAAACTGGAACTAACCAAACAGCACTTGTGCACAGCACTTGTGCATAGATGGAAGTAAAACTCAATGGAAATCAAGCAGGTGGGAGGGAGGAAGGGGATGGGTGAAATCATACCTAACGGGTACAATGTACACTATCTGGATGATGGGCACACGTATAACTTTGTCTCAAGCAGTACAAAAGCAATCCATTTAAGCAAAACATTTGTACCCCCATAATACTGCAGAATAAAAAAAAAAAAAGAAAAATTAGCTGGGCATTGTGGTGTGTGCCTGTAGTCCCAGCTACTCGGGAGGCTGGGGTAGGAGAATTGTTTGAGTCCAGGAGTATGAGGTTGCAATGAGCTATAATGATGCCAATGTACTCTACCTGGGGTGACAAAGACTGTCTCAAAAAATGAAAAGGGACAGTGACAAAGACAGCCTCATGAATTAATTACTGACGTGGGCAGCCACCTCAATGTATATCTACTGTAATTCCCAAGCCACATTAAAAAAAACATATTCATCAACTTCTATACTACAATCATTTTTCCAATTCTTGTCCTTACCATCTCTCTTCTTGCCTTTAATGAGAGTAGTCTCCAAAATGGTTTTCCTTTGTTCACTATCTCAATTCCTGTTTGGTATGTTATATGAAAGAGAGTTGGACTATATATTGGATGAAGGCAGAGAAGTTATAGACAAACAGAACTGGAGTGATCATTTAAGCAAGATATAAGAGCCTAAACTAAGGTGACAGTTTTGGGATACAGAGGAGATAGTTCCACATCCTTTAAGAAGTAGAATGAAGAAGAGATCAATACCAACTGGCTGTGGGATATGAGAAAGAGAAAGGGAGCAAAAAACCTGATTCCTAGTTTTCTAGCTATGGTGGCTGACTAGATGCTGGATAGGACACCATTTATTAGGGCAAGGAATATTGAATGAGGAAGCAGGATGAGTCCATGTAAGGACACGCTGATCTTAAGATACTTCTGAGAAATAAAGGCAAGGCATTTTTAGTAGATAATTAGATAAATAAATCAGGTCATCAAGGAGGTCTGGACAATAGAGATATCATAGTAGATAAGATTCAATTTTTGAGATAACATATACTCAGCATGGCACATAGATGATAGACCCTGTATTAGGTGCCAGGTATACAGACTTCCTACCAAGGCACACAAGGGAATATCAAGATTGGTGAGGATCTAATCTGAAACAAACATTTGGAGTAGAGATAAAAGGAGAATCAGAAAAGACTGAAGCTGATTTTTCAAGATAACAATGAATATGTAACTTGGGAAACATGGGCACGACAATGGACAGGTTAAGTAAGGACAAAGATGAAGTGTGCCCACAGCTTTCCAATTTAAATGCAATCTGGCTATTTTGACAGTCCCAGACAGCTTTCTCCAATCTCACCAAAATAATACCTACAATATAGGATAAAGCAAAAATTCATACCCATACTACTAAAAACAAAAGATAACATAATGCCAAAATCTGGGAGGAATTTCATTTCAATTATAAGCCAAATGGAACTACACTGAAATAAAAACAACTCCTAGAACACTTAGGCTTTGCTTCATGAAACTGCTTCATTCTGAAATAGGAAGACACATCTCTCTTTTCTATTGTCTGTCCATGACTCAGTCACAGGGTCTCTAGCAATCTGTCATTACATATGTTGTTACCTATGCAAGAGTACTGTTTTTGTGAGGTAGTCACAGCACCATTAATTTATCCATCCTGTTCCCTCCCTTTCCCCCAATATCTTCTTATATCAATTCAGAGACAGCAATTTCCAAAACATAAATAAGGCAGGAAGTTGCTGGGTGGTGGTGGAAGGACTAGTAATAGCATCAGGCATCATGGATTGCATAATTAGATGTTCTCATAACATAGGTAAGGCAGTGTAATTTTCCTTATACCCCACAGGTACAACATGTGAGAGAAGCAGGTAGTGGGGTAGAAAATACATTAGTATCACAAAACTTTACCAGTTGAATGCTTAAAACAAACTGAGAATTGGAAACTACATACGTCAACTTACTATTCAAATGAGATCTTAGAAGACTTATCCACTGTATAATCAGACAGGAAACAGAAGTGGGAACAACTTCCCAAACTCTATTTGTTGGCAAATACCAAGTCTACAAACCTAGTGCTCATTCCAGGATAAGAGCAGGAAAAACCATCAGAAACTCTGTGGAAAAAAATCTATAACCATTTGAGGAAAAGCATAAACTTTAGAAATAATTGGTTATAGGAAACAGAAGAAAAAAATTCTTATTTAGAAAACTATTCAGTAACTCACAGAATGAAACGAGACAGACCTGTATTAAAGAATGCGATATAGAAAGAAAAAAAAATAGATAAAATGGGAGAAGGAATGGGAAGGATGGAAAAATAAAAACATTAGAATTAAGAAACCTGGCCTATCTAGTACCAAAGCCCATTGCAGAAAATGAACATGTGATAAGAGATTGACTATGACCCACAAAACTTAAAAGAAAAAGTTTGCTAACCCCTGTTCTTTACAGGAAAAGTTTGCCAACTCTTGCTCTAGTCTCTTGCTTTTCTTATAATATTAACTGACACCTCCCAGCTTGAAGGCTCAAATAAATGTACTCTAAATTCCTTGTTGATATGAAAAGTTAATGAAGCACTTCATCTTCTAATAAAATTAGTTCAAATCAAACTAAAACCTTATATACTGTTTTTTGATTGAATTACAGCCAGTTTCAACTAAGGTATTCCAGTTCCAAGTTCAGTATTCTTTATGCTGTAAGATATCTTTAGGTTTACATATTTTCCCCTTACCTATCTGTGGTAAGTAGAGCCAGGCTATGAATATCTTGTTTTTCATTTGCATGTTTATGCAGTTCATCAATATAATCCATAAGTTTCTTTTCAGTTTGCTCAGCTTTCCATCTCTTTTCTCTCTCTTGGTCTAGCTGTTCAACAAGAGACTGAAGGAAAACAACAAAGTTATATGAACTTGAAAGAGTTACCTAACTTCTCACTGCCTCAATATTCTCATTCATAATACAGTACTATTCATAATAGTACCTCTTCAAAGACCTGTGGTGAGAAGTAAGAAAATTAATGGAAGTAAAGCATACAGAATCGTGCAGAACAGTGCTTGGCACATAATAACCACTCAATAAGTCTTAGCTGCTATTATTGTCATAATGATAATTATTATTTTTCTCAATATTAAAGCCTCCATAATTGAGAATAAGGGGAGGAAACCAGTAGCCTGAAAGGTGTGAAATATTTTGAAAGATAATTCTATTACTGAAAGAATAGTGCACAGGTACAATCAAAAGAATAACCATTACTGCAACAAACAAGGGCAAGTTAATGAGAAATATAAAATAATGAATCAACATGTACTAAAGTTTTTCAACATAAGAATTATTAAACAAAATATTGAAGAATTTTTATTTTATTATTATTTTTTTTAGAGACAGGGTCTTGCTATGTTGCCCAGGCTGGTTGTCTTGAACTCCTGGCCTCTAGCGAGCCTCCTGCCTCCACCTCCCAAAGTGCTGCAATTACAGGTGTGAGCCATTGTGCCCAGCCTACAGAATTTTTAAATTCTCGAACACTTCTTAATCTGGAATCCACAGGTCTAAAATTCAGTTTCAGGAGAGTCCATGAATATCTTGAAATTACATATAACATTTTTTGAGTGTACGCAAAAATATATTTCTTTGAGGAGATTTCCTTAGATATTTAAAAGGGTCTAAAATCCAAAAAGGTAGGAACCACTACTTTAAGAAGTAAAAATTTAGAAATTTAGAACTGTTTCTCCCTCCACAAGCATGCAACAAATGACTTCACTTAAAGCTGATTTTAAATAAATGTGCAATTTCTATTTCTTTAAAAATTACAAAAACAATAGCATTACACAAACTCTGGAAACAAGGAAGGGATTCTCATCACTCCAGTAACATTACAAACAATAATTTTTGCTCATAGGAACATGAATAATTTTTCTGGGACTTTGTATTTAAAACTAGGATTATTCATGTTGATTTTTTTTCTTAATCTTGTAAATCATACCCGGTAAGTATTGTCTTCTGAGCCACTTCTATCTACTTTAATCATTTCAGTCTTTGGTTCTTCTGATTCTTGTAATACATGACAGTTCGCTAAAGATGATCTTACATATAAATCTTTAAAGTAAGGTTGTTTCATTCTACGATTACAACTGCAAAGAATAAAACATAGGAAATATGGTAAACCAGAAGCCAGAAAGGTGCACACATCTGAAAGAAAGTACAGTGTTTATACTGCTTTTATCTAACATTTATAGTCATATATGTAAAACAGCTTTTAAAAAAGGATATTTATTAAATAAAAAAATAGAAGCTTGGACAAACTATTTTATAAATTTTATAATGGTTGTGCTTTGTTGATTAATGAGTTTCTCAAGATTTTAAAAAAGATAATGAATATTCAGCATCCAACATATTCGGGTAGGGTAGAATTCTTAGATAAATTAGAATAATTTAAAAAGTATTCTAAGTATCCACGACTATGGTGAGATGACACCTAAGGACCTGGAAAAACAGTAAATATAATTACCTTTTGTGAATTAAAAATTTAAAATCAACATATTTTAAACTTTTAAAATCAAAGTAAATAAATTGTATAGATTATATAAACAGGCAAAGACAAAAGAGATTCCAGGCTATTTGCTGCCCATAAGTGAAATGAATGACTGAGTGTATATATATAAAAGTATAATTGGGTAGCCATGGAAGAAGTAAAACAATAACAACAAAAGAATAAATTTAAAAAAGGAAAGGAGAATTACAGAGGCAACAGTTGACGGTACCTATCCCAGAGTATAGTCATTGGTGATCTTAATTGTGAAAATACAGATAACATCAGATTCTTTTATCCTGATGCCATTAAACACAACCATCTTATTCATGTTTGATCCTAAGCTCAGTCAGTGACATCTGACTAGGTATTGGGTTCCCACTGGGATATGCCTACAGAGAGAACAAGCTAGTAATGTAGACTCAAGTGTATTAGTCTATTCCCACTGTAAATGAATGTAGTGGAATTTTAGTTTTGCATATTAATTTCACAGTTTAGGTAATGACAGAGAAAGAGATTGTTTATATAAATTTGTATGAATATACTGACCAAATCTGAGCCAACAAGGCTAAAAAGTCAAATCTTTGACTTTAGTAAAGTAATAAATGTCATGAGATAACTTTAAGGAATAAGCCAAGCCATATTAACTTCTATGCTTTATTTTAATTTCTAAAACTAAAATGAGTACCTTACAAAAGAGTTGCAGTTTTTACTGTGGTGCTTAATAGTTTGAATAGTTTTGGCATAATATGGGATTTTCGATCTCCGAGGAACTTTTCTATTGCATTCTTTTCTGTTTCCATAGTCACTCTCAGAAGTTACATCTGTGTCTCTTTTTGGTCTGAGGTCTTTCTCGGGAACATTATCTATTGAATTAGAAGTCTAGAATAAAAAAGCCAACAAAGTTTGTTAAAAGTTCAATTCAGTATAAAAAGATTAAAAGTGGAAATTTCCTAAAATACTGTGACTTTTTATAAGATTAAGGGTTTATAAACTAGAAATGTTTGAAATTAAAGACAGGGAATTTAGCTTCTGGTATGACAAAGCAAGCTTCTGCCAGGTTTATTCTCCTGCAGATAACAATTATAAACTCTGGGAAAAATACAAACCAAACCAAACCAAATCAATCAAAAACTACCTGAAGGCACTGGAAGTGAAGACAAGTAAGATTATTCTACAGGGGGGTTGACAGTTGGAAAATGGACCAGAAGGGTGTATTTCTGTTTTTAGCCTGAGAATGTATCACAATCATCACCATGCAGGGAGTCTAAACCTCAGGTAGGAAAAACCAGACTTTTGGTCTGAAGAACCAGACAGCAATAAGTGGTAGAATCAGACTGCAAGTAGCCCAGTAAAAGGAAAAAAAATGAAATTTGAATTGCTGCCTAAGACAAATTTATGGTTTGAGTCAAACCAAGTTAAATGTTTGCTAAAACAAAAATGTCAACCCTCTTTGAAAAACTATAACAGAATCTAGAGTCTCCCCAATGTAATATTGGTAATGTCCAGGATGCATTCCAGAATTACTTACTACAGCAAGAACCAAGAAAATGATCTATTCTCAAGAGAAAAGGTAATCAATGGAGATCAAACCTGAGATGCCTAATGTTTGAATAGGCAAGAACTTTAAAACAGTGATCACAACTATGCTCAATGAGATAATAAGAAAATATGCCTGTCATAAATGAAAAGACAAGGAAACTCAGCTCAGAAATAGAACCCATACAAAAATGAAAAATACAATGTTTAAAGTAAAAATTAACAGAGATTAACTGTAGAATGAGGCAATAAAGAGTAAGTGAACTTGAAGATAGGGGAAATTATTCAATATGAAAAATACAGAGAAATAAAATTTGATAAAATGTACAAAGCCTTGGAGACAATATCAAAAAGTCTAAGTTGAATCTGAAAGAGAGAAGAGAATGGGGCAGAAAAAATATTTGAAGAAATTATGGCCAAAAATTTCCAAGTTAGGTAAAGATATAAATTTACAGATTCAAGAAGCTCAGAGAAACCCCAAGCAGGATAAACATGAAGAAAATCATCCTTAGGTACAATGCAGCGAAAATAGTAAAAACCAAGACAAATTCTTGAAAGCAGCCAAAGAAAAATGGCACACTAAAATCAAGGATTTAAATTAACGCTGACTTTGCACTCAAAACTGTGGAGGCTAGCAGATGGCACTGAAAGAAAAGACTGTCAATCTACAATTTTATATACAGCAAAAATGTCTTTTAATAATAAAGGTGAAATCGACTTTGCTGTCTACAAACGTACACTACAAGATTTGCTGGAAGTTCTGGCTGAAGGAAAATTAATACCAGATGGAAACTTGAATTCTTAGGAAGAAATAAAGAACATGGCATATGATTTATATCGGGGTAAACACAAATGACGTTTATATATTTTTCCTCTTAATTTCTTTAAAGCAAAAATTAAAACATTGTTTTGTGGGGTTTATAATACATCAAAATGCAATATAAACTGTAACAAAGCAAAACAATGGAAAATTTCCTCATTTTACATGAAGGGATATAGTATTAACTCTAAGTAGAACGTGAAGCATCTTTTTTTTAGAGCAACCAAAACAAAACCTAGAGAAGTATGACTAAAAAAACCAATATATGAGTTAGCATTTAATTCTAAAAAAAATTCAACAGAGGGTAGGAAAGGAAGAAAAATGAATATAAAACAGAGACAAACATAAAACAATAAAATGGTAGGCCCCAATCCAATTTCATTAATGATTTCAGTAAATTTTAACGGATTCTTCGAAAGCAGTGATGGCCAGATGTGATTTAAAAACAAGACCCACCTATATACTATCTATAAGACCCACTTTAGAGACACAACAGGTTCAAAGCACATTGATGTCCCAATGAAGTACCATTTTACACCCACTAGGATGGCTATAATCAAAACAACATATAATGGATGTAGAGAAACTAGAACCTCATACTCTGCTGGTGGGGATGTAAAACGGTGTAATGCCTTTGGAAAGTCTGGCAGTTCCTTAAAAGGTTAAACATTTGACTTAGCAATTCTACTTCTAGGTATGTAGACAAGAGAAGTGAAAACAAATGTTCATATAAAAACTTATACATAAATATTCACAACAATATTATCCATTGTAATAACCAAAAAGTGGAGGTTACTCAAATGTCTACCAATTGATCAAAGGATAAATAAAATGTGGTATATCCATATAATAAAATATTATTTGGCAATAAAAAGAAATGAAGTATTGATATATACAACATGGAGGAACCTTGAAAATATTATGCTAAGTAAAAGAAGCCAGTCATATTAGCCACATACTAAATGATTTCATTTATATAAAATGTTCAGAGTAGGCAAATCCATACAGGAAGAAAACAGATTTGTGGTTGCATAGGGTTGAAGGTAGAGGTGGAAAGAAATGGGTAGTGACTGCTAATGGGTATAAATCACTGAACTGTGTACACTTCAAATGTGTGAACTGAATGGTAAGTGAATTATATATCTTAATAAAGCTGTTATAAAAAAAGCAAATGGATGGAAAAATATTTACTATGCAAACTGTAAGCATAATAAGACTGGAGTTGATAAAATACATCAGATAAAATGGACTTTAAGACAAAGAAGATTCCCAGAGATAAAGAGAAACATTTCATAATAATAAAAGCGTCAGTTCATTTGAAAGATCAAGCAGTCAAATGTCTATGTGCTTAATAACAGAGCTTCAAAATATAAGCAGCAAATGTGGAAAGAATTAAAGAAACAGACAATCCACGATCATAAAGATTTTAATACCTCTGACGCAATTGATAGAACTAGACCAATCCTCCCCGCTGCCAAACAAAAAAACCCCTTATCACCAACAGATAGAACCAGACAAAAAAAATCAGTAAAGACACTGATCACCTGAAAATACTGTCAACCATCCTGACTTAGTAAGTGCAGAAATACACACTCTTGAACATCCACCTAGAAAGACCATTTGCTGGGCTATAAAATAAATCTCAATAAATTTAAAAAGACAAATCATTCAGAATATATTCTCTGA
>NW_012144966.1:18206623-18218912 GCF_000956105.1 Propithecus coquereli
AAATAGGTATATGATAAAATGTTAAAATGTTAATGGTAGATTCTAGTTAATTGTTGGGTATAAATTGGTATGCACTAAGAAACTCTTTCAAACTTACTGAAGAATGAAAATGTTCATAATGAAATGTTGGGAAAGAACTAAAATTAAAGGCAAAACAGCTCTCACAGAGATAGAATTTCCCAAATAGTGGGATAATTATGATATTTAGGTCCCATGATTAAGGAAAACGAAATGTCCTTATTATAGTACAGCACATTTTCCATGTTATAATGACTTTACTTATATATTCATACTTTTGAAATAAAATCATTTGAGCGTATACATAGCTCAAATAAAATTCAAATTGAATATTTAGTCTTTATACCAAGTAAGGGAGCAAGCAAGAAGTATTTTCTTAAACATTTTTAATATGTGTAGCAGTGAATCACCTTTCTTTCCAGATAGCTAGACTCCTACTCTTGGCTAACAAAGTAGGAAGAATTGTCACCATAACTGAAAAAGCAGCATGCCATAGTGAAAAGAGTATGATTGGATATCATAAGATTTGGGTTTGAAGCTCAACTGTGTCCTAAAATAAAGTATTATTACAAATGTCATTTAAACTCCCGGGTTTATTTTCCATAACAAGAACAATAACACATTAATCTTGATCTACTTCATTGGGTTGTCATGAGAATGAAATGAGAATAGCCTAAGAGAAACTGGAAAGTTCACTTCACACTTAAATTATTAAGTGTTAAGTCTAAGTTCTGACATTGGTAGAAGAGTCAGCCATTAGAAGATGGAAAATGAAGCCCAAGGAAATGGAGTCATCCAAAACTTCACCCGTATGGTATTAATGATGTCAAAGAATATATATGCCAGAATTCTTGTCTCAGTTCTATCACTATCTACTTACATAGCTCAAACAGAAATCTCTAGGGATTTCGGACACAGAGAATCCTCATATCCTTATTCACTCTCACTCATATAAGACAGACTCCTTGTTTATCCAGCTTTGCTGATAAATATTACACATAAGGCAATAGTTCAAGATTAAATATCCAATGAACCATAGCCATTCCATAAGCATTTTCCACTTTCCCCCTCCCTATTTTGAGAAAAGAACTTTGAGTATTAAAATTTACTCACAAATTTCTAGGTCAAACTAACATTTGACTAATAGCCTCTCTGACCTATACCACTATCTTTCTATCCTAAACCCAGGTAGAAGGCAAACAGAGTAATAATCCATTGCAGTCAGAAAGGTGTGTTGCCCAGGAAAACAACCATCACTGTGGACCGGAGCAAGAATGCTGGAGCGAGGGTTAGACTTGAACAGCCATAAATTCTAGGAAATGGAGTTCATTCACTCAGTTCACAGATTCTAAAAACCAGAGAATCAATAGCAGGGGTAAAAAAGGATTAACAGCTCAGGAAAGGAGAGATTAATTAGGTGGTGGTCTATTGGAAACTGAAATTGAAGCAGAAACTATGTAAATTAACTTGTCATTCAGCTGTAAGTTCAACAAGTGGTGCTATTAAACAGCTGAAGAGATAGTAGAGGCCAAAAGTAATTCAAGTATCTGTTGTGCTAATAAACATTGAGTCCAAAGAGTTCTCAGCTTTCATAGGTTGAAATAAAAGGTGGGTGGAGTGGAAGTAATGTGAAGTACTGCAGAACAAGACAAAGAGATTATATAATAGAGATGTAAAGAAAGACAACAAGGAAAATAAGTGAAAAGTGTGTTACCTTTTTCTACCACTACTACTATAATAGAATCCTATTGCTGTAAAGGAAAACAAAAATACACAGATGCATTCCATATAGATTGTTTCTGGTTAGTTAGCTTGTACATAATTTTTATTTTACATTTTTTAAATACCTTTTTCTTCAAAAAACATATATTGCTTTAGAAAAGTAGGAAAAATAGTTACTTCATTGAGAAGCTGTAAAATTTGATTATCTAATTTCTGAAGTTTCATCTCATTCTGAAAATCGCTTTCATGATTAATTTTCTCTGGCTCAGAAGATGGACATACAGATGTAAAAGATGGCAAAACAGTATCTGCTGGTGAACTTGCAAACTGCTCCAAGGGAGCTAACTCATCGATGGGTGCTGTTACCACTGGCATATTATCAGTGATCTATGACATAGAAACAAACCAAAATCTTTTTAATTTACATTCACTTATTAAAACTTGAATCTTTTATATTAGGAAAAAATCAATACTATACCTCATCTTCACTTATATTGAGGGGAGAATCAGAAGAAACTAAATTATCCAAAAGACCTTCTAAGCTCTGCAGGCGTGATGAATTAATTTCTGCCATATTTACCAGTTCACCAAATATGTTCTTACAATCTAGGATTCTAAGCTGTGGTAAAGTCTGGAGAATAATTGCTCTGTACCCTTGGAAAAAAAATCATTCAAAATGAAAACTTAAACATTAAAAAAAAGGAGATTAATTCTAGAATAAACTAAATTTATCAGCTACCAGATACATCACCTGAATGCTAAAATTAGTTCAAGAAAGCCACTAATAAACTTGTAATAAATGCTACTTTGATTTCTCCAGTATGTAATCATTAGACATAAAAGAAATAAAACACTCTCTCCACCCCTTTTTGACCCCTGCTAAAGGTCAAAAAGTTAAAATGTCTATCTCTAAAAAATTTAAAGTTATAAATGCATGAAACCAGTAGTAATTGCATTCTGGGAAGGAAGCTAAACATATCTTTTATTTTTAATATGATTAGTATAAACATAAATAATATACACAAACATAAAGCAGGATGATGTGAATAATGACCAAAGTGCCAGAATTTCCCTAGTGAGGTTTCAAGCATTAGTAAAGCATTCCCCTTTAAATTACATACAACTAATACTAAGACAGGCAATCTATCAAGTATTAAAGAATAATATGTTTCTCTTGTTCGAGTTGGTGTTTGGATATTACAAAAAAAGGAATAAGGTGTTTATTTTATTTTCCTAAGGGTAATTAAATATGAGAAATCTGACAAATTAACAATAATTTGGTGGTTAGGCTAAAAAGAACACTTTAATTCTGCGTGTATGTAATTTTAAAACTAAGTATTTCTAACAAAGACTAATTGAGTGGTTGTAAGCACTCCAAAAGAAAGAAGTCTGGAAAATAAGTATTAGAAATTTTCAGGGAAGGTAAGTTATTTCAGCAGTAAGTTTCCTCTCAATTCTGGAAGGTGACTGTATTGAGAGAAGTATCTAATTTAGGAAAGAAAGTGAAAAGTAAAGATTCAAATTGTAGAAATTAGAGGTTCTTGAAAAACAAATTTGTTAGGGGAAAAAAATCCAACCCAAGAGTTAGCAAAGAAAAATATAAAATTTAGAAATACAGTTTCTTCTAAGAAAAAGGTTTCCTCAGAAAACTCAAACCTGTCCTGATTTGCAGGGAGGCTTTATCATTATATGGTCTTAGGAAAATAATTCTCAAGTACTATATTTTTTTCTGTGAAGCAAAATGATCAAAACAGGTTTCCATGCTGCGAAATGCCTTCTTCTAGTTGCATGTGAAAAACACAATGGAGCTTCTGTAGCCAACTTGTACTCAAGCATATTTTTTTCTCCCTGTAGGCTATTTAGTTTCCTGCAGTGTTCCAGCAGATCTTTAAAATATATGTTCATATTCTATACATTTCTCTTATTGTTTAAGCAATATGAGATAAGTGAGTTCTAGAAAAGCAGTCTAGTCTGCTCTGTCTTTGCTAACTTGATTGATTCTAAATTAGATCAAACAGCATTTCAGCAGCAGCATCTATATAAAGTTTAAGCTTTTTTTAAAAAAATTATTTATTAAAAATGTAATAAATTCACATGGCATAAAATTCAAAAGATACACAGTAAAAAGTTTTTCTAAAATTTCCTGATCTCCATTTACCCAGTTTCTTTTCCTGGAGTTAGCCAATATTATCAGTTTTTTGGTATAGTTTGCTACATGGTTTTTGTACATACTCAGCAAATACATTGTTAGTCTTTTGACATGAATGGTAGCCTATTATATGCAATACTTTTCAATTTGCTTTTCTTTCTCTTAATATATCTTGGAAATAAATGTCCATTAGTAAAGAGAGTTTATATTCTTTTTTTATGGCTGCATATATTATATTAGAATATACCATAATGATATAATTTTGAGGCATTCACTTATCAAATATAAAACTGTTCAAATGGGAGAACTACTGATCCTGTGCTCTTTTAAAGCAATTCTGTGTTCTTTTAAAGTTTTACAGTTCATCCTGTGCTCTTTTAAAGCAATTTTTTAATAGTTTCTCTTAATAAACTAATTTATTTGTAATCATGTTTTCCCAAATACATAATAAAATGCTACAAAGCTTAAGACTTAAATAAAGGGAGGTCATAACACCAATTTCAGAAAATGAAAGAGCTTTGGATATTAACTGTTACAAAAAGTATTAATTGTTCATACCTGGTAGACGACAGACAGGATTATCCTCTCCATCTTTCTCCAAAATAAGATTGGTCAAAAAGTGTAATCCTACCGTACACTGAAGTAAGTGATGAATACTATCTATACAATTACTATGTAGGTCAATATATCTAAGTTTATGCTTAATTCCATGAAGGGGGATCAACCCTGCAATAAGAAAAAAATTCTCTAGATGCCACAGCAGACTTTTTGATAGCTAATTAAAAATAACTGTTACATAAGTTACACTTTAAGAAGCCAAGGAGTAGCATTAATAAGACCTTGCTGTGAATAGCTACATCTAATGAATAGGATATCAGTAAAGTTAATTGTTGTTTTGAAGAAACACAGGTTTAACATCTCTGAGGCCTTAACCCTGAGGTTCCTAGGCTCTGGTTCTCTTCAAAACAAAACAAATCAAAAGAACCTTCCCAGGTCAATGCATGCACTTATATGCAAACAAGCATAAAGCAATGGCTTTAGGCTTGCTCAACATATCACTTTGATTATCAGACATAAGCAAATGCTGTATTCCACTTCAATTTTGTTGGTTTGAATATAAAATAAATACAAATAGCACTCATTTAATTTAGTTCTCTAGGAATATTTCCTGTATGAGCTTATCTGAGCATTTGATAGCAGATATTATTGGTGCCTGGCCCACCTAAGGCTTTAGCTATAGCTGTTGTGGACAAGTGCTATGTACAAAATGGAGGAAGCTTGTTGAGCAAAGGTACAGCCTGGAAATGTGAGCGAATTAACACCTCCAGGGGCTCTCCTCTATCAAAGGGGACTTGTTAGTGGACAAATGCCCCAGTTTTCTTTCTTTCAGAAGGGCTATACTGACATGCACTCTACATTGTTCCTCAGAGGGTACTACATATTTTACAATTTTGCTTAGTTTAGCACTTTTCCTACTCAAAATTACTTACCTTTTTTTCAACTTCTTCAACCTGCCTGGAAGACCCTTTTTTTCTCAATGCCCTTTGGGTAAATTCCACTCATCTTTTTGTGATATATTCAGACAAATCTTTTCTGACCACTCTCTACAAGGTCTGATCGTCCTGTCTTTCTCATAGTACCCAGTATTTCCACTTAATTAACCATCACATTTGTAAGTCCTTGTTCCATGTTCCTGGTTCTTCCTGTTATGTTTTTAATTTTATGGTCTCTTACACTTCAATTTTAGAGTAACCTAGGTCCCCTTCTCTATCTATACACTCTCCAGAATCTATTTTATGGTTACAAATACTATTGTGTGCTTTTAAATGCCAAATCTACAATTCCAACCATGACCCCCTGCCCCCAAACTGCAGATTTTATACATACATATGTTGGAAAGCGTTCTCAAATTTAAGATAGGATCCTTAATTCTCATCCCCTCATCTCTAAACCTGTTCCTCTCCCAATCTGCCCCATGGCACTAAACAGTAACATTGTTCACCTGTCAAACCAGAGAAAATGCATAATTAGTTACCTTTGATTCCTCTTTCCCTCATTTTTATCCCAATCCATCAGCAAGTCCTACAAACTCTATCTACGAAACATATCTATTTACTCCTCTATACTATTTCTACCTCAGTCTAGTATTCATTGTCTCTCTTCCAGCCCAGTGGAATAGCTTCCTGATCTGAAGCTTGACTTCCACTCCCACCCACATAAAATCAACTTTCCACTCAGTAGCCAAAATGATCTTTTAAAAACAATTCTTTCTTACATGGCAAGCTTCATCCTGCCTTAGTCTTTGCATGCTCTCATCATCTAAGTTGCTGTCATTTACTGACGTGTTTATGAACTTACAAATTATCATTTTAAAAGTATCTGTTACAACTTACAGGGTTGCCTCTTTTATTTTCTTCATAGTCTTTATCATTACCTGACACTAAGTTACTAAAATTCACCCTTTTTAGGTGTAGAGTTTGATGTGTTTTAGCAAATATATACAGTTGTAACTACCACTACGACTGAAATATAGAACATTTCCATCACCCCAAAAGTTTCCCTTATGTTCCTACGTAATTAATCTTCTCTCCTCAGCTCCAGCCCCTGGTGACCAATACTTTCTGATTTCTGCCCCTCTAGCTTTGCCTTTGTCAGAATGTCATATAACTGGAATCATACAGTATAGCCTTTTGTGTCTGGCTTCTTTCCCATAGCATAATTCTTTTTAGATTTATCTGTGTTGCTGCATGTATCATTGTTCATTTCTTCTTATTTCCAATTAGTATTGCACTGTATGGATGTACTGCAATTTGTTTATCCATTTACCAGCTAATGGACATATGGGTTGATTACAATTTTTAGAGATTATGAGTAATCACATAAACATGATCATATAAAAAGCTATAATATTAATATTATAGTATATAATCACATGAACATACATGTATAGGTCTTTGTGAAGATATGTTTTAATTTCTCTGGGTAAATACCCAGGAATGGGATCCCATGATTATATGTAAGTATATGTTTACCATCATAAGAAACTGTACCATTTTGAATTCTACTGGCAACGTATATAAGTTTTAGTTCCTCCATAATCTCACCAACACTTTGTCAGTTTTAAAAATTTTAGCTATTCTAGGTGTGAAGTAGTATCTCATTGTAGTCTTAATTTGCATTTCCTTAATTACTAAGGATGATTAACATTTTGTTCTTGTGCTTATTTGCCATTTGTATATTTTCTTTGTGAGGTGTCTGTTCAAATCTTTATTTTCTGGGGCACTGATATGATTTCATTTACTTGTTCTTCTTCCTCACTATAATGTAAGCCCTGTGACTTACCCGTTTATTATTTTTTTCGTCATTATAGAACAGTGTGTGATACAGTGAACTTCAATAAAATATTTGTTGAAAGAATGAACTACCTTATCCAATAGTCACACTTTTCAGATAAGGAAACCACATCCAAAGACTAAAATACCTTGCTCAACATTACACAGCAATGACAGAGCTAGGGTTGAAACTCAAGTCTAATATTTTCATGTCTCTGGGGTAACAAAGATTTAAAAAAATTAAAATAGAGTTGCTACTTCAGCTTAAAGGTACAGACTAGGTCTTTTTTTTTTTTTTTATTTCAGCATATTATGGGAGTACAGATGTTTAGGTTATGTATGTGGCCCTTGCCCCCCCCCGGCCCCCTCCCCGTAGACTAGGTCTTTTTATTTTTTGTATGCTAAGCAGCTGGCATAGGGTAGTGTTTTTCTAGTGGGGGAGAAAAACAAATCAACAAATGAATAAAGTGTTTCAAATACTGATAAAGAATATGAAGATAATTAGAGGAATTTTGCTAGTTTGAACAGATAATTCTAAGAATAGTCATGAAATGTTGTTAAATTTATCACTTGTATCACTTCAATCAACTAAAAAATAGTTAATTCTTAAATCTTCTCAGACATACCAAAGACAAAAAGAAAAAATAACTTCATTTGTTCCTTAATTTACAACAGCCTTTGGAATGCCGCATAACTTCATTGTTGAACGTGGTAGCCACTAACTATATGTGGCTTTTTATATTTAAATTAAAGTGTAACTAAAATTAAATAAAATTACAAATTCAGTCCCCAAGCTGCACTAGCTACATTCCAAGTGCTCAACAGCCACATTTAGCAATCAGCTGGCATACAAGACAGCACAGATATAAAACATTTCACCATTGTAGAAAGTTCTATTGGAACTATTCCACTTTATATAACAGTATATTGATTAAAGATTAAGATTAAAACATTTTTCCCCTAAAGTGGGTCCTTCCCATCTGAGTTTTTCCTGCTACTTTTTTTTTTTTTTACTCAACTGTGGCTTTGGCATCAACAAAATAAAATTATGACAGAAGCATACTTTCTGGATAGTCAGAAACTGGATTACTATTCAGAGATCTCCAACATGAAAGCTAAATCTTTCAGCATTACAGAAAACATAAGCATGTCTACTTACCACTAAGATCACTTATGTGGTTATAAGATAAATTTAGCCTAGTCAGATTGATTAGTTCTTCAAGTCCTAAAATAAAATAAAATGAAATAAAATAAAATAAAAGCCTTTGCAGGATTTAAAGAATTAATTAGAGAGATATGGCATCACAATACTATTTCTTCTTATCTTGAAGAAAATCTAGTTTGGTAACAGTAAAAACAATTTGAAAAAATACTTAGTTTTTAAAAAATTGACACTTTTCTGGAAGAAGACATTTTGTATAATGAGTTTTAGGGTCAGTTTCCAAAATTTTATGCTAATATTAATTCTACTCTTTCAGGAAGAAAAATGGACTTAAATAATCTTCCTTATGCTAAGTATTATATGAAAATCACTTACAAACCTTCTATTCTTGTGATCAAATTGCAGGACAAATTTAAAGTGCGCAGTTTTGTCAGTGTGTTTAGCCCTTCAATTTGGCTTATTTGATTAGATGACAGATCTAAATGTCGTAAATTCCAGATGTGATCAATGGCTTCGATCTTGGAGATGTTATTGCAATGAAGATTGATGGCGTGAAGGGTTGAATCTAAAGATAATTCTGATATGCTACAAAAGAAAATAGATATTATAAAAAAACAAGTAAAAAACAGATTTTAAAAACATGACCAAATAACTAAATAGCATGTAGATAGTAAATGTGCTCTATTCGTTCTAGAATGAAATCCTTCCTATTTGTGGTTGCTTTGAAATGTCTCATACAACACAGTGCTTCTTACCACAAAAACCAGTATCCTGGACCACTTATACCAACAAGAAACCACTCGAGGGAGAGAAGTGGCTGTGGGCATTTCTAGCTTCTATTTTTAAAATCATCAGCATAGAATGAAGGCAGTATCACACAGCAGTCAATAATTGTAAAGGCTCTGGAATTCTGATACTCCAATTCAAATCTGTACTTTACCACTTTTTTGCAGTGTTACTTGAGCAAATGTCTTAACCTTTCTATGCCTCAGTTTCCTTATCTAATTCTTATAATAACTCTTTAGTAGGTATCATAAGGATACTGAAATTTATGGAAATTAAATAATGCCCAAGTTCTTGCCGTTATTATGTTAACAGAGCCCATGTATAAATCCAGATCTTATACTGGAGTTTATAAACTTATCTTCTTCACTGTCTCCAATGGCTATTTAATCCACAATGTAGTTGATTTTCAAAAAACCACTAGTTATTGCTATTTCTAGTGAAAAGTCCTCCCTTGTTGAAAGCTGGAATGCACCTCCCCTAAACAGAACTCATCTCTTCACTCCCTCAATTATTAATACTACCTATAACTGAAACCTCTCCTGAAGATAGCTGTTTCAGGAACACAAATTAGAGTGTACATGATTTAGAGGTGCTGGATGGAGGTAAAGTCAGGAATAGGAACACACAATGTCATGAGCATGTGTTGTAGGTTCTGTACAAGCTATCAGAAAGCTGTAGGAAACCTAAGTCTGGCAGCAGGGAAGCATTTGCAAATTTCAAACCTGCCACCTCTAAAGTGACCCATTGAAGCATTTCCCAGTTATCTAGCTTCTGTCATTTACTGAGCTTTTATTTAGTGCCAGACTTTATGCTATTAATACATGCCTTAATGATAACCATTTATTTTCTGACATTTCTGTTTCTGGAAATTAATATTGTACAGATAATGTAGGATAGCAGAAAAAGCAGACAGTGAAATTAGAAACGGGTTTCAATAGGAACTTAATTGATCACCAACTGCATAAAGTCGGGCAAATTATTTAGATTCTGAGTCTCAGATTCACAACATGTAAAATGAGAAAAACTACTACCTTGCAGAATTGCTGTGAGGATTAGCGATAACGTATACAACATGGACACATAGATGGCATTCAGTAAATGGCAGCAATTACTAAATGTAAATTTTCCTTTGAAAAACATTTTCTTGGGGTCATTTGGCAAATTTTAGATCAGAATTCAGAACAAGATGCTTAAGTATCAGTAGCAGGTTCGCATAGAGGAGGGCACCCTATAAAGGAACAGCATGTGCAAAGGCACAGAAAAGCTTACTATGAAACTGCCTGTAGCTCAATATGGCTAACCTTGGAGTATAATTGGAGAAATGGTAGCAGTCAAGACTAAAGAGACAGAAGAGATAGGCAGAGAACAATCAGTAATTCAGAGCAAATAACCTCACAGGCCATGTACAAGTTTGGGCTGCATGAGACAGGAAAACAGCGAATATAGTATGTTCAGTACTTTTAAAAACTGTATGAATTCATGTATTATAGTGCTCTGTAAGAGAAATTAGTTTGGCGGTAAAGAGAACTGAGGCAAAACCAATGAGGAGCAGCGAATGCTCGCTCCACAGCTGCCAGAGATACTAACTCTGCCACTTGTTTTCAGAGTAGGAGGAGAAGCAGAGGAGAGACGAAAGAACACGAGAAGACCAACAATTAAGGAGCAAGCAAAGGAATAATAACCAGTTAAGAAAGGAAAACCAGGAGAAGGGAGAGTGGTCAGAGACTGGTGAGGAATCAGGTGGCGGAGCAGTTTCAGTGCTAAGCGGAGCCGTGGGCAATGCCAGGCAGAAGACAAGCGCGGGAAGGGATGGATACAGGGCTCATTCACCCTGGCGCTTCGGCAGAGCAGTTTTGGCGGCGTAGGGCTGCCGAAAGCCAGGCTGCGTTAGTGTACGGTCTTGGCTGGCAAAGCAGTTTCGCGCCTCCGCTCCGCTGAGGCCGCCCCCGGCCCCAGGCCTAGGGGTGCGGGGGCCACTCCTGGCTGCAGAGCGCCCTTTACCTCCGCAGGCCTTTGTCCATGAAGCATATATCTCCGCAGCTGCTGACGCCGTCCTCATTTTCAACTTCTGCTTCCACCGCCGCCTCCATGACTCTGGCGACGGGGAGTGCGGTCTTAACCGGCGTCCAGCGCTGGGTCCGAGAGTCCGGAACACGCCTCCCGAGAGCGAGGAAAGGCGGGCCGAGGGGGCGGGGCTAGGACCCTCTCCTCAACCGACAGCCGGGCACTTTCCCGCCCTGACGCTGCCGCAAAGCTAGAAACCTAATCTCCACCAAGGGCTTCCCCCTTTTACGGCATCTGCGGTGCGATTCTTGAGGTTTGCCGTAAAGCGAAGCCTTTTTTCTGAGCGAGTTGGAATTGAGGAATGAGCGGTTTTGTTTTAGTTCTGTATGATCTTTGCATAATAGCCGACTCACTTTTGAAGGCGGTTTCACAGCAATTTGGTTTTATATACCTTTACATAGACTTACATACGTATAAATTGTTCCATTGCCCTTCCTGTTGATTCATTAAACATTTGAGGGATGCCTTGATGTATGTCATTATCTTCCCTGTGCAATGAAGAATAAGATGAAGCCATTCTTGTTCCTAGATGTATTCACAGTCCAATGGAGGAGACAAAGAATTGCCGTACAACATGACGAATGCACAGGAACATCTAAACCAACTGTAGAGTGATATGGGTAGTAGGTAAATTTTCTAAAAGGTAGTGATTGATAACTGAGTAGTCTTACTAGATTAAGGGGAGTTTGGGTAAGGAACGGTGTTACAGGTGGCAAAACAATACTTGCATAAGGTCAAAGAACTACTGGCTAGGTTGTTCCCTATGTCATGGTAATTTTTAAAAATGGAGGCACAAGGTACACCAGTCCCCCCTTAGCTGATAGGGATTCCAAGACTCCACCAGTGGATACCTGAAACTGCGGATAGTACTGAACCCTGTATATACTATGTTATTTCCTACACACATACCTATGACAAAGTTTAATTTATAAATTAGGCACAGTAAGAAACTAACAATAACTAATAAAATAGAACAATGAGGACAATATAATGTAATAATGTGAATGTCATGTGCCTCTCAAAATATCTTCTTGTACTGTACTCACCCTTCTTTTC
>NW_012144966.1:18220617-18222536 GCF_000956105.1 Propithecus coquereli
AGACACCTTCCTTGCATGCTGTGCTCCAAGATGGCCTTGCCACAGTTGGAATAAGCCCAGGCTAGCTGGATAGAGGATGAGACACTGCATGGAACAGAAATAAGACCCCAGAATTCTGAGTTAATTTGGGCTACCATTATATAACGAAATACCATAGCTTGAGTAGCTTATAAACAACAGAAATTTATTCTCATAGTTCTGGAGGCTAGAAGTCAGAGATCAGTGTGCCAGCATGGTAGTAGTTCTGGTGAGAGCACTTTTCTGGGTTGCAGGCTGCTGACGTTTCCTTGTGCTCTCACATGACATAAAAGAGGTGAGAGAGCTCTTTGGGGTCTCTTTTATAAGGGCACTAATCACATTTATGAAGGCTTCACCCTCATGACCTAATCATCTCCAAGGGCCCCATCTCCTAATAGCATCACATCGAGGGTTAGAATTTCAACATATGAATGTGGTGTGGGGGACACAAACAGTTAAGCACACACGTATGCATGCATGAGTCCAGTAGAGATCAAAAGAAGTGCTTGGCTGAACTCAGCCCAAATTGCCAAATCGCAGAAACGGGAGCTAAATGTAGAGTTTTTTTTTAAAACTAATATAATAAATTCTGGAGGAGGTTTCTTATGTAGGATTAGATGACTAATACAGTAACTAAGAGTATAACTGAATATAAGTTAAAATAAAGATTTTCAATGAAGAAAAATATTACAGTCTTACCTAAAACAAATAACTGACGTAAGAAAGACATTATGCTATAATAATATTAAACGTACTGGATCTTTCCTCCAATTTTATGCATGTTATCATTAATCAAAATATTGATTAAAATTAATGGAGTTCAAACATTGTAGGTGGTATCTCAGTTGCCTCAGTGCTTAAGGATTTTTAAAATGATAGTTTAGTTATTATTTCTATTGTTTGCTTGTGACTTTGATCACAAATTCTTAGAAACCTGCAGTTTTGCCTCTAACTCATTATCTACAAAATAAAACATGTTAAATTAGCTTCTGTGTGAGATCTCGGTTTTCAAATTTGAAGAGCCTATCATTAGTATCCTAAACTATCTGTAATCAACTGATGAGGAGGAACCAAGAGACAGAAAGCAGATGGTTGCAACACACTATGGTTCACAGCTGTGTGCAAGTGTGTGGCACGTTTCACGACTGGTGTTTGTTCTTCCCGCCCTTCACGAGTAATGCCTTACCTCTTCACCTCACTACAACTGCGCTCCTCCTCCCTCCTTATATCATATCAAATGACTTTTATTCTTCCAAACCCACTCTGTTGCTTCACACCTTATGCCTTTTTATAACTGTTAATATTTTTGTTGTTTCCCTCATGTAATTCTCAAACAACACATGCTCAGCTCTGAGTAGCTTCATGAATGTGAAGTGTAGCTGTGAGGTCACTTTCTTTACTGTTCTTATTGTTAGGTTTTCTTAATGATTTCTGGTAAAGAGCTTTGATGATACATCAAATGGCAAGATTTATATAATTCTACTTTATATAATAAAATCTGTTTTGCAGAGGTTTTTAAAAGCTAATAATGAAAAGTCAAGTTTGAACTCTAGTTCAACTGACCAGAACACTCAAATAACTTCCTTTTTTCCTCAATTTTTACTTACAGAGAAAGACACTGTGACAAGTAAGCAACTTATGTAAGGAACATGCTTTAAAAAGCTAGCAACTCTACGGTGAATTCTGAGAATCAGCCCACAATCTATTCCTTTCTTTACATTTGACATTTACATCGGTAGAGTTATGCAATGAAAACTAATGTTCAGAATGAATCATTAAGGAAAAATCCTATTTTATTTAATACTGTAATCAGTGAAGACAAGAAGAAATATTGATATATTTTAGAAATATATATACTTGTTCATAGCAAGGCTTAAGTAAAAAGGATTTCAGTTGCTCAA
>NW_012144966.1:18224301-18226236 GCF_000956105.1 Propithecus coquereli
GCTGTGGGTGGGAATGTAAGTTAGGACAACCATTATGGAAAACAATATGGAGGTCCCTCAAATAATTAAAAATAGAACTACTCTATGATCCAGCAATTTTACTACTGACTATGTGTCCAAATGAAATGAAAACAGTATATCAAAAAGATATCAAAAAAAAAAGATATCTGCACACCGATGTTCATTGCAGCATTACTCACAATAACTAAGATATGGAATCAACCTATGTGTCCATCAATAGATGAATGGATAAAGAAAATGTTGTCTATAAGAGGGGATTTAAAAAACTTGTGCCAAAATGGAATTAAAAGGCAAAAATAAAAAAAATATAAACTTTATTTCTCAACATAAGCTCCATCAAGTTAAAAACACTTTTGTATGCTATGATACTAGCCATTTATCTCATCCCTAAAGAACTGAGGATCCTGGGAATTTAACCATGTCAATGCAGTCTTTCTTACATTATTAGCTGAAGAATAATTGGTGCCCTTTAAAGCTTTTTTAAGACTAGAAAACAAAAAGAAGTCAGAGAGAGCCAAATCAAGACTGTAAGGTAGATACCTAATGATTTACCATAGAAACTCTCACAAATTGCTCTTGTTTTATGAGAGTAATGAGTAGAAGCATTGTTGTGGTGGAGAAGGACTCTCTGTGAAGCTTTCCTGGGCATTTTCTGTTGCTTCGGCTAACGTTCTGAATGCACTTTCATAAGCAGGAGATGTTATTGTTCTTTGGTCCTCCAGAAAGCCAACAAGCAAAATGCCTTCACCATCCCCCCAAAATGTTGCCATGTTTTTCTTGATTGGTCCACTTTTACTATGACTGGACCACTTTCACCTCTTCATAGCCATTGCTTTGATTGTGCTTTGTCTTCAGGGTCATACTGGTAAAGCCACTTTTCATCTCCTGTTACAATCTTTCGAAAAAATGCTTCAGGATCTTAATCCTACTTGTTAAAAATTTCCACTGAAAGCCCTGATCTTGTCTACAGCTGATATGGGCTCAATGGTTTTGGCACCCATTAAGTGAAAAGTTTGCTCAACTTTAATTTTTAGTCAGAATTGTGTAAGCTGAACTAATTGAGGAGTCTGTGGTGTTGGCTATTGTTTGTGCTGTTAATTGCTGGTCCTCTTCAATTAGGGCATGCACAAGATTAATTTTTTTCCCCACAAATTGATGTGGACAATCTGCTGTTGTGGACGTCATCTTCAACATTGTCTCATCCTGATTTAAAACAAGTTATCCATTTGTAAATTGCTAATTTCTTTGGGGCATTGTCCCCATGAACTTTTCATAAAGTGTCGATGATTTAACCATTCATCCACCCAAATTTCACTGTAAATTTTATGTTTGTTCTTGCTTCAATTTTATCAGAATTCATGTTGCTCTGATAGGGGCTCTATTCAAACTGATGTCTTATCCTTCTCAGTGCCTCAAACTAGATCCTGTTCAGACGTGTTGCAACAAGTTAGTATGAGTTTGTCTTGGTGCAGGAAAAATTTAAAAATCCATGCATGGTTTTTTCATAATACTCTTTTTCCATAAACTTTTTGAAGACTCCTTATATACACAATGAAATAGTATTTCACCATAAAAAAGAATAAAATTCTGTCATTCACAGCAACATAGATGGTCCTTCAAGGACATTATGTTAAATGAAATAAGTCAGGTGCAGATAGATAAATACCTCATGTTCTCACTCTCATGGAGGAGCTAAAAAAGCTGAGCTGACAGAAGTGGAGAGTAAAATTGTGGTTACTAAGATCTGGGAAGGGTAGGGGACAGGGGAGGATAAGAGAAATGGTAAATGGATACAAAATTACAGCCAGATAAGAGGAATAAATTCTAGTGATTTACAGCACTGTAAGTGCTGACTATAGTTAATAATTAATTACAGAATTTTAAATAGCTGAAAGAGAGAATTTTGAATGTTCC
>NW_012144966.1:18227341-18228764 GCF_000956105.1 Propithecus coquereli
TTAATTGATATGATCTTGGATAAGTAACTTGTTTATTTGGGGACTTTGTTTGATCTGTAAAATGTGGATTTAGATAACTCTAAGTTCTCTTTGAGCTTTAATGATTACACATTTTTATGAAACTTGTATGATTTTTAGTCAGGTTTTCCTATTTTTCAAAAGTATTGTGGTTAAAATGTTTTAAAATTTGTAAGTGATGTTTATTGGTGAATACCAGAAATACAGCTAAGTTAAAAAGGAACAGACAGTGCTGACATTTAATGGTTGATGTTAAACAAATATTGTTTTTATATGTTCCCAACTGTACACACACCTTGTTTTTCTGTGCTTCACTTTATTGCATTTTGCTGATACTGTGTTTTTTAGAAATTGAAGGTTTGTGGCATTGAGAGAGTCTGTTGGCGCCATTTTTCCAACAGTATGTTCTCACTTTGTGTCTGTTTCACATTTTGGTAATTCTTGCAGTTTTTCAAATATTTTCATCATTATTATTATAACGTCTGTTATGGTGATTTGTGATCAGTGATCTTTGATGTTACCATCGTAACCATGCTCAGGTGCCATGAAACATGGCCATATAAGATGGCTAACTTAATCAATAAATGTGTGTGTTCTAACTCTCCAGTGACTGGATGTTCCCCTATTTCTCTTTCTCTCCTCAGGCTATCCAATTCCCTGAGACACGGCAATATTGAAATTAGGCCAGTTAATAACCCTACAATAGCTTCTAAATGTTCAAGTGAAAGGAAGAGTTGCACATCTCTCATGTTCAATCAAAAGCTAGAAATGATTAAGCTCAGTGAGGCAGGCATGTTGAAAGCCAAGATAGGCTGAAAGCTAGGCCTCTTGCACGAAAGAGGTAGCTAAATTGTAAATGCAAAGGAAATGTTCTTGAAGGAAATTAAAAGTACTGTCCAGTGAACATACGAATGATATGAAAGTAAAACAGCTTTACTGCCAATATAGAGAATGTTTTAGTGGTCTAGATAGTAGATCAAACCAGCCACAATATTCTATTAAGCCAAAGCCTAATCCAGAGCAAGGCGCCTCTCTTCAATTCTGTGAAGGCTGAGAGAGGTGAGAAAGCCGCCCAAGAAAAGTTTGAATCCAGTAGATGTTGGTAAATAGTGTAACTATAGCCATATGCACTGGGAAATCAAAAAGTCCATGTTACTTGCTTTATTGCAATATTTGCTTGTTGCAGTGATCTAGAAACAAACCCTTAATATCTCCAAGGTATGCCTGTATATGTTTGGTGGATTTCACTTTTATCTTGGAAGAAATTTTTAAATTTTTAAAAGAAAATACTGTAAAATCAAATTTAAACCAAAATAATCCTAAGCTTTTTTGTTTTACTTCACATTCCAGAGAGAAGCCGATTACAAGGATCCAGGCCCATGCCAGAAATTTAAAAACGCTGCAC
>NW_012144966.1:18230379-18231843 GCF_000956105.1 Propithecus coquereli
CTGTGGGTGGCATGTTATGTACCTATTTGTTATTTCACCATTTACAACAAGAACGTGTGTCTAACATGGACAACTGGACCTCATCTGGTATTTCATTTAGCACTGGGAGTGTCTGACAGAGCTGTTCTGTCTGGTGCAATTTCATCTGATCAGATGTGCATAGGTCTGAACTCACAAAAGACCACTTTTTTTGTAACAAAGTACGTATTTAAAAGAGATTCCAATATATGCTTAGAAGACGTTCCCCAAGATATGTTGAGAAAGAGAGAGAGAAAGATATGCTGGAGTTGGAGGTTAGCAAATTGAAGATCTTCAAAACATACCACTTTTTTTCCCTGTATACTTGATTTCTAACACAGCAGAAGTAAAATTCTACCTTAATGTAGTAAATTCTAATAAATGTAGCTTTGACTGATTAACCTTTGGTATAATTTTCAGGAATCCAACAATGCGGAAGTTCTATGAAAAACCATTCAAGAAATCCTCATTGCAGCAACCCAAGACCCTCAACTCAAAAACAGGGTGCCTGGCTGAGCTTCCTCGAGCCTCTGGCTTGGGGCTACACTATCTTGAACTACAACAGTGAGATGTTTCACTCTGGGTCTGATCTATGATTTGCCTTTTGTTGAGCTCCTAAATACTAAATTTATTTTGTTTCCTCAGAAATTAGATTTCTTTAAAGAATCTTTTGATTATATAAGAAGATTTGAAAGTTTTTGCTTGTTGGAAAACTGTGTTGTTAGTAACAACATTATTTTCTCTGTCTATCCTTGTCATTGTGTATTGTGATTTTGCTAGAGGAAATTCATAGAGAATGCGATGGGTATAGGCCCTGTGAAGTCCATTCTTCAAGTCAGTCCTGGGAGCTAAGGAGTTTAGAAGGTTTTTACTTAGAATGGCATTTTTTGGACATGTTTTGCTTTTGGTCACTTATTTAAAACCTTATGAAAACTTTACTCATGCTTACCTTATTTTGTTCATGAGAGGCTGGCTGTCGAAAACATCTCTTTAAGCCTTTTAAGTGCTGGGAAATGCATATTTTTCAGGTTATAGGCAGCCCAACAATTAGGTTGCAGAGCCCCAAGACATGAGATCCACAAGCAGTGTGTTCAATTGATTGTTGCCTAGAATATGTTCACTTACTGGAGTAAAATCAGCCTGGATGGGAGAACTTATCTCACTCACCAGAGCTTGCCAGTTAGCAAGTAATAACAGAGTTAATACATACACTGAAAGCAAGTGCGCCTTTGGAGTAGTCCATGATTTTGGAATGCTGAAGAAATGAGGATTTTTATCTTCAATCTTTGTAAAAATGATCAATCCATTTAAAAAATTTTAAGTGCTTTGATGCTTTCTAAGAAAGCAGCTATTTTAATTGAAGTTTTACAGTAGACACAATCTATTGTGTCTATTGGACAGAAGTTTCATAATAGATGGATCCATACAACAAGGCAGAGGATTGAG
>NW_012144966.1:18234352-18237175 GCF_000956105.1 Propithecus coquereli
CATACAGACCCACACATACACTCTTTGGGTTATCCTGCAAATAGATCATAACATATTACTGGCTCTCTCAAGAATTAATGACTTGAAGAAATTTGGCTAAGATATTAGACCAAAGCAGCTGGTACATGCTGCTGTTATGGAGAGGATTGAAAGTGGTGAGTGGATATTTACCTTCAGATTGATTGTCTAAGAGAGAGCATTGGGAATCAACAGAGAGGTGACAGGAGGCAACCTAAATGAGGGAGAGCGAAGAGACCCATCCCACTATGTGGGACCGGAGGTACATGGGGAAGGTACTCACACATGGGAAAGAGACAGAGGAGAGAATCCCAGGATTCCACACTCTTTGCCATAGTCATTGCAGTCTGAGTGGTGGGAGGGACCTTCCACTGCAGAAGGCTGCAGGACTGACATAGGGAGCTGACTGGAGACTGTGCAGCAACATTGCTCCAGAGAGAAGGCACAGTGAGGACCCACTGGTTTGCGAAGCCCTGTGCTATGGCTGGTGCCATTTTGAAATCCCAGAGTGCTGCCTCTACCTGGAGGTCAGATCCATTGCTACTGCCTCCCCATCATCCCTACTGGACCAGGGAGGAAGCAGGGAGCCTGGGTACTCTCATGAGTCTTATGAGCAGGAGCTGCATCCCTCCACTGCCATGGGGGACCTGGGTGGGGTGAATGCTGTTGCCACTGCCTATGGACGTGGGTGGGACTGTGCTCAAGCCATGTGGGCAGACAAACATCACCACCAGCAGATCTGAGCAGGACAGCTCTCAAGCTTGCCTGGGCTGGCAATCACCACTGCCGACAGAACTAGGCAGGGTAATCACTTAGTTTGTAGCATGTGGACCACCAGTGACAACTACAGGGTGAGACAAGAGACACAAGAGAGCAGTGTTAAATGCTCATAGTGTATTCACCCCTCTCCCAGGATTGACCTCTGAGGTAGGACACAAGTGCACCATCCAGTGACCTCTCTTTCTTTGCACTGAGTAGGAGAGTTCCCAGCAGAGGAGAACAGGTGTAACACAAATTTATCTGTCTTGAGCTGAGAGAAGAGGTTTCAGATAAGGAGCAATCAGTATAAGAACTCTGGCAACATGAAAAAACAAGCTGTTTCGACACCTTCAAAGGGTCACAGTAGGTCTCCAGCAATGGACCCCAACCTAAGGATATTGTCAAAATGTCAGATATGGAATTCAGAATATGGATGGCAAATAAGATGAATGAGATTGATGAGAAAGTTGAAAACCAACATGAAGAAATCTAAAAAATAACTTAGGACATGAATGAAAAATTCTCTAAAGAGATAGATAACATAGGAAAAGAGATACAATAGAACTTAAAGAAATGAAACAGTCATTTAGGGAATTTCCAAATATAGCAGAAACATTTAAAAACAGACTAAACCAAGCAGAAGAAAGAATTTCAGAGCTTGAAGACCCAGCTTTTGAATACACCCCATCAGTCAAAAATGTGGAAAAAAGAAAAAAGAATGAACAAACCATCAGAGAAATATCAGACTATGTAAAATGAACTAATATAAGAATCATAGGCATCGCTGAGGGAGAAGAGTAAAAAGCAAAAAGCATGGAAGACCTATCTGAGGGAGTATGGGAGGAAAACTTCCCTGTTATCTCCAGAGATTTAGATCTCCAGGTACAAGATAGTCATCAAACACCTGGAAGATTCATAGCAAATAGGACATCAGCAAGGCACATAGTCATCAATCTGGCCTAAGTCAAAATGAAGAAGAAAATTCTATTAGCTGTGAGACAAAAGCAATAAGGTATTTACAAAACAACAGCAACAACAACAACAAAAACACATCAGACTAACAGCAGACATCTCAGCAGAGACCTTACAAGACATAAAGAATAGGGGTTCCACTTATAGCCTTCTTAAACAGAATAACTGCCAGCCAATCATTTTGTATCTGGCAAAACTAAGTTCCATAAATTGAAGAGAAATAAAGCCTTTCCCAGACAAGGAAACACTGAGGGAATTTGTCATCACTAGACCTGTTCTAAAAGAAATGCTTAAAAGTGTTCTATACATGGAACAGAACATCAAAACCCACCAGTGTGAAAACACACAAAAGTAAAGCTGACAGCTCTAATAAAACAGTAGCACAAGGGGAAAAACAAAACAACAAGCTACCATTAAACATGATGAACAGAATAGTATCTCACATATCAATACTAACATTGAACATAAAAGGTCTTAATGTTTCACTCAAAAGATATACATGACAGGCTGGATGAAAAAAACAATCAAGTATATACTGTCTCCAAGAAAGGCATCTAACTCACAAGGACTCTCATAGACTCAAGAGAAAGAGATGAAAAAAAAATTTCATGCAAATGGAAACCAAAAACGATCAGGAGTAGCTATTCTCATGTCAGATAAAATAGACTTTAAGTCAACAATGGTTAAAAAGGACAAAGATGGTCATTACATAATGATAAAGGGAGCAATTCAGCAAAAAGATATAACAATCTGAAATATATACGCATCTAACATAGGAGTTCCCAGATACATAAAACAAATTTTACCAGATGTAAGCCAAGAAATAAACAATAGCATCATAATACCCAGAGACTTCAACTCTTCACTGACAGAGTTGGACAGATCATCAAGGTAGAAAATCAACAAACACTGGATTTAACTGGGACTCTAGATCAAATGGATCCAACAGACATTTACAGAATGTTCTATCCAAAAACTACAGAATATACATTCTTCTCATTATCACGTGGGACATCTTCCAAGATTGATCATATCTTAGGCCATAAAACTAGTTTCAGAAAATTCAGAAAAATT
>NW_012144966.1:18237225-18237921 GCF_000956105.1 Propithecus coquereli
TTTTGTTTGTTCATTTGTTTCTCTTTCTTTTTAGATATTTCTTAGAGTCCCCTATTTGTCTACTCCAAGTTGTAGTTGTTTTCTATTTTCACATACAAAATCCTGAGATTTCCCATCATGATCCACCTTGGAATTCCCTTTACCTTTTTCCTTGGTTGAATATTGTGTGTCCTGAGTAATGTGATGTTTTCCTTTTTCCTTGGCTTATCCTCTGTTGGAGTATAGATCCTACAGTAGCGTCTTCAGAAGGGCTGTAACTTTAAAGGAACTAGTGCCTTCAAGTTTGGAGATATTTTGCAGTTCACCCTCTTACTGGTTTCCTTTACAGTCTCCCTTAGTTTTCAGCTTTCTCCAATGGTGATGTCAGTTGCCATCCATTCTTCTTTGTAAGTTCTAAGTTCGTTTACATCTCTTATTTGCTGTTGTTTCCTACCCTATTCTTTTTATCCTATATGTTATGCATATTTTATTCCTTTACTACCATTTTAGTGGGATTATAGGAGGGAGCAAGTAGTAGCACATTTGTTCAATGCACCACAATAAATAAAAATTTCTCATCAGATTTTTAGTTACCATAACTCTAGTAATTAGACTAATTCTTTGTCTATATAGTGAAGGGCAGAAGTAGCTCAAGAAAAAAAAGTCATTCAAGGGGCCAGCTGATGCTTTAAATTGCTACTACCAGCTGAAGATCAT
>NW_012144966.1:18238882-18240015 GCF_000956105.1 Propithecus coquereli
CTATTCTACTGAAATTGTTCCATAACATTGAGAAGGAGGGAATCCTCCCTAACTCAGTCCATGAAGCAAGTATCACCTTAATATCAAAGCTAGGAAAGGACACACCAAAAACAGAAAACTACAGAACAATATCCCTTATGGACATAGATGTAAAAATCCTCAACAAAATACTAGCAAACTGAATTCAACAGCACATCAAAAAGATAATTCATCATGATCAAGTGTGTTTCACCCAGGGATGTAAGGATGGTTCAATATATTCAAGTCAATAAATGTGATTCACCACATAAACAGAACTAAAAACAAATACCACATGATCACTTCAGTAGATGCAGAAAAAGCATTTCATAAAATCCAGCACCCCTTCATGATAAAAACCTTCAACAAACTAGGCATAGAAAGAACATACTTAAAAATAATAAAAGACTATATATGACAAACCCACAGGTAACATCATACTGAATGGGGAAAAGTTGAAACCACTCCTTCTAAGAACTGGAACAAGACAAGTATCCTCACTGTCACCACTTCCATTCAACATAATCCTAGAAGTCCTAGCCAGAGCAATCAGGCAAGAGAAGGAAATAAAGGACATCCAAACAGGAAAGAGGAGGTCAAACTATCTCTTTTCACTCATGATATGATCTTGTATCTAGAAAACCCTAAAGACTCCAGCAAAAGACCCCTAGAATTGATAAATAAATTTATCAAAGTCTCAAGGTACAAAAATCAATGTGTACAAATCAGTAGCATTTCTATATACCAATGCCAGTTGAGCTGAGAATCAAATCAAGAACTCAATACCATTGACAATAGCTGCAAAGGAAGTTAAATACCTAGAAACATACTTACCAAGCAGGTGAAAGATCTCTACAAGAAGAACTATAAAACACTAATATAAGAAAGTGTAGATGATATAAACAGATGGAAAAACATCCCATGCTCACGGATTGGAAGAATCTACATTGTTAAGACGTCCATACTGCCCAAAGTGATTTACTGATTCAATGCAATTCCTTTCAAAATACCAATGTCATTTTTTTGCAGATCTAGAAAAAATAATCCTAAACTTAGTATGGAACCAAAAAAGAGCCTGAAAGCCAAAGCAATCTTAAGCAAAAAGAATAAATCTG
>NW_012144966.1:18241927-18244355 GCF_000956105.1 Propithecus coquereli
GACATCTTTTTTTATCCATCCTAAAAAAGAACTAAGCCATTAGTTCTTACACTGTTTTTTCACAGGAATCACATACCTAAAGAGTATGCATAGTGCCTAGCTGAAATTAATCAATCACTCTAGAGCATGCCTTTTAAAAAGCATGTTGAGTGTTACAAGTTTAGAGGAATTGAAAAAACAATTTCTTGGACAAGATGAGTTTAGTGATTTTCTATGCTGTATTGGACAGCATGGCACATGACAGTTTTCAGTGCAGGAGGATTACTGTTCAGTTACTACAAGTGAATGTAAATTGGTCCTCTGGCATTTGTCTCTATTTCCTTCCCTGGAAGAGGAAAGCTCTAACGAGTGCCTCAATCTGGGTTACCCGAGAGTAACTGATGCAATTCCAATTCCATATTATTTAGTCTTCCGTAGGTACTTTCTGCCTATTGCTTATGGGTCTAGTTCTTGAGTTTAGTAATAAGGGAGATCACTTTGTCTGCTTCAGTGACTCAGAGTAGAGGCAGACACATACATCTATTATGATATTAATAATAGAGAAAAATAGGTGCTACACAGTTACCATGGAAACACTATTAAATGAGCAAAGAGTATCAGGAGATTTTAACGGAAAGGTGATATTTAAATATGGTCATAAATTTTTTCTCTGGAAAAGAATATTTATTTAGTCTTTTAATTATTAAAGTAGTACATGAATCCACTCTTGTTGTAGAACATTAAATTAAGGCCTTTAAGGATGAATTAGGGAGATGGGTCTAGAGGGAAGAGTCCATGCTAAAGAGTGGAAAATCACAAGCAAAACAGAGGTGTAGGAGAGCATGGCATATTTGGGGAATGTGAGTAAGCAGTTCAATGTAAGTGGAGCATAAGATATTGTGGGGAGTGATTGGAGATGAAATTACAAAGAAGGTTGAGTCAAGGTTATAAAGGGCTTTGTATACTATGTGTAGATTTTCCCCTTTGGCTATGGGGAACCGTTGAAGAGTTTTAGGCAGAGAGGAAAACTTGAGTGTATACAAAGATCACTTTGGGAATGGACTAAGGTGGGGAGCGTCTTCAAGCAGAGACTCACAGAGTTTCATCTGCATAATTTATTTTAAATCTCACACAAGTACAAGTATTGTTATTTCCATTTTCTGAATGAAAAAATTAACATTTAGAGGAATCAGGTAATATTTTTCCAAGATCTTGAGCTAATAAGTGACAGAACAGAGAACTGATCTCATGCATCCTGACCCAAACCCAGGTGTTGTGCTCTAGTCTTTGCTGCCATTCCAGGGAGGTTATCAGAATTGTTAGGTGAGAAATACAGAAGACACTGAGGGTAGTGGGCATAAAACAACCAGGGATGAGTTAGGGACAACAGTGTGTGTTACTGACTAGTTGTGGGACAGCAGTCTGAAGAGTTTGGGGACTGGAAATTAGAAGACCTGGGTTCTCATCTCAATTCTGATCTTAACTCAGTCGGTGATTGTGGAAAGTCACTAAAGCATTTCGTGATTCCATATAGTTCTCTGCAAAGTGGAGAGGTTGGTTTACAAATTTCTAGGGTCCCTTCCAACCTCAAAATTCTATGTTTCCTCATGAGTATCACCTCTGGCTGATGTGTTCAGAAACAGTGTCACAGAACAGGTAAGGTTATTCAGCATTTCCATTTCAATTCAAGATGCGATAAATGTCTTTTCTCTCTGTTTCTCTGGCATCATATGTGTACCCTTAATGTAGGACACACCACATTACATTGTAATTGCTTACAGGGGTAATATTAAAAAATATTTAACAAGCAGTTTGACATAGACACTAACCTAACAGGAGGAACACAGTTGTAAACAAGCGGAATGGTCATCCGGTGCATACAAGCCAGGTATCAGTTCGCACTGCTCACGTGTTTGAGTCTCTTCTGGACTGTAAGTGACACAAGGGCAGGAATTGTGTCTTTCTAATTTTGGAGCCCAAGTCCTCAGGCAGTGCTTGGGGCACCTCATAATAGGTGCTCAATCAATATTTTTTGGATGAAAAAATAAGTAAATAATTTCTAGCATTTCCTCGGTGTCTGACAATATGCGTGGCTATGTTGACTGAGCTTGTCATAAAAGAAAAGAATGCCCAATAACTGTGCCTTTGGAAGAAAGCTGCCAACCCTAAGGGCATGCAGTCACAGAAATACCTGAGATACCGGACATTCATTAATTTCCAAAGACCTTTTATTCCTTCTTTAGAGAGTCAATTATACCATACAACTTGAGCCACTTAAATTTTATCTTTTTTTCCATAAAAAAGTATTTCAAGGGCAAAAAACTCATTTCTTCAAACTCACTTTTTATGCCGTGGCATTTTCCAGTAAAAGTTTTAAAAAATGCCAATGTAGGTTTAAGTTTTATCAGCATCTCAGGGCTCTCCTTTCAATCTCTTCTTGACAGTTTGT
>NW_012144966.1:18245380-18250984 GCF_000956105.1 Propithecus coquereli
CATCCTTGCTTTGCCCTACCCAGGTTGTACTTCCTGAGCAAGTTACTTTACCTGATTCTTAGTGTTTCAGATACTTAAAGTGGGGTAGTCATCGTGACTAGGTTATAGAGTTCTTATAAATCACTTAGCACAGGATTTGGAACACAGTAAGCTCAAAATAAATGTTGGTGTGAAAAGTAAAAGCATCATAGAACTGTAAAGCTCATATATATAGTCATGTGTTGCTTAATGATGGGAATACATTCTGAGAAATACATCCTTAGGCTATTTCATCACTGTACGAACATCACAGAATGCACCTACACAAACCTGGATGGTATAGCCTACTACGCACCCAGGCTATATGGTATAGCATATTGCTCCTAGGCTATAAACCTGTATAGCAATTGTAACCCAGTGATAAGTATTTGTGTCTCTAAACATATCTAAACATAGAAAAGGTACAGTTAAAATATGGTATTATTGAGAAGGAAAACCCTCATCTATTATTTGGCGCATCAGCCACCTGAGACCCCCACCCTTCACAGAAGACCTGCATCAGCATAATACTAACCTATTACCTGGTGCATCAACTAATCTATTACTTGGCACATCAGCATAACATTAAACGTATTACCTGGTGCATCAACTAACCTATTGTGGAGTCCATCTCAGACATATCTCTTGCATCTGTTCCTTTTATCCTGTTCTCTTGCTATCAATACCCTAGGTTAGGCCCTTATGACGTCATATCCTTCTCACATCCTAGCCATTATTCTTATTTCTGATCTCCTGACACCATGTCATTCTGTGCTCTCTTTGCTTAGACTGACTTTCAAACTTCTCTAAAATATGACCTACAACTACTTTTTAAAAAACCATCGCTCCTAGGAGTCCCCTGAGCACATCTGTGCTCCACTACAAGCGGTCTCTAGCTATTCCTGCAATATAAGTATCTTCCATGATGAATCACCGCATTGCCCTTTGCCCACACTTTTCTATTCTTCTAGGGTGACACTGTCCCATGGTAACTACAAACCCATGTTGATTCATTTCCTCTAATATCTGCCAAATCCCTCATGAATTTTTGGCCTTCTGGGCATTTACTATCTATAACTTTCTTTTGTTATCTTCTTGTAGTGTGAACCATATGAT
Source organism: Propithecus coquereli (assembly GCF_000956105.1). Lineage (NCBI taxonomy): Eukaryota > Metazoa > Chordata > Mammalia > Primates > Indriidae > Propithecus > Propithecus coquereli. Next base: position 18,246,515 of record NW_012144966.1, read on the forward strand.
GTCCCGTTGAGATTAAAATTCTGCAACGGCAGAGACTGCTTCCGACACTTTCACATGCTCTTTATAGTGACTTGTGTTCATTTGATGTTCAGTAAAATTTTTGTTGAAATGTATTAAGTTTATGTGTTCTATCTGAAACATTATTTTAGAAACTTCTGGAATTGCATTCATTCCTGTTTGTTGATTAGAAAGGCAAAGGCATAGCTGAAGCAAATGGCCACCAGGTGGCAGTGCTGCAGAGCCACTCGGTAACGCAAACAGAAACAATTTACTAGGACATTTTCTGCCCTTACCTATAGAAAATCAAAGGATCATAGATGTTAGCTTTGGAAGGAACCTTAAGACCCTTCAGTCCTACATTCTACTTGTAAAGATGAGGAAATTGAGGCCCAAGATACAGAACTATACGGAGAGAGTGGAGGTAAGAGAGAGAGAGAGAGAGAGAGAGAGAGAGAGAGAGCAAACATGAGCATGCTAGAAAGGATTTTCAGGAGTTTTAAGTTTTTTCCCAATGAGGGAAGTGAAGTTATGACTATGGAGATCTATTAGTTGGGATACTTTTGATTGCAGGTGTCATAAATTCAACATAAATTGATTTTTACATGAAAATGAAAGTGGGGTGGTTATTAGCTCAAGTATCTGAAGAGTCCAGGGATAGGCCTGGCTTCAGGCAAGGCTGAATCCAAGGATCCAGTCTTCTCTCTGCATCTCTTAGTTCTGCTTTCCTGTGTGGAGGTTTTATTTTAGGCTTTGTAGTGTAGCCCCAGCCACTCTTGCCTTACATTAACCTACTGCTGGAGTGTCTGCAAAGAAAATAACTTTTTCCCCAATAGTTTCAACGAGAACCCTGATATTGATCTCATTAGGCAGACCTGGCTCACATGTTCCAGCTGGAGCATATGGAGGGGTGGGCCTCATTTACTTCTAAGAGGAATGAGGGTGGTTTGGAGTAAGGTCCACATGCATAGTTTTTCAGGATGTTCATAGCATGGAGGTGCCTGGCTGAGGTGGTGACTTGGGGCTGAAATCCAGCCCGAGCTCTGCTTGTTGAGGCATGATCCCTGGGGGCTGCATCTGCGTAGACAGCAAACTTTTTCTAATTTTCCTAAGGACACTTCATGAGCTGGCTAATTATCAGAAGATTGAATGAATGCGGAGGAGATCTTAACAAAAATGTCCACTTCAGGTGGCAATTTTAAAAAATAGCACTATTAACTTTGATTTTATTTTTCTTTATTTCTTTCTTTGTAAATAGGAGGCAGGGCTTGTGTTATACAATATGTGTGGGATTTAGATTTAACCTTATTTTAGGTTAAAATATCAGCGCTGTCACTTTGCTAGTTGTGTTAATTTGGAGAGTTTTAATATTTCTCAGTCCTCAGTTTACCTATACATGAAAATCACATTTCAGAAAGGCTGGAGGATTAAATGACTGGTGTAAAATCCTATCACAGAGCCTGGGACATAGTAGCAGCTCAATTAATATGAATTAATTATGGCAGTTTTAAAACATGGACCTCAGGTTCTTTGGTATTACTGCCAGAGAGAGAGATAGGGCCTATGCCCTCTTCTCTTGAGTTAGGAAATGCTTGTAATTGCATCAACCAATAGGGTATGGAGAAGTGATACCATGTGACTTCCGAGCCTAGCTCATAAAATGTCACACAGCTTTCTCCCTAAATGCAGCTTAAAACGCTTCCCAGAAATTTCCTCTTGGGATAGCTCCTCTTTGAACCCAGCCACAATGCTGTGAGAAGCTCAAGGTGCATGGAGAGACATATCTCCCTGTAACCTCTCAGAGAGAGGAATGTCCAAGAATTTGGGGGCCTTTTTTAATAAATGGCATATGTTGTGGAAAGTGCTAAGATGAGTATGATTTTCCTATAAGTACTTATTTTCTTGATTGCTACGAGTGTCTATCACTGTGAAGTTTAATTTTGTGTCAATTTGGCGAGGCTATGATGCCCAGCTGTTCGGTCAAACATTAGTTTAGATGTTGCCTTGATGGTATTTTTTAAATGTGATTAACATTTAAATCAGTATACTGATTTACTCATGTATTTATATGAGTAAAGTAGATTATTCTCCATAACGTGGGTGGGCCTCATCCAATTAGTTGAAGGCCTTAAGAGCAAAGACTGAAGTTTCCCAAAGAAGAAGGAATTCTCAAAACATGGAAACCCTCACTGAGCTGAATTTGGACTCAAGACTATAACATCAACTATCACTTGAATTTCCAGTCTGCCAGCCTGCTCTATGAATTTCAGACTTGCCAGACCCACTATTGTATGAGCCAATTCCCAATTCCTTAAAATAAATCTCTCTGTCTCTCACAGATAGAAAATCTCTTGTATGTAAAATCTTCCTGGTTCTGTTTCTCTGGAGAACTCTGATTAATACGATAACCAAACAATAATGACAGAGACAGAAATCTTCTTAACAGAATAACTAAATTTCAACTACTAGATGATTTGGGTACTTGGTATCTGAATCCACACTTTAGAATTATTGAGTGCTTATGCACTTCTTAAGTTATTCTACATATATTTAACTTTATAACCCTTATAAGAATGCAAGCCCATGTCAATGCTAATCTTATATCTTCTGTAATTCCCACTGTATAGAACTCAGCTCAATAAACCTCTACTGATAACTCTTCGGCAGCATGTGCACAACTTTGCCATGAGGCATATAAAACTATCACGGTGATGACTGTCATTTGTTTAATCACATTCTTAACTGACATTTTTTGTCCCCATCTCATCGACTCATTATGTAAATGTCATCATTGTGAAATTAGTATTTGAAGGTAAGAATGGGATAATAGTTTCTCCTGTTTACATAGAGATTTGTGATCTAATAGCTGGAGATATTAGGTGACTCACTTACAAAGTGTTCTCTTGGGGGAGTATATGAAAGTTGTAGCTCTGTGATTTCATGAATTGACTCAAATCATTCTCCACCCCTCACTGACCTTTATGAATCCTATGTCTAGATGTTTTTTTTTCATTTATCTCATCTGAGCCTAGCTGATAGAATCAACACAACTTTTTTCAAATTTCTATGTAATCTTATTAAAAACTTTCTGCATTTTGTTAAATTGTGCTGAACTTTTAAGAGAGAAGCAAATGGTATTATGCAGAAATTAACCAAGAATCAAAAGACCTAGGTGCTCTTGCTTGGTCTTGGCTCTTTCACTAATTTGATAAGGATCTCTAGACACACATCCTCATAGCTTCAATTTTTATCTGAAACATAAACAGTCTGAAGATTGTATTCTATTATTGGGTAACTACTAAAATTTTACTTGGAATTATTTCTGAAGATATCTTTTTTGTCAAGCTCCTATAGAGAGTCATTGCTAAGATGTTGCTAAGGGGAAGCAGTTGAGATGTGTCTAATTTATAGTTTATAATTTATTAATTATCACCAGCTGCAGGGAAAAGAAAGCAATTAGCAGATGGTGATATGTAGGAGTGAATTTTTAGAAAGTAAAAAAAAAGGGTAATATATATCCTCTAGATGGAGGGGTAACCTGGGCAATTGCCCCTGAGCTGGAAGAGAGATTATAACAAAGCATAAACTGTTGCTGGAAAGGAGAGTAAATTTCCAAGTTGGGGAGTTTTAGGCAACTAAACAGTTGGAGCTTCGATAGGGCTGTGAGAAAAGATTATTCCATCCGATTAAGAAGTAAAAAGATTTTCTGGCATTAAGTCCATTAAATAAAGGAAGGAAATTCTAGAGATAGTGTGGATATGTGTGAATCTACCTAGGATCTTTAGAATAAAAGGTCTCAGGACTGCTTCAGATAAAGATAGAACAACTTCTCTTCCTCCCATTCCCCCCACAATGAGCACTAGCCTAATTGTTTTCTAACATTATTTCTGAACCAATAAACCTGAGCCCTTTCTGAGGAGGCGCATTGCCTACCTCAAGCCTTGCCGTTAAGTTTTCAGCTCTCGTTTGCAGTCCCACCTACCCAGTAGATATCTGCAGGATCCTAGCTGATCTGGAGTCTTGATGCGCAGTCTGGTTTCCTAAAAGGGACAGTCCATGCTATTAAAAAATTCAATTATTTCAATCTGCTTCTGCTTCAAAACAGGACATTCCTTTAGCCTGGATACTGGGAAGACACTTGTGGCAGTATACAATCCATACATTCCAAAACTTCTCCTAAGCAGCAAAATGTCTTTGGAAATATGGGATGTCTTTGTAAATCTGATGATGAATGACAGCCTACAAAGTGGCAGGCTCTATGCATGCATTTTGCATGTTCTCAAAGCAACTTTACCAGTAGTCATTGTCCTCATTTGACAAAGAAGAAATTAAGGTTCAGACAGCTCAAGGTGTCAGACAGGAGAGGTAATGAAAGGTGTCTTCGGTATTCAAACCCAGCGTGGCTAACTCTTTCCCTTATGCTGCTAAGCCTGCGTGGCTCTGAGTGAGTTACTAAGTTTTCTGTGTCATTTT
>NW_012144966.1:18253944-18292709 GCF_000956105.1 Propithecus coquereli
CTACAAAATACTGTCTAACAGCATGTTTTGGGGCTAAGCATAAGTTTTAGATCATACGTGGGAACTAAGCATAATGTGCTTCCTCAAATTTATCATTGTAATATCAGGTCTAAATCTATCTGTGATATCAATTTTGGGAGCTTTTCATGATGAAAATTTGACTCATTATTACATAGACCACAGTTTGTTATAAAATTGAGGAAAAAAAGATGAAGCAAAAGATAATTTTTTCCAATTTGTGAGAACTGCTACCCAGGTGAGTAGTGGAATACCAAGGAAATCCTAGATAATAATTTTGGAGATTTTGTGAAAGGTAAAATGATATATTCTTTTCTTGGGTTAACCTTTAACAACAGTAATAATAGCAGCTAACATTTATTGAAGGATTGCTATAAGTTAGGCAGTATGGTAGGTATGTGTTTTAGACAGTATGGTAGGAGCGGGTGTGTGTATTATCATATTTAATTTGCAATAATATTACAAGATAGGCAGTGATATCATCTATGTTTTACAGATGAAGAAACAGAAGCTGGGCCAGGAAGGTTAGCTGATGGAAGTTCACATAGCTGAGTAGCAGCACAGCTTGAACGGGAATCCATGTCTGTTCAAGGCCAGAGACGTTGTTCTTAATCCTCATGCTCTTCCCGTCAAAGCTGTGTCAGTGGCCTTCTCAAAATTAGCTCTTTTCTTTCCTTGGGATTTAATATACACTCTGTGTTAGGGTGTGAAGTCCGTGAGTGGGGAGAGAAAGAATTCTCAGATAGTGATTAGGCTATACAAAAGTAAAACTTTATTTGTTTTTTGGAGAGAGAGAGAGAGAGAGAGAGAGACGCCACGACACACAGAGGGAGGAAATAAATGTCAGTTGCTTGGTGCTTTTAAAGGGTAGAAATGGCTTTTTTTCCTCAGCTTCAGGGGACTGATAACAAAAGTGGCTGTGAAGCTGCTGTGTTGGCTTTTTCCGTTTCTCACGCAGCAGATTGACAGTGGAAATTAGTTTCTTCTTTCTTCTTGATAGCAGGAGGCATCTGGTACTGTCTCCTCCTGAGGAAACAGGGGAAGCTCGCACTCCTACCGTCCACTCAGGAACTTTTTCCAGGCTGAGAAAGAACGTAGAAAACAAGTTAGGCCACATGTGTTTTAATTAAACAAAGGGTAGTTGTGTTACAAGTTTATTTCTCTTACTTTCTGTTTGACAGTTTATTTTCCTTGGTTAGATAGGGTATTAGTAAGACTGCCTTTCACTCTGGACCTCATACATGTGAAATACATTAGGGTTGTATATCAGAGGATGGAAAACTTTTCAGGTGTTGGAAACATCTTATTGAAGAACTCATGAATATGGGAAGATAACAAGCATACAGCTACTTTGAGGTAAAAATGTTTTTCAGATCTTATCAAACAAGAATTAAACAAAATATTAATTTAAGTAGTTACAGCAACTACTGTAATAATATTCTAATAATTAAGTTTGGAGAGGAATGATGTTTCCTCACTGTTGTAAAAGAAGCTCATGACCAGTCCTGTTCATAGGAAGGAACTCCTACGAATTTCAGATGAAAGAAACAGGCTTTTTATGGCTGGAAGAGACTTTAGAAGTCATCCAGACAAATCGCCCCTAAGTTTTCCAGACAGAGGCTTGTCTCATTTTTCCTTAAATACCTTCAGTGATGGAGTACGCTGTGCCTCCTGGGCATCACATTTCATTATAACAGTTCTTGTTAGTTCCTTCTTTCAATTGAGCCCAAATCTATATCTGTAATTTCCAGCTCATTGCTCACTTTTCTTTCCTTTTCCAAATGACAGCTTGAATCTTTTCTTTTTCTCACCCCAATTCCCTATTTTTTTCAATTACTCCTTATGTAACACGATTCTCTGTCCTTTTGTCATTCTGATTGATTTTCACAGTATAAGGTCCTTTTTTTTTTTTAAGTTCATCCTTAAGTGTGTGGCACCAAATGAAATATGATGCACAAAGAACTGTTAGTGAATTGTAGAATAAAATAGTGCCATCATTTTCCTTGATCCATACACCATGCTTTTTGTGAATAATATATACAAATACTAACCACAAAACATATAATAGGAATTATCAGCCTGCTCTTAACTCAGACTAAACGTAATGAAAAACTTAATGAATAATACAATACAACATGGAGGCCTATAGTTAGTAAAATTCTATTAGAGATTTCTGTTAAATAAGTGGATTTTAGCTGCTCTTATCACATGAAATAAGTATGTGAGATGATGGATATGTTAATTTGCTTTACCATAGTAACCATTTTTCTATTTATATGTATCCTATAGCACCATATTGTAAATCTCAAATATAGACAATAAAATTTATTTAAAAAATTACAACAATACAATTGCTCTTCCCTACAGGTACAATTTGAATTCAAAATTTTAGACTAATTATAGATTAGAGATAATGCTTAGTCATAGAAAACATCCATATTTTTAGTCTCCATCTATGTACATAAACTACTTTGATATTTTTCAATTATGATTTTGCTTGGATTTTTCCCTCTTCTCACCAGTGCTTATTTAATGACTACCCATCATTCTGCCATCTCATCTCCCCTGTCCTCTGGGAAATCTTTCCTAAATATTTCAGCTTTGGTTGATCTTTCTCTTTCTTGAATTCTTATTGAAAGTTAAAATTTTGTTAAAAATACTAGCAGTTAATAATCTACCATTTAAAAAGTATGTTTTTATATTTATTATATGTATTATTTATACATAACCTCAATATTATCATTTCTAAGGAAAAAATCCAAACATTAACTAAAGAGAACTATGAAGCACAGTAAAATACCACTCCCAGTGGTTTTATAATATGACTGATCATTTAATATTGAATACTTTGAATTAATTTTAAGATTTGATGAATATAGCTTTAATCTCATAACCCAATTTTAATCACAGTAAGTGGACAATTTTTAATATTGGGAATCAGTAATTATTGAATGGCGTAGTGTAATGAACTACATGCAATGAATTAGAACCGTTTAACGATTGTTTTGATAAATGAGCACAATCAAGGCCCACAAGAATTTGTTTTTGAGTTGTAAATTAATTAAAAGGCAAGCAGTTTCCTTTATTGTTTTCAACAAATACATTTATTCAATTCCTGTCAGTAAAAATTATTGTTTTTCCAGAAATCTAATTAAAATTCCAGTTAAATACTTAATTCTTTTGACCTCTAAACAATACACTTCCTTAAAGTGCATTCAAATTACTAAACCGTGTAGTGTGTGCATAGTCTCTTAGCGTAAGTTTAAGTTTGTTTGCTTGGAACAGTACGTTGTTTTTATGAACTGTAAGATTTCAGATGGGCATAGGGCCTGTAGCCTGATACATCTGAAGGAATGTTTATCTTCGGTATCTCTGAATTGTTCATTGCAAACACAGCTCATTTTTTGTCTTTGACAGATTATCTTCCTCATGAAATTTTTTGTCTTTTGATACATGTAATTTTTGTCTGTTACTTAACCACTCAGAACTCAATTTCTTCATCCGTAAAACAAGAGTAACAGTGGTTCTTCCTCATAGGCTGTTATAAGTGTTAAATGTGCTAAATACGTATAAAGTACTTTGAACATAGTGAATAAATGTAGCTGTTATTACTGCTAGTAGTGGTAGCTAGTAAAAGTACTACCACAACACAACACTAGTTGAAGTAATGCTAAATAATCAATATGCTTGATTTTCTTCCCTACAGAATCTGTTGTAATAGTTGTCATTTTGCTGACATAGAATAACGAGAATTTGGTGATTTTTTTTTTTTGGCCTCTCTGCTCCATTAGGACTCTTGGGTGAACTATAAATCCAACTTAGGTGTACAAAAGTATTTGAATTAGATGCTGGCACAGATGCAGAGAGAAGGAAACACTTACACACTGCTGGTGGGACTGCAAACTAGTACAACCTCTGCGGAAAGTAGTACGGAGATACCTCAAAGAACTAAGAGTAGACCTACAATTTGATCCAGAAATCCCACTACTGGGTATTTACCCAAAGGAAAAAAAGACATTTTATAAAAAAGACACTTGTACTTGAATGTTTATAGCAGCACAATTCACAATTGTAAAAATGTGGAAACAACCAAAGTGACCATCAATTCATGAGTGGATCAATAAAATGTGGTATATGTATACCATGGAGTATTACTCAGCCATAAAAAATAGTGAACTGATACATTTCGTAATAACCTGGATTGAATTGGACACCATTATTTTAAATGAAGTATCACAAGAATGGAAGAACAAAAACCATATGTACTCACTACTAAATTGAAACTTATAGATCAACACTCACGTGCACCTATAGTAGTAATATTCAACAGAAATCAAGCAGATGGGAGGGGAAAGGAGGGAATGGGTAAATTCACACCTAACGGGTACAATGCACACTATATGGGTGATGGACATACTTATAACTTTGAATCAAACTGTACAAAAGCAATTCATGTAACCAAAACATTTGTACCCCTGTAATATTCTGAAATTAAAAAAAATATAAAAAACCCCCAAAACAACAAACAAAAAACCAAAAGTATTTGAATTAAAGAAAATCAAGCAGGAAGAGTTTGTTACACAGGTGGAAGTATATTAAAAGCAGACAAATTACTATTTTAAATCTTGCTTTTTCATATATTTACATTAATTTTATAATTTATCATTAAAATTTTAATTTTTCATAAATCCCCGTGGAATTATACTTTAGATTGTTCAACATCCTGGTTGGCCCATTGGTTGATGCTGTTGAATGAAAAGTATATATTCTAGAGCTATTGTTTACAGAGAAGCTGAGCAGTTCTTCCCTAGACTGAGGGAGTCTATAATACAGTAATTTATTTTTAAGGGAGGGATGATCCTTTACATTAGCAAAGAATCTTATATCGGAGCCCAGAAACTTTACTTATAGAACCAAAAGCCAAGATAATATCACTATTTTTTAGATAAAAAGAAAGGTCTATATTCATTAGGATTGTTTCATACTGACAGCTTCTGTTTATGCATAAATGATCTAATATGCAGTATAATCTAACTACTATTAATTATGATGAATGAATGACTTAATTCCAAGCAAGATTAAATTATAACCTGAGATCATATCTTTTCCTCAGTTTATGCTATTTCATCCTTCATAATTACTTGAAAATATTAGAGGTCTTGTCTTAGGGGAGATTCACCAGAGAATCATGTTGTTTTTAGGTGCAGGAACTAAAAAAAAATGTAAATTGAGAAATTCTTTGACTGGTCCCAGAAAATCCTTTCGGTGCCTCACTTTTAGAGTTTATTGTGAATGGGAACGATATTTGTGCTGTAATCTACAATCCTAAGGATAGAAATCAAGATGTGAGATATCTGTGTAGTTTCAATAGATTTTGCTGTTGGGATGGAAGACTATGGAAAGAATGTCCTTCTCCACCAGGCCTTCATACTTCACTCTCACCCCACCAAACAAACAAACCCAAAAAAACCTCTTGAATGGTGAAAACCCATACCTGTCAGATTCTGGAATGGCCTTCTTTTTAAGACTACCAGTTTTTTTAATTCTCAATTTAAGATTTCTCTGATTGTAAAAAATAAACTTCTAAATATAACTCCATAGACTCCCAATACTTACTAGACTTAGAAACAAAATGAATTTTTATGGTTCCAAAAAGATAAGACTGCCAAAAGGCTGAGCACTTGCCATAGACTGAAACTAATTGTAAACGGAAAATTGAAAAACCTTGAACAATGGAAGTGCTATAGGAACGTGTATGCCGGGCCGACAAGATCATTCACTTTTCCTTTGTGCATTTATATTCCAACCTATTTCCAAAAGGTTTGAGAAAGGCTTATACTCATTTGGAAATACAAGTTGTGGTATAAAAACAAAAACGACAGTCATATAACTTTATTATATTATTATCACACAGATACTATAATAATTTTTACCATTCCACATTAATAAATAAATACAACAAATTTCTTCAATATATTATTTTTCCATTTTTTGTTTTCTATTTGAATTTAAGTAAGAAGCATCTGTTGGTACTTTAAATAGTGGTATTTTAAATGATTTTTTAAGGGGAGGATAATTAGTTAAAGTGATTCATCTTTTTACTTGCTTGCTTTCATCTAAGCCAAAATAATATACATCTACAGAAACATTGGTAAAAATCAGAGTACAATCTTTTTGTTACAATATTTATTTTTTACTACAGTTTTACTAATGAAGTTACTTAAAAGAAAACTCTTTGAAAGAATCATATTTGACTTCAATCATAACTCAAAGATATTCTTTCGAGAAATTGAGCAATTATGTGTTGTTGCGAAAGAGATTCTGAAGCCCAATTTTAGCAGCATTGAATTTTTTGTTTTTCTGTAATCAGTAAGAGGAAGGTAGTTATTCATGAGCCTCTCAGCCCGCTCTGTCTCACCTGTGACACTGAAATTGGACATTTTTCTAAGTGTTCCAGCCTTCTCAAACTCAATTATTAACAGATTAAATTTCTGTGAATACTTCAAAGTGATCGAGCTAGGTAGGAGTTGTGATTCCCAGTCATTTTCTAAATAATCAATGTATATTAAATGACTGCATTAATAAGAAACTATTTACAAACTCTTCTAATTTTTAAGGAATTTAGATTCATCAAGAGCTTGGTGTGTAGTGTCAGAAGATTTGTTTTTAAGTTCCTGCCATGCTTCCTACCTAACTTAATGACTATGGGGGATGTTTCTCAAAATCTTTTGTTGTATCTCAGATTCATTATTTTAATAATGGAAATGATAATGATGGCAGTGACCTTACAGGCATTTTAGCTTGGGATTATGAAAGAGCTTTGTAACTAGAAGGCACAGTGAGTTCTTATTCACATGATTGTGAATGAACATTCTGATAACCACTGTCTTTATCATGGTGCCAACATTAGAGGGAAAGGGGGCACCAAGTTCTCCATTCCGTTGTCACTCTGTCTCACCTCAGGCTATTTTTTAATGAACAGGTAGTTAGTGGATCCCTACCTGATGCACCATATATATTGTGGGGCACATAAAGGTATATAAAATATAAGAAGCAGCTTTGTGTGACAGAAAGAACTTAGACTTTGAATCCTGGCTCTGTCACTCATTTGCTCTGTGACCTCAGGAAAGTCGCTTATTTGATCTGAGCCTCTATTTGCTCATCTGTAAAAGGAGTTAGAAAATAACTCACCTTATAATACTGATGTGAGGATTAAAAACTGAAATTGAGTCAAGTGCCTGGCACATTGTACATACCTTTATTAGTCAGGGTTCTCCAGAGAGACAGAACCAATAAGATGTAGATAGATATAGATGGATATAGTTATAGGTATAGCTATGTAGATATTAGGTCATTAAATATGAAATGTCCAGTTTTGAATCAAAAGTATAGTTTATTATATTTCAAACAAGAAGCAGTACAATTAATCAAAGTATGCATCTAAACTATTGACACAGTTTTGCTATCTTAACACTAGCTTTTTTATGCCAGCAGCAAAGAAGCCTGGAGAGTGAATGGCGGTGAAATCGCAAAAGGTGTTTTCCACTGCTTGTTGAGAATTGGATATTTTTCTTTATAAGAAGTGGTCCAAAGTCTGGAAGAAGTGGTAGGCAGTTGGTGCAAGGTCTGGTGAATACGGTGGATGACAGAGAGTTTCCAAGTCCAAGTGCTGTAGTTTGAGCAGCGTTGTTTGTGGTCATGTGGTCGAGTGTTGTCTTGCAATAAGATTGGCCTGTTTCTATTGACTAATTTCAGCTGCCTAATTGTAAGTATCCTCATCATTTCATCCAATTTGTTGGAATAGACATCTGCTGTAATTGATTGACCAGGTTCATGAAGCTATAATTCATGAAGTGGATAATACCAGTGCTTGACCACTAAACAGACACCATTAGCTTTTTTTGATGAATATTTGGTTTTGGACTGTGTTTCAGCACTTCATCTTTATCCAGCCATTGTGCCAAATGCTCGTGATTGCCAAAGAACCCATTTTTCACCACACGTAACAATACAGTGTAGAAATGGTATGCCTTTATGTCACGATAGCAAAGAAAGGCAAGCTTCCAGATAATCTCTCTTCTGATGCTCATTTAATTCATGTGGAACCCATCTATCCAGCTTCTTTACCTTGCTGATTTGTTCAAATGGTCCAATATTGTTGGAATAGTAATGTCAAACCTTGCTGCTAATTCACATGTAGGTTGAGATGGATTCACTATAGCTTTCAAGTCGTCATTATCCATCTTGGTCTCAGGTCACCCACATGGCTAATTTTCAAGATTAAAATTACCAGAATGGAACTTCTCAAATGATTGAAATACTAAGCATTCATTAGTCACATCTTTCCTAAACACTTGGTTGATATTTCGAATTGTCTGCACTGCATTGGTTCCATGACAGAACTCATTAAAAAATGACATGAATTTTTGACTTATCCATGGTTTCACAAAAATTGCTCTAAAAAAATTTGAAAGATGACCATAAGCCAAAAGCTGCATTTGCTAGACTGAGGATGTATCTTCACAATAAAAATAAAATAAGAAATGTCAAAGTGAAATGTCAGAAATATCAAGTGTCAAACTTAGTACTTAAGGAAATCGGACATTTCATACTTAATAACCTATAAGCTAGCTATATGAGAGGGGGATTTATTAGAAGAATGGCTCATGTGATTATAGGAGTTGAGAAGTCCCATAATAGGCTTTCTGTGAGCTGGAAAACCAGGGAATCTCATAGTGTGGCTCATTCCAAGTCTGAAGATTTCAGAACCAGGAAAGTGTGGTGTAACTTTCAGTCTAAGGCCGAAGGTCTAGGAACATGGGGGGCCACGGGGAAAGTCCTGGAGTCCAAAGGCCGGAGAACCTGGAGTTCTGACGTCCAAGGGCAGAAGAGGAAGTGTGTCCCACCTCCTGGAGAGAGAGTGAATTCACATTTCTTCTGGCTTGTTCTCTCAGGGCCCTTAGGCGATTGGATGGTGCCTGCTCAGTCCACTGATTCAAATGTCAATCTCTTCCAGAAACACTCTCACAGATACACCCAGAAATAATGTTTTACCAGCTATCTGTGTATCCCTTAATCCAATCTAGTTGTTACCTAAAATTAACTATTAAAATATCCATCAAATATTAATGGCTAACAGTTAGCTAGTTTTGTTTCTTTTCTTTTCCTCTTCCCTGGATTCTAGTTCCAGGCTATGTGGTCAAGCACGTGTCACTTAGACTTTTGGGTCTCATCTTGTCCATCTGGATTTGGATGAGGTGACTGCTAACGTCCTTTGTATTTCTTACATTCGGTGATTTCAGAAATGAGCAGTCTTCTGCTGCAGCTAGACCGCCCCAGCTGTCCTTGAAATCCTGGTGATGATTGAGTCTGCTTTGAAAGTAGACAGATGCAACTCTAATGGGGGTCCTGGGCATCTGAGGACCAACAGTAAAGGAAGCCAGAGGGTCAGGAGAGAGAGACCAATATAGACACATTTCCTATATTTTTCAGTGAGGTCTGGTGCCAATTCTGTGCAAAGCACCCACAGGTCATGGACACAGCAGGCATAGGATAGTCTGCTAAGTCAGGGAAATCCTTAGAAACTCTCCCTCTGCCTCTTCCTGCAGTGTGAGGGGTTAGAGTTCCATCTGCCTAGTTCACTCCAGTTTTTCTATGTAGGTTGTTCTTCTTTTCAACTTTTGAAACTTCCTATATAGGACCGCTGTCCGGATCAACTGATTCTCATTCCTCTGAATTAGTCTGGGTTTCTAGTGCTGAGTACTGACTAGGCACTGATGAAAATGGTGACTTTCTCCAATACAACAGATTGCATCTGGATTGAAGCAGATTTGAACAAGCATAGTGCATGCTCCTAATCAGACGTGCAGACCTTGTTAAGGGCAGCCGCATGGTGATGGAAGCTCCATGTTATGTGACAAATTACACCATTAGAAAAGGGTGGTGACCGTGCCTTACTATATGGATGTTGCCAATGATTTTCCACCTCTTTCTCTGGGTCTAACATTCCTGACTTTTAAAATTCAAATTTTCTTGCCTTGAACTAGCCTTGGACTAGGTAGAAGACATAATCACATAAAAAGGACACACAAAACATGTAAGGATGTGTGAGTGTTCCTCTGGAAAATCAGTAAACTCTCCTCATCTACGATACTCTCCTTACAACCCCACGAGGGCTTTTGCCCTGCCCTAGTTCTCCATTGTCTGTCATATTCTCCATGAGACAAAGAGTCTGTGGGTCCAATGGGACATGCCTATGCAGCCCTTGCACTATCTGTTCACCTAGACCATGTTTTGGGTATTCGGGACCCCAGAATTCCTTTCCCAAACAATGTTAAACTTACACGCACAGTCTGCACAAGTGTCTTCCTCAAGTCTGGCCTCATGCAAGACTAATGAGAGGTTGGTTCACATGGGGAACTGCACCAGTGGTGAATACATCCCTTGATCCAAGGCATGGCTAAGGAGTGGCTGGTTGTGGAATGAAGGATGTAGATAGAATTTGGGTATGTAGGTTGGGATAGACATACCTGTGGCATAGAATCCTCATGATGCGGGACAAAGCCCAGGGCAAAAAAAGGGAGAAAGGCCACGGACAGGAACTGAAGTGAACCTTGATGTGGAGCTGGCTTTTCCTACACTGTCACATTCCTGGGTGGCATTTCTGAGGAGTCCAAGAGCTGTAAGGGTAGAAGTATATGATATATTTTATTTAAGAGTTTATTGGCTTGATTTATAACTTTAAATACTGAGATGTGTGCTATGTGAGACTATATTGTATTCTTGCCACAGCTCCCCAAATACCGGGCGGGGGGGGGGGTCAGCTGATCCTGTATAGAAATTTATCCTTAAAGTCCAAATAAGGACATGATTCTTCAACTCTTTTTGGCCTTCTCATACACTACTCCTGTTTCTTATTTGGAAAAAAATATAAAAGCCCTAAGTTGGTTTTATAAGTTTTATTTACCATCTGCTATGATTATGTACCTTGATGCAAGAGGGTTTATCACGTGATCCTAGAAGGCAAAATGCTTTGTGACACAGATTATCTATCGTGCTAGTTGGAGAAATTGCAATTACTGACCGTTCTCAATTCCTAGACTTTGGGGAATATTGACAAGACCTCCCACCTTCAATTTTAGTATTATTAGTACCTGTAGAGCTGTTGAAACTGTTTGGGGCTTAGGTTCAAAGACCTGAGTCAGAGGATTTTAATCTTTTGAAGTTTAACACAATAGTCCTTCTCATATTAGGCCTTGAAGAAAGGAGAAAATAAGGAAAACTCTGGTTAAAATTCAAAGAAGGTTTACTGAGTAACTTCAGAAAGATGCTGGAAAGAATGATTAATTTTTATAAAACATATTTGAAAAATCTCCTAGTTAATAATAGTACTGCTATCCAGAGTGGGAACAACTTTTAAAAAAACTCATTATCCTGGAGTCTTGCACATCAATGCTCATCATCTCTTGAGTACAGTAATAGCAACACCTATTTATATGCCACTTGTCATTTGAAATTTTCAAAATGATAAATAGCTGCTGTTTGGAATCTGTGTCTTGTTTAAATACCAAAATGACAGCATAGTTCAGAACTTCTTGGTTCACCTAATGGATATGTCTTGTTTACTATTTAAATGTTCTAATCTTCATTTCCATGATAATGACAGCAAAAATGAGAGCTATGCTTTTTATCAGAGGAGCTCCATTCACACCAGAATTATCTTCTTACAAAAGAAAATCAAGGAATGACAAGGATTTTGGTAGCTTTTATGTTCTGAGAATTATTCAGTTTTAACAACTTACAGAGAAGCCATTATGACTATGAATCTGAGCATTTTCTTTTTCCTTATTATGCTTAGCATTGCTTATTTTTGTAATTTGTTAGTCTCTGAACTTACGAGGAAAGGATTTATTTTTATGTTTTCCCCTCAGAAACAATAATAATTTTATAGATAGCTCAATAACTTACCTACTTTTTCAAGAGGAAAGTGATGTATTGGTATAATGATTGATTATATTATCATTTTCAGGGTAAAGGATAAGAGAATTCTCCACTGAAAAGTAGAAATGGGAAATAAATGAGGTAGGGGGCAGCCAACAACTCTAAAATGATTAATAGCTGTTGATAAAAGGTTCAAAAAATCCTGCCTCATTGAATATGTCTATGTTCATCTAGTATTGTAGGGGATCATTTTGCGTGTATGTCTATAATTGTTTTTTTTTTTTTTTCCTGGGTAAATATCATGATACTAGTGATTCAACTTGTGAAAAACCATGATGTCTAAAAACTGATATACAAAAGAAATATAAGTGTACTATTCCAAAGCTTCCATGTCTATATACAAGATAGATTATCAACTCAAAATTTGAAATAGCATAAAAAAGAGGGTGGTTAATGTTACCTAAAGGTATAAGAATAAGAACCATTAAGCAAAGACATTAATGATAATTATTATAAATTCTTTACTACAAAATGGAATAAGGAATGACAACTACTATCTAATTTTTAAAAAACAAAATGTGGAATAAAATATAATGAACTAAGAAATAGAGTTGACAGTGGGCTACCAAGAGGATGATCATAATCCTTTAGATCTAAGAAATCAAATATTGATGATAGGTGAGCTACCTATGCTTTGCCTGAGAATAGAGTTTACAGAGTTATAAGAACATGGAAGGAAGATGCAAGGTCCCCTCAGAATTACAGTGATTCCACACAGAAGCTAAATTCTGTATTGTGGAGACTGGTTCCCATGTGGCCCTCTGGTGCCACATAGTTTTGACGATGCCTTCTTAGGTAGGTAAAGCTGAGTTGATAGATTGTTCTGAAAGACAAGAGGAGTTCCCAGATGTGAAGCATGTTTACTATTTTACCCCCATGGCCTTCTACAAGCAGCAAGGGTGGAAGGTGGCTACTTTACCGTTGTGGTGCCTCCATGGATAGTCAACTATCATCAAGATATATTTTGTAGGAAAATGGTTGCCATTAATGTAAACATAATTAAATGTACTTTAAAAATATTTAATATTTAATTATAAAAAATCTAACAAATTAAAAGCATCTTTAAAAATATTTTCATATCAATAAGTTTGAAATTAATAATCTAATTTTGCATAACAATGCTTAGTTTTCAGAAAAAAAAGGAAATGGAAATTATACAACTTGATCAAGGTTCTCTGTATAAATCATTTCCTTGATTTGTCTTTACTATCAGCATCTACATCAGGATGTCATTCTTGATGGAATTATAACAAAATGCATGTCATGAAGGATAAGAAACAAAGAAGTAAATCAAGAAAAATTCCATTTGCAGAAAGAGAGCCTACTGCCTTGTTTCATTTTTTTAGACCCAGGAAAGGTAAGGGCCTATAGGTAAACCAGAATTAACATTTAGATACATAAACGAACACAAGGCCTTTTGACATTTCTCTCAGTTTTTTACCCTGGCGTGTAATATCGGATAAAATAATTTGTTTTGCATTTTATGGTGGAAACTATAGAATCCTCCTGTCTTGGTGGGATTTTTGGGGTGGATCTGGGGGGGCACTGTAGGTGCTGATCATCACCTGTGAACTTGAACTCATCTTTTCCTGCAAGCCTCTCCCAGTCTCATTTGAGCATTTCATCATCTCTCTATGCTGCTCCTGTTCTTTCTTATTTACTTCTACCTCAAATGCCAGGAATCTCTTTCTACAATGCCTCAAGTTTAGGGACTAACTTTTCTCTTCCCTTACCAGTTGGAAAACTAAATCTTCATATTGGTTTTGCACATAGAGCAATTTAGATACTTTCTTGTAGCCTAGACATTGTCTTTCATGATCAAAAGGTTCATAAAAAATATGTATTTTTCTAAATGTACTATTCTTAAACTTTTTGATCTCAGGACCTCTTTTACTCATAAAACACTGAGGATCCTAAAGAGATTTTCTTTATGTGGTTAAATCTACTGATGTTTATCCTACCAGTAACTAAAAGAGAAATATTAAAAATATTGCTATGGTCTGAATGTTCGTGTCCCCCAAAATTCATATGTTGAAACCTAATTCCCAATGCTATACTATTAAGAGGTGGGGCCTTTAGGATATCTTTTGATTGTGAGGGCAGAGCCCTCATGAATAAGATTAGTTCCCTTATAAAAGAGGCCTAAACAAGCTGATTCACCCCTTCCACCTTGTGAAGACACAGTGAGAAGATGCCATCTATGAACCAGAGAGTAAGTCCTCACCAGACGCCAAATCTGCCGGTGCTATGATCATGGACTTCTCAGACTCTACAACTGTGAGAAATAAATTTCTATTGTTTATAAGCCAACCAGTTTATAGTATTTTTGTTATAGCAGCCTGAACGAAGACAAGTATTTGCATACTAATATAGGTTAATATATGATTATACATTAACTGATTCAAAAATGACAACAAAGTTTCAGTTATACAAGATGAATAAGTTCCAGAGAACTGCTGTACAACACTTCCTGTAATTAACAATACTGTCTTGTGAATTTAAAAATCTATTAAGAGGCTAGATCTCATGTTAAGTGTTCTTACCACAGTAAGAAAAAAATTAACAATAACGAACCCATTACAGTTTAACATGGATAACATATTTTGATGAAAAATAACTATATTTTCCAAAACAAAATAATTTTAGTGAAAATAGTGGCATTGTTGTACATTTTCACAAATCTTTTTAATGTCTGGCTTAATAGAAGATGGTGGATTCTCATTTCTGCTTCTACACTCATGCTGTTGCAATATGTTGTTTTGGCTGAAGTATGTGAAGAAAATCTGTTAAAGTTTCTGAAGTATAGGAAGTATTTGAAAAAGCATATGAAGAAAATAATCTGGGAGGAGTACAGTCACTTCTGCTATGATGGCACATAGAAGTTCCTAAAAAGCACCGAACTATGCAAAATAGTGCTTTAAAAACCACAGGGTTTATAAGAAAATGAGGTTAGAGATATAGTGCTCAAAAACTTCTTTGATACACACGCAAAACCCAGATAGTAATCTAATTAAAAAACAGGACTCTAATAAAAATGGCAGCACAGTTCTACATGTTAAATAGTTAAGAAATGAATAAACACAACAATAAATATAGCAATTTACCTTGAAAAAGATCTGAAGTTTGTTTGTGGAACTGGGTGTTTTCCCTCCACCAGACTGGCCCACCTGGCTCCCAGGCCCACCACCCTATGGGGGAGAAGAGAACAAAAGATAGATGAAGAGAGAAAAAAAGAAGAATGCAGTGTGAAAATACAAAACAGGCTCAGAGGAAACAGGAAAATTAAAGAGAGGGAGGTTGTGGGCCATGTGTCCCTGGTAGTTAGAAATGTTGTACTTTGTGAGTTTTTGTAAAGTGGTGGTGGGATGGTGAGGTGAAATTGAATGAACATGTAACACCAGATGTGGGCAGATGTGGTTCAATGTCCTTGAGAAATGTGTGCTAAAGTAGGATGTTTGTATTCGTAGGGGAGAAAAACTTATATCCCTTCCTTACCGATCACAAGGTTTACAGCAGGCACCCCTATAATGAAAGGCAGATTAACAAAAGAAAAGCATAACAAATTTATTGAACAAAGTTTTATGTGACACGGGAAACTTCAGAAATGAAGACCCAAAAGCCAAGGGAAAAGTGTGTATTTTTATGCTTATGTTCAATGAAGAATGGACAGTTTTATAGAAATGTGATTGGACAAAAATGGAGGTATGACCTAATGGTAACAAACTGGGGAGAACTCACTTAGGGGTCAGAGTGATCATCTTGCTTTTGTGGTTCTCTCACTTGCCAAAATGCCATATTTTTGAGTATCGTGTTCTGAGCTCCACATATTCCTATAGAGCTCAGCTCTGCTGGGTGCAATTTTCTGTATTCTTCTAGTTGTTCTTATTGGAATAAATTTGGATTTTTAAAACAAACATTAATACAGAACTCACTGTATTTTAATAGCCTTTTCAGATACTTGTGGATATTTTTTAGTACACGAAAACTCAAACAGTGGTAAATTCTCAAAGGTTAGTTGGAATGTGGAATCTAAAATTATATCAATGAGCTTTATATACTAGATTACATTAAAACCCGTAGTCTATGTTGTACTTTGAATGGATTTTTCTTTTACCCACACATGATTTTGTAACCTTTTTTGGTCATTTGGGAAATAGTGGTTCACTGAATTATGCAGATCTTCCAAGTGGTGACACATTTCATTGTTGAATATAAAAATAAATCATGTTTGTTCATATCACCATTGAGATCTTCAGAAAAGTCATTTTTGGGAAGTTGGCAGGCACATGATAGTATATCCAGTTTCCCTAAATTTTCAATATTTAATAAAATTATTACATATTATATATAATACACATAATATAGATTATAATAGTTATATTATTATAATATAACTATTGTTGTAGTTATTTTATTGTTTCACCAAAGACATTTTAAGTGAAGCTGGCTTTTGCTTTTTTAAACTGTGAGTGTATGATGGTGAGGAGAACAAGGACTGCTAGTACAGCTTGGTGCTACTGCCCTGATTTGGGCTAAGGCAGCAGCATTTTAATCCACCATTGTTTTTGCACCATTAAAGTGTAAATGTAAACACAGTGAAAAAGATCAATAATGTCTTACTATTTTTATGAAAATAT
Source organism: Propithecus coquereli (assembly GCF_000956105.1). Lineage (NCBI taxonomy): Eukaryota > Metazoa > Chordata > Mammalia > Primates > Indriidae > Propithecus > Propithecus coquereli. The sequence goes on from NW_012144966.1 coordinate 18,270,600, forward strand.
TTTTGACCTTACGGATCCCCTGAAAGTGCCTCTGGGTTTGCACACCATGGTTTGAGAGCTGTTGTTCTATACCAAAGGATCTACTGTACCCGTCCTTTACCTTTAGTTGTATAGACACTGGAATAAGCTTAGAAATTACAGCATTTCTTAAATATCCTTAAATATTTGCAGTTTTTAGATTGGGTTCTATTAATACACCTGTATATTTCTTTCTAATAAACCGTCTTGGAAAGAAAGGAGGATGATAGAATATTTTTTCTTCTTATTTTAAAAAAACTAGTTCTAGGATTTTAAAAAAAGTTACACAGGGAAAATGTTACATGGGCATATTTAAAAATTTGATCAGAACATTACATTTTAATGACCTATAGAAAATATTTCATTACACTGATGAGTTATATCTGTTAAAAGTTGATGTTTCAGAATGAAGGTCAATTGATGGTCTGAGCAAGAGGGTCCTAAATACCCTGTTTCAAAATAAATACCATAGCCTCACCCCCACCCCAAGACTGCTGGTCATAATGACAACAGACTTTCTATGAAATATAATAATAAAGCTGGAAAAAGTAGGAGAAAGTGGCCCAGGAATTCTTACATCTAGGAAGAAGAAAGACACATTAAAAAAAAAAAAGTTATGATAACCTCTACTCTCAATTAACTGACCCGTAATTAAAAGTTAGACAGAAGATCCAGTAATATCTATCCCATCCTGAATGATTTCAGTTGATATCCAACACTGGGGAGGCAGGATTGTCTCAGTTCCCAGTTTGTCACACAGGTTTGTGAAGATCTTTGTCAAGAAGCTAAAAGCCTAAAACAGCACATGGCTTAGTTTATCAAAGGTTATTCATGTGTTTGTCTCATGTATACATGATCCTTGTTTAGTGCAATTTTCTCTGTAGCCTCAATTCACTGACTAATTTATCTATTCTTCACATTGGCTAAAAGAGAATTGGGAAAGATGTGAGGAATAAGGATTTGAAGCACATTATGTTGCTTAATACCACATAGAAACGTTGGCATGTGCATTATTAACAAGAGAAATTTCCTGTTAGAAATTCAAAAGGTAGTATGTAGTACGTAGGATTAGGGTTAGCTGCAAGGAACAGAAAAAAAATCCCACAAATAATAGTGGCTTAAACAAAATAGAAGTTCATTTCTTTGTCACATAAAACAATCCTGGAAGTTGGCAATTCAGAAATGGAACAGTGTCCGTTATGTCATCAGGTATCCTGGTTTCTATATTTCTTCTCTACACCTCAGTATATAGTTTTTGTCTTCAAGTTCACCTCAAAATCCAATAAGGCTACTGTTGCTCCATATGTCATATCCACATTCCAGTTAAGCAACAAGAATAAATGGGATGTGTGTTTCTAAAAATTTGTCCATTTCCTCTTCCTAAGATGTAAGTTTAATTTTTAAAAGAAGTAAAAATAATGCAACATAGAAATATATTACATGTGAACAGTTACAGTAATGGCAAAAAAAATGTACTCACTAAATATTTGTTGAATGAATGAATATTAATTTGTTGTGAAGTCAGCTGAGCCCTTCATTTAGCCTTTAATAAGTAAACAAAAATAAATTTCTCAAAACTTAAAAAAAAAAAAAGGAATAAATGGGAGATGATCTCCTCCTTTTAGGGAAACCCACATGGTATTTTTGCTAATGCCTCATTGACGCAAATTTAGTCACAGGGTTTAGTCATCTAGCTACAAGGGAAGATGGACGATTTTGTTTTTTTTGTTTTTTAGCTAAGCATGTGGATACTTGGAATAAAATTAAGGTGATTGTGTCTCTGCCACAGGAATAGTTTTTACTTTCTTTCTTTTTTTTTGACATTGTACTTTTCATCCTAAATATTCAACTTGGTTATATTTTAAGTGTTGAGAGAAAATATTTTCACATTTTTATTTAAAAGCATAACTCCAAAACACCAGAATTTGGATGTAGAGCTGAATTATTGAACAGTTTAAAATCCAAGAGCTACATTCTAGTAAACAGCTGAGCTTTAATCTTTGAAAGGAACTGTGTACTATCCTCTCCTTATGCCATGAAAGACAAAAAATCTGTTGCCTTATGGTGGCAAATTATATTTAAAGTTCGATTAAATACAATTTGATTATTTAAGAGAAAATCTGAGGGATGTAAGTGCACCACCAAGATCCACGCTGGTTGCTGCAGGCCCCACTCTTGTTCTTTGTTTTTCACTGACTGCAGGTGGTCTAGAGGTGCTGTCACTCTGGCTATTCCAACTGCATGGAGCATGAGTGAGCTTCCTGCAGGGGGTCTCAGAATAATGGCAAAGTCAGATGTGCCTTCAATTCACTTTTCCCACTATGGAAACCATGAGTCTAGAGTATTTCTCTGTGTGTGGCTCTGTGCCAGCTTGGGCGAGGGGCAGTGCAGTCACAGAGAATCATTCCTTCTACCCTTTGATCATGGTTTTTCTCTGTTCTGTGGTCCAAGGGGGCATCTTAGCCTCACTCCTGAGTTCTAGAATATTCAGGGTGGACAGTTACAAGCTGGATTTCCTTGTATGGGGCTGGTGTATGATAAAGCCAAGAAACTCCTATTCTGCCATCTTGCTGATGTCACTCATAAAAATTGTGTATCAGACAAAAGGTAAGATTGATTTCTTCCTTTGCTTTGAAATGTTAAGTCTAATATCAGGATAAGTGCTAACCCTAGTTGCTGATGTAAATTACATTGGAGAATTTTTAATAATGAATATTTTTACCAGAGTGGGCCCAATTCAAATTTCTGGATGATCTTTTACAACAAAAAGACGACAGTCACAAAGTCAAATTTACTTAAAATTTTGAAATAAAAGGAAGAGCAATTATGGAAAACCCATAGACAAGTAATAATGATTTTCTAGTAGGGACTATAGTTTGAAATGCTGTTTTGGTATTAAATGAAATGATACCAATAATATGAGTATACTAACTTTTTAGTTGCAATCTGTATTTTTTAAAAGAATTCTTTTTTTCTCTTTCCTTTCTTTTTCTTTCAGCATATTATGGGGGTACAGATGTTTAGGTTATGTATGTTGCCCTTCCCCCTCCTGCCTCCCAAGTCAGAGCTTCAAGAGTGTCCATCCCCTAGATGGTGCACATTGCACTCATTATGTATGCATGTACCCATCCCCTCCTCCCCCCTCCCACCTGCCCGACACCCAATAAATGTTATTCTTATATGTGCACTTAGGTGTTGATCAGTGAAACCAATTTGCTGGTGAGTACATGTGGTGCTTATTTTTCCATTCTTGGGATACTTCACTTAGTAGAATGTGTTCCAGCTCTATCCAGGAGAATACAAGAGGTGCTATATCACCATTGTTTCTTATAGCTGAATAGTACTCCATGGTATACATATACCACATTTTATTAATCCACTCAGGTATTGATGGGCACTTGGATTGTTTCCACATCTTTGCAATTGTGAATTGCGCTGCTATAAACATTCGGGTGCAGGTGTCTTTTTTATAGAGTGTCTTTTGTTCTTTTGGGTAGATGCCCAGTAATGGGATTGCTGGATCAAATGGTAGAATTCTTTAAGATGTGATACTGAAAAGGTCAGAGCCCCCCATCTTTATCTCTGTGTTGGCTTCATTTTCAGAAAGATTCTCCACGAGGTTGGGAAATGACCAGCAGAAGTCTCACAAGACTTTCAATGCTTAAGATAAGAGGAAAAGAGAATGTTTTCCTAAAGCTCTGGGAAAGAACTCTGATTGTCCATGTCTGATAGAAGTCAACCTCATCTCAACCAAATGGAGTGTTGAGTAAATCTCTCTCTCTCTCCCTCTCTTTCTTTCATGCGCACACACATGTGAGCATGTACGTGTAGTGCACCAGATCTCCTATAAAGTATATCTTAGTTTGCAAGACACAATGACAAGAAGTCCAAATTTTGAATGATTTTATAGTCATCAAGACAGAGTAGAGTATCATTAATCTTGTATGTTGAATATTCCAATAGTTTCCTATATTAACTCAAAAGTGAATCAAGAAATAAGAAAATAATATTTCATATTATTTGAGAAAATTACTCATGATTAGCTTGTTTTCTTTAATCTGCCTTGAAATAAAAGCTTTACTTTCGACCCTCAGAAATTCTGGATGAAGATAAAATTTCCTTTGAATACTTCTGAAACTATAGAAATACTGCCTGGGGTGTTCTCTATTGATTATATATGCAGATTACCTTTTTAAACTGCCTCTCTTATGAGATATTAATTTGTGCTTGGAATATTTTATGTCCTTGATAACTCGATTGACTTTGAGCCAAGTCAGTAAAACACAGACTTTTTTACTTAAGTAAAATTCAATAGAAAGCTTTCACCTGACATCAGTCAGATTTATTGGAGGTCTGATATAATTTTCTTGATATAGTATCTCATTTTGTTAATAACACAATGGGAATATACACCAGATTCTGAAATGAATTACAATCGGAACTATAGATATTATTTTAAACCAGATTTGAGTGTCAATTCACTTCAGTTTCAACTAACTTGGTAAATTATTATATCCTAAATATACACAGTTCCAAATCCATTATCATATTTTTTCCTACTAATAACCCCAAGAAGCAGGTAAAATCATATTAGCATAAAACTTGACAAGGTTATCTGCAGTGGTATGGAGGAGTTAGGAGGGGCCAGGACTTTCATAGTGGGATAGGACATGAACAGTAGAGACAGGAGGGTTTGGGTGCATGGAAAAGTAGAGGTGGGAGCACAGAACCCAGTTTCAGGTTCCAGAAAAACCTCTGCTCAGACGTACAGGTTATGGTAAGTAAAGTGTGTGTCTGTGGATGACTGTCCAATATGTTCAGTTCCCATGTGTGGGCAGGGAATTTACCTGGCAGGAATATAAGCCACAAGCAGCTGTGCTATAGAAAGGTAGCAAGGACAGGAAGAACTGGACTAGAGTGGCCAGAAGGAGGAGTATGGTTTCATCACTACTAGGAGTACACATAAGAATCACCTGCAGAGCTAGGTAAACATACACTGTGATTGTGTAAGTCTGGGATACGGTTCTGGCATGTTTGTTTCAAAAGCCACAGAAATGATGCACTTGGTCCATGGTGAGAACCACTAGTTAAGTAAGAGTTCAGTCTGAGGTAGCAGCATTCATGATGTATCTGGGGACCAATGGTAGACTTGGGAAGAAAAGGTAGAGATCTGAAGTCCAGGAAGTGAGGGATAGATTGCAATGTAGTGTAAAATATCTCGAGGTTGATGTTTCAGAGTAATTATGGGCATGTATTTTTGAAAAAGGAAACAATGATGAGTTCCTTGGGGTTTTTTGGTGCTGGCCATCTATCACAGCAATGGGTCTACCAATCTGTAGGCATAGGGCTGGTTAAGGCATGAAGACTCGGTTGATATTAGGAAGGTAAACTATTAGTCAGCAGGTTTTTCAAATATGCAGTGGCCAGCAATGGCGATTTACAACCAGTCTCTCAAAAATTTTCACAAGCAGTTAGCTTTAGGGACATCTATCATGAGTGATGGGGTCCCAATCACTGAAAGGATTCAGAGTCAAACACTTTTTTTGAGAAAAAAAGTGAAAAGAAAATGATCAAGAAACATTTAAGTGATAATAACCATTAGCAAAAATGGTCAAGGGATAGATATTAATAGAAAATTCATGGTAAAAACACTACTGGCAAAAAAAAAATCATAAGAAAAGATGTTTGAACTTTCTGATAATAGTAAAAATAATTAAACTAAGGATATAATTTTTAAACGATCAGACTGGCAAAAATTTAAAATATGATAGGATCTGTATATGTTTCCTATGGCTGCTTGTAACAAATTACCACACCCTAGAAGCGTTATAGCAACACGAATTTATTCTCTTTCAATTCTGGAGGTCAGAAGTCTGAAATCGGTTTCACTAACTAAAGCCAAGGTATTAATTAGTAGGGCTGGCTCCTTTTGGAGGGTCTGGAGGCTATAGGGAAAGTTAATTTTGAACCATTTTTGGCTTTTGGAGGCCACCTATTTTCCTTGGCTCATGACTCTTTCTTCACATAAATTACGCCAATCTCTTGCTTGCATCATCGCATTGCCTATTTTTTTTTTTTATCAAAACTCTCTTTTAAAAAGACACATTTGATTATATTTGGAGCCCACGCAGATAATCCAGAATAATCTTCTCATTAGACATGTATTCTTTGTGGCTTCTTTCCCTTAATCTAAAATTTGTTGCAAGAGGCTATAGTTAACTTATTTCATTGCTATATAATATTACATTGTCTAGAATATACCACAATTTAATCTATTAATATTTTACTATTGATGCAAATGTGGATTGTTTTCATTTTTTGACTGTTTTGAAGATAATGTAGCTACATTTCTCTTCTAATTGGTGTTTTACCATCTACCAGTCAATCGAGAAATTTAGAACACTTTAACTCCATTATCCTTCTAGTATCCTTTACCTTATTCTTGCCATGTTATTTGAATTCTCTTTATAATTTAAATCTCTCATGAATTTAAAAAAACTTAGACAGTCATTATTCAATTGAGTATACCCATATATTTACTATTTTCATTGTATGTGTTCTTTCTTATAGCTCTTTTTTTCTTAGATGGTTATCTTTTTTGCCTAAAGAATACACTTTATATTTCAGTTAATGTGAATCTGCTAGTGACAAATCATCTTAGTTTCTATTTATCTGAAAATGTCTTCATTTTCATCTTAATTCTTAGAAATAAACTTTATTTATTTTTCTTTTGTACATGTCTTATTTTAAAAAGTTTTATTGTATACATTTAAGTATACAACATGATTTTTGAATCGAATATTTTTTGAGCAGTTTTAAGTTCACAATAAAATTGAACAGAAGATACTGAATTTTCCCATATACCCTCTACCCAGCACATGCATGGCTTCCCCCATTATCAATATCCCCCACCAGGGTGGTATATTAACATTTGTTACAATCGATGAACTGCAATGACACATCATTATCATCAAAAGTCCATGTTTTACATTAGGGTTCATCCTTGGTGTTATATATTCTATGGGTATGGACAAATGTGTAATGACATGCATCCACCATTACAGTATCATAGAGAATAGTTTCACCACCCTAAAATCCTCTGTGCTCCACCTGTTCATCCCTCCCTTCTCCCAACTGCTGGCAGCCTCTGATCTTTTTACTGTCTCCATAGATTTGCCTTTTCCAGAATGTCATAAAGTGTCATTGAGTCACTTTTTCTGGAATTGGCCACTGGCTTAAAAATAAAAAATTCCAGACTTTCTTCTCAATTTCTGTCCTATCCTGGATCTTGACTCAATGATTCTCCACTAACAACATGCTCTTAAAATATATTATATCCTGATCATTTTCACATCATCATCAGATGACAATATGGAAGACTGGACTCCAAAGATTTTTAACCTGAACTGAAAAATGTACTATTACATTTTTATGAGTTTTTTTTTTTAGGGACACAGGGATAGATCACGTTTGGGATTGATGGGGGTGTGGTTTCTTTGGAAGTGTATAGACATTTCAATTTTTAGTTATTCTGGAAAGAGTTTAGGACGAGGCTCAGGAGATGGGTTTTTGACTGAAATGAAGTAAGGGTCACTTTGCTCTGAAAGATGCAGTGTTTCTGATGACTGGTTTCTGTTGTTGGAAAAAGCAATAAGCTAGTGTGGGTCATGAGCCTGGTAAGGAATCCAGGACAAATCTGGGCCTTGGCAGTAGTTGTAAATTACTCCCTGTATTGACTTGCCTTCTATTATACCTTCAACAACCTACCATTAAATTCAATAAAATAGAATCAATTGTGCCAAGGGGAATTATGAATGCAACCATTCCATTCCTAGTAGAAAGGAGGGTAGTTCCCTCTTTTTGAGATCAGAGTGTAGTGTGCACTGGTAAAAGATAGCTATACCCAGCATAGCTGGGACCTCACAATGATCTCACATGAAGGCAGTGTTATGCGAAGGCATATTAGTTTCCTAGGACTGCCCTAACAACGTACCGACGACTAGGTAGCTTAAAACAACAGAAATTTATTGTTTCACAGTTCTGGATGTTAGAAGTCCTAAGTCAAATTCTCATTGGGGCCATGCTTTCTCTCATGGTTCTAGGGGGAGAATCCTTCCTTGCCACTTCTAGTTTTCTAGTGCTTTCTGGCAATCCTTGGTGTTCGTTGGCTTATAGATGTGTCACTCCAGTCACATGGGTTTCTTTTCCCTGTGTCTTCATATGTTCTTTCCTATGTTTGTGTCTATGTCCAAATTTCTCCTTTTTATAAGGACACAAATCATATTGTATTAGGGCTTACGCCAATGACCTCATCTTACCTTGGTTAAATCTGCAAAGACCTTATTTGGAAAGTTTTAGAATCATGTTTTGAGGTACTAGGGGTTAGGATTTCAATGTATCTTTTTGGAGGAAAACGCAAATCAATCCATAATAATAAGGAATCCAAGGAAAAAGTGTCTTAGGAAACTGACCCTGAACACATGTGAAGCAGTGTCCAAGAAAGCTCATATTGGCGACTGGGCTTTGTGCCATCATTTTTGTAGGTTATAACATATTCTGAAATATAACATAGGTAGAGACGGTCGTGCACCTGTCAGGTTTCAGTCAGAGAACAGAGAGTTCCTGTGAGTGTTTTGGGATGAGGAATTTTTTAATAGGATTTAGACCTCCACAACTGTAGAAAGAGTTGGTGAAAAGAACGCTCAGAAGAGGCGTTGGAGGCTCAGAAAGAGATGTTAACTGTCCGTCTGAGAAAGCAGCCACGGCAAGTCATCAAAGTGGGACTGGAAGGGTGCCGCTCGGGAGGAGATGGATGAATGAGAAGCTGTCCCGTCACGATACCTACCCCGTGTGTGTCTGCAGCCAAGCACCTGTGTTGGGCTCGCGGCCACTGTCAGGCAACAAGGTGCGTGATGAGGAAGAACAGCTGGCTGTGGAACAAAGGATAAACTGGGACCTGCTGGGGATGTCTGCAAATGTGTGTCCCCTATCTGACTATGAAGAACATCACTCCAACCTTCCAAAATCTGCCTAAGTTCTAACCTTGAAACACACAGGAAGGGGATCCTGGAAAATAATTCTCATCTTCAACTGTGTGCCACAAGGGAAGGACAGAGTTCTGTTGGGATTCGCAAATTGGACATGAAACCAAAGTGAAATTTTATTACAAAGTTAATGGAATTATAAGAAGAAGATATAGTTATACTAAAGGGAGCTATAGTTGTACTAAAGGGTTAGACTGTTTAATTCCATAGACAAGGAAAGTTAATAAGGTGATCTATATTCATATTAGGCTTATGAGACAGAAAGTAAGCCCTGCTGTGGCCTGAGTATAAATACTAACTTTCCCTTTTGCAAATTGAATGTAAAAATCAGAAGAAGCCAAATTATGGTTTTCATATATTGAAACACTGACTAGCTCAGTATATTTCAATATCTATTTGTGTATTAGACTTTATGTTTAAGCAAAGATGTTTAACCAGGTTCTTCCCCCAGGACACCAGGTCAGTTGTATTCGTTAGGGTTCTCCAGAGAAACAGAACCAGTAATAAACAGATTTATATTTCCCTGTGTGCTTATATATGTAATAGTATATATATATATACTGTATATATAACTATTTAATATAACTTCAGTATTGTAAATAATATATACGGATGGTTCCTGACTTAATGATTATTTGACTTACAATTTTTTAACTTCGCTATGGTGCAAAAAGATATGTATGCAGTAGACATTGTACTTTGAATTTTGAATTTTGAATTTTTATCTTTCCCCAGGCTAATGTTATGTGGTACAATACTCTTTTGTCATGCTGGGCAGTGGCAGTGAGCCATAGATCCCAGTCAACCATGCGATCACAAGGGTAAACAACTGATACTCTACAAGGTATTGTGTTGCCAGATGATTTTGCCCAGCTGTAAGATAACACAAATGTTCTGAACATGTTTAAGGTAGGCTGGGCTAAGCTATGATGTTCGGCAGGTTAGGTGTATTAAATGCATTTTCAAATTGCAATGTTTTCAATTTACAATGGGTCTATCAGAATGTAACTCCATCCTACATTGAGAAACATCTCTTTCTATAATATATATGTATATCTCTCTTATATTAAAAATATATGTATTAATATATAAGAAGTTGGCTCATGCAACTATGAAGGCTGACAAGTCCCCAGATCCACAGGGAGGGTTGGCAAACTGGAGACCTGGGCGAGCTGATGGTGTAGTTCCAGCCGAAAGGTTTAAGGGCTGGCAGACTCAAGACCTAGGAAGAGCCAATGTTTCAGTTCGAGTCTGAAGGCTGGAAAAAGTAAGTGTTTTAGTTCAAAGGAGGAATTCTCTCTGCTTAGGCCTTCAACTGATTGGATGAGGCTCACCCATATTGGAGAGAGCAATCTACTTTACTCAGTCTACCAATTTAAATGTTAATCCCATCCAAAAATGTCCTCACAGAAACACCCCAAATAATGTTCGGTTAAATAGCTGGATACCCCATGGCCAAGTTGACATATGAAATTAGTTATCATATCACTTTTCTCAAAAGCTTTACAAGCTGAGGGTTATATATGACCTAGAAATAGCCTCTGAGTACTTTTATTATTATCTTAAGTTAAGGGACTTAATTAATTTTTGTTTTCAGTTTAACCGTTTATATAGTATTTCTCCTGCATCTCCATTACAAATATAAAAGAAAAAAAAACCACATCGATCCAAGAGTTTTCAGTGGGAGGGGCTGATTTTGTCCAAGGACATCTGGCAGAGTCTGAAGACGTTTCTGGTTTTCACAACTGCAAGGTTGGGCATGGAGATTGTCCTTGGCATGTAAGGAGCAGAAGCCAGGGATGCTGTTAAACATTCAGCAGTGCACAGGGAAGCCCTGAACAACAAAGAATTGTCTGGCCCCAAACATCAACGTTACTGTTGAGAAACCCTGAGCAATAATCCAAGGGAGATTTGACTGTCGATTTCAGTTTCAGCCTGCTTAAAGATATTCTCTTTGTTCACTGAATAAACATGAAAACTGAGAAAATAAATAATTTCAGGAGCTAAAAATTTTTAAAAAGTAGAGTGGGCGGGACATTTTCAACAAGGAAAGATCGTGACAAAGATAACCAGAGTAGCTCTCAGTTTATAGAGATGTTTTTCCTTCAATGCTTGGTTGACTCCCTTTTCAAACAGGTTTACCAGGTCTGCATTCATTTGCTCAATATGAAGCCTGACAGATTATGTCAACCTTGAATAAGAGGTGCTTTTCTCCTAAGCCAGTAGTCCCCAACCTTTTTGGCACCAGGGACCTGTTTCATGGAAGACAATCTTTCCACTGACCGGGGAGGGGGTTGTGGGGGGAACATGCTGAGCAATGGGGGACAGCTGTACATACAGATGAAGCTTCGCTGCCTGCCCGCCACTCACCTCCTGAGGCTGGTTGCTAGCAGGCTGTGGACACATAATGGTCTGTGGCCTGAGGTAGGGGACCGCAGTGTTAAGCCACTGCTTTAGAGGAAGGGAATGCCATCATATCAATTAGCAGGTAGTTGAAGCATATGTGTGTAAATTTTCAAGAGTGACACTCAAATATCAGGTGTGTTCTAGGGAGGTTGTGCAACACTTTTTGCTTTGTATGCTCCAGATGATTTCAAGGGTGCGGTATTAGAACCGTGGTCCCTTCAGAGGACTGAATGCCACTTCTGATGATATTTCTCAGGGCAAGCACTAGAAGAGGGTGTGCTGTGGGGATGCTGCCACGTTCCCCAACCACACGCCTTCATGGCAACATCCTCTCCACCACCCACACACATGCACGTGAGAGCAGTGCTTACGTTATGAATGTGCAATTTAGTAACAAAGATTGAAAGTAGGAACATCGGTTGTATAGAAAAAAGTTGTCCTTTTTAGGATAATAATATTTTTAAAGCTTTTATATTTTGGGAGTACAAATTAGCTACTTTTTCCTTCTAATATAAGGAACTAGCTCATTAGAAAAGCTGACCAATTTACTTCACACAGCACAGATATAGTTATTTCTTGCCACTTTGGAGGCCCTAGTGATCTAATTTGATAATTTGGAGAGATGAGATGGTTATCATTTAAGTATCTTATTTATGCTGATAAAGGGTTTCTACTTTACACTTCATTTCAAATTTAAAGGTTTTGTATTTGCGTTTTCATAGAACAGTGTCATTTATTTCAGATTTCTTATTCATGGAAAAGTCTGTGTTGTAGATTTCTATTCTTGGAGTTGGAAATACAGATAGGCTAGTCATAAAAATATTAAAGCATTTATTTCAGAAAATACCTTGAATACTGTAATTGGTCACTAAAAAGATAAGGTTATAATTAAGGCCTTTCCAAGGAATGAGAACCTGAGGATTTTATAATGAGATCATTTCTGCTAATATCTGGCAGGCTTCATTTTCACAAATTCTATTTTAATATACATATGGATTATTTCATTCTAGGTTATTTTATTTCTGCTGTCTAGGGAACTATAGCCTTTCTTTCATCTATGAAAGTGACTATATAATATCCTGATAAATTTAATGTGCTCTTTACATTATGATGTTAGCCAAGCAGAAAAGCACATAAATACTTAAATATCTTCTCTTTAAATGGAGACATTGTATTATAAGTAGATCATTAACTGTAGTGAATCGGTCATATTTACAGGAGGAAAAGCATAATAACCTATTTTTTGGTCATGAATCCATGGTTTATATCTAGACAAAAAATTAAGCTTCAGAAATTTTTCTGACCATATTGCTGAGAAATTTGGTTCTTCTCTGTTTTTGTTGTACTTGTTTAGTTCTGATGATTAATTTTCAATTTTAGTGATTAATTTTTCTGTTTGTTTAGAATCTTGTCCTTTCCCTCCTCACCCTCCTCTCATTCAGTTTGAACTAATGGTATTAGCTTTCTAAGTGTTTATCTTTTACTTAAAGCTATGATTCAGATTTTATTACTTGTTTTATCAGCTTATTATATTCTTTGATGCCCACTTCTGAGATAAATAATGAACTGTTTCTTCTTTCCCTCTCCCCACTCTATTTCCCACTTTTTGATTATTTTTGTTATTTCTACATTATCAGATCACACAGCTGCTTGACAGTGGCCTCATGACATGGCAATTGGGTTACCCCAGAGTGAATGATCCAAGACAAAGAAAAAGAAGCTGAAGTGCCTTCTATGACCTAGTCCCTGGAGTCACATACCGTCACTTCTGTTTTTTGTGTGTGTTAGAGGGAAGTTATGATGTCCACACTGATTGGAGAAGAATTAGACTGCACATGTTAAAGGGGGCAGTACCAGAAAATTTGTAGACATATTTGAAAAAAAAATCACTGTTAATTCTCTAGTCACAAAGCATCTTTCCCATATGCAAAATACATCCTCTCCTCCCACGGCTCTTAAATGTAATATACCACTATAACATCAACTTGAAGTTCAGAATCTTGTCATCTAAATCAGATCCAGGTGTATTGGAGGTTCCTTGGGTTTCATTTCAATAGTACAGCTCCTCAAGTATGGTTTTTCTAGATCTGAAATCTGGTGAACTAGAGAGACAAGTTATCTTCCACCTAATATGCCAACCATACAGTAGCAGGACAGGCATAAAAGATAACCTCTAAGCAATTCCTGTTAAAAAGAGAGAAAGGATTGGAGATGCAAGGAGTCATTCATTTATGGCTATTCTGAAAATCCAGCTGGGCAAATATTAGAAATTCCTTGATTAGAATTCAGTCCCACTTCTGCCCAGGAATAACTCTCCGTGGCTCTTGGCTACCTGCTCTGGGTTCATGATTAAACCCTCCTATTCCAAGTGTGATAAGCTATGTTTGCAGCTGCATGGTTTCTCAGCCAGCTTCATGCCAAGATTTTGGGGACTTAAAGACCTCTTTTATTATGTATTATCTCTGTCCCTTTTTGTTTGAGCTGGAAGTGTTTCTGCAAACATAATTTTATTGAAAACTCTGTGGGTTTTCTATGAATCTCAGTGGTGGTTTGCTCCATTAGATAAAAGACATGCCCACAGACCTCTTCAGGATAAGTCTTCCCCCTCTCTCTTAAGCTCCTGCTGAGATGGCTGAGAAATAAAGCCCTTAATCTTCCTAGAAACACTATTGTTGGGAGATATGCCTCAGTCAAGCATGTCCTTAAGCTTTTTATAAGGCCTTTTGACTTAATGGTATTTCTAAGCACCACCTTAGATCTTTCTGAGGTCTTCAGAAATAATTCTAATAAAGATTGAAGTACATTATCTGCTGCATCTTTAGACAAAGTTTTCTTTGCAGTGTTCTGTGTCTCATCTTTCCTTAGAAGCCATTTCTTAATTTTAGCATCATTTTTAATCTGGTGAGGCTAGGGAACTTCAAAATAGCAAGTTCTGGACGTTTTTTATTTGACAGACCTTTTTTCTCCCTTTCATTATTTCTACTTTATTGGAAACAATGAGAAGAAACTAAATGGCAGCTGTCACATTCTGGTTGGAAATCCCCTTTGCTAGTTTACTCAGTTCATTAGGTACATTTATACATAACTATAGGTCACAATGATGCTAAACTTTCTGCCACTACATAACAAGGAATTCCCTCCATCTAGTTTTTAATAACATGTTTCTCATTTCCCTTTAAGCCCTCATCAGAAAACTCTCCAAAGTCTAGACTGCTACTAACACTCTGTTTAAGACACTTTATTAGGCTTTCACTAACCCTCTCCTCAAAGTCCTTTCAGATTTGCCCACTGTCAGTTTTCAAAGCCACACCCATGTTCTTGTTCATTTACTATGAAAGCACCCAACTTAACAGCAACCAAAATCTGCATTAATTATCTATTGCTGTGTAACAAATTACCCCAAAAGTTAGCAACTAAAATCAACAAACATTTATTATCTCAGACTGTTTTTGAAGTCCAGGAGTGATTTAGCTTGATGATTCTGGCATAGGGTTTATCATAAGATTACAGTCAACATGTTGGCCAGGGCAGCAATCATCTGAAGGCTTGACCGGAGCTGGAGGTTCCACTTCAAAGATGACTTATTCATATGGCTGTTGGCAGGATGACTGAGTTCCTTGCTGGCTATTATCAGAAGGCTCAGTTCCTTATCACAGCGCCTCTTCACAGGGCTGCCTAAGTGTCCTCACGACATGGCAGTTGGTATTCCCTAGATTGAATGCTGTGGACTGAATGTTTGTGTCCCTTTAAAATTCATATGTTGTAATTCTAACCTCCAATGTATTAGGAAGTGGGACCTTTGGGAAGTAATTAAGTCATGAGGCTGGAGCCCTTGTGAATGGGATTCGTGCCCATATAAAAGGAACCACAAGGAACTCTCCCTTTCTGCTATGTGAAGATACAGTGAGAAGTTGGAAGTCTGCAACCTGGAAAAGGGCCTTCACCAGAATCAGACCTTGCTGGTACACTGATAATTCCAGACCTGGGAGAAATAAATTTCTGTTGTTATAAACAATCCAGTCTATGGTGGCGATGTTTCTCAGGGCAAGCAGCCCAAACTGACTAAAATAGTAAGTGATCTAGGGAGGAGTGGGAGGGAAGCCATGCTTTTTTTGTGACCTAGTCTTCAAAGTTGCACACTGTCACTTTTGCATTTTGTTTTTCCATTTGGAAGGAGTCACTAAGTCCAGCCCACACGCAGCTGGAGGCCTCCTGAAGGAAAGTAAATCAAAGAATTTGTGGACATATTTTTAAAACACCAATCTTTAAATTTTTGTCTCAGATCTGCAGTTGAATCAATTCACTGCTTATCAGTTGTCCTTTTTCTGAAGCTTTCCCAATAATTTACTGGTTGAGTAAAGATTTTTCTCTAGTATACTCTTCAAGAAGGGCTCATGGGCATAATATATTCTAAGTCCTACAGTTTGCAAATTGTTTTCGTACTGAAAGTCAGCTGGAATTGATGAAAATTCATGTTCATACTCATTGCCATGAGTACCTTGCGGGTATTGCTTTACTGTCTTCTGGAGCTTAATGTTCATGCACAGAAAATTGTGACAACCTAACTTTTTTTCTTTGTAAAATAACTTCTTTCCCCTAGACAGCCAAAGAATTTTTTGTTTATAAAATTTAATAATTTTGTCAGTTGTGCTTCAGAATTAACATTTCTTGTCATTTTCCCATGTATACAGCATCTATTTGCAATGTATACGCAAGTCTTTTTTATTTCTTGAAAGTTCCTTGAATTTTAAATTATAATTTTAAATATTTTCTGTATTTAATTGTCTTGGTTTTCTTCTTCAGGGCAATAACGTATATATTTATATGGAAACTATATATATGCTTTAGGGGAAAAATATATATTATATATATAATCACATAATGGTATATATAATAATTATGGGTTGAATCGTATACCCTGTTTAAGTGTTGAAGTGCTAACCCCCAAGTACCTTAGAATATAACCTTATTTGGAAATAGAGTCAGTGCAGATATAATCTGTCAAGATGAAGTCATGTTGGAGTATAGTGAGCTTTTAATTCAATCTGACAGGTGTCCTTGTGAGAAGATGGCTATGTAAAGACAGAAACACATAGGGAGAATGCCATGTGACAATGGAGGTAGAGACTGAAGTTTTGCAGCTATAAGCCAAAGAACACCAAACATTGCCAGCAAACCACCAGAAGCTTGGAAGAAGCAAGGAACTATTGATTCCCCTGGAGCATGGCCCTGCTGACCCCTTGACTTTGGACTCTAGCCTTCAGAACTGTGTGATAATAAGTTTCTGTTGTTTAAAGAAACCCAGTTTGTAGTATGCTGTTACAGTAGCTCTACAAAACTAATACAATTATCTTCTTTGATTGACTTTTATTTATATCATTTTCTCTCTGATACTTTTTATCTTTTTGTCTGTTTCACTTATTCTTCTCAAGGATTTTTTTGGTTGCTATGTGAAAAGCACTTCCTTGATAAAACAGAAGCAAAGGCCATATTCACCTCAGAAAATTTTCAAGAAACCATGATAGTCGTTTTGTATGCTCCAAATAAATGGGTATACATATCCTTTAAGTTAGGAGACCTAGTGTTTTAGCTCATTTCAACTTTATGCATTATATAGATCCCACACCACAGCCTTCCACATAAGTATTCCAGATAAAACTGTTCATAACCACTACTCACAGTGTTACTAGGAAAAAAAGTCCAACGGGCTACAGTTTGTATGTAAAGGGAAGGGAGGAGGGGACAATATCCTAACACCAAACCAGAACAGTTTGGAAAGTCCAGCAGGAGATGCACAAAAGAGTATAGGGAAGTGTTTCCAGAGGAAACAGGACTAAGAAGGGTGAATCCCACAAAAAAGAGAGCTCTATATTGACAAGAAGCTTCTGAGAGTAGATCTGATGCCTAATGGGCCATAACATTAAGAAACGGGAATTATAGCGAAGTGTCACAGAAAGTGAATCTGGGGAGTGAAAGAGTCACCTTGCAGGGCTGAGGTAGTACTGCTTAAAGGTAGTAATTACTAGTACAGGCAAGAGAAAGAAGGAAGCAGATTACAGGACAATCCTACTGAAACAAGATTCTGAAAATCAGAGGGATCCTGACCACGAAAAAGCATCATATATTAAAGAAAACCTGACATTCACAGGTTTTGAATGCCATAGTGAAACGTTTATTATCTGCACCAGATAGAGGTACATATGCATTCAAGTAAGGGTTCATATTTGACAGAGACCAAATGCTCAGCTTCTTCAAGCTTCATTTCTATTATTTATAAAATGGCTCTAATATTAGTCATTTGTACTACTGTACTTAGTTCTACATTTCATAATTAATGTAAACAGAATATTTTTAGCATAAAGTCTAGTATGTCACAGGCATTCAAAATTGGTAGATGCTTTTGTTCAAAAATAATATATTAATATTAACAGACTCAGTGAACCAATTAAATACAAGCTAATTTGACTTATTAGTCATTTTAATATAAAAAATTTATTTAAATCACAAAGCCCTTTTGAAGCTCTGGAGAATACCCACCTGTCAAAAGAAACTGAGAAGGTGATTAAAAAGCATTGGTTCGAAAAAGATAACTTGTCATTTTGTTTTCTCACTCAGCTTAGAATGGCACATGCTGATACATTTTATACTTGGCAGTCTTGATTCTTACAAAGCCTTAGAATAAAATGAAAATAATTGAATTGGAAACTGCATAGTTCACTTTAGGGACTATTACCACAGCTCCTGCTGTGGACTCAAGTGCATTTAAAGGGACTATATACCCAGGTACATTGTTCATGTTCTACTTGGAAAATAATATTATTTCCTCCATATCCAGTGTCTAAGGACCTCATTTAATTCTTTTATGGGGATTCAATGCTCATAAATAGCACCGATGGTGAGAAACTGAATGTTTTTTTTTTTTCCTGCAGTAAAAGAGACAAGTTGCTATCCAGGTTTTATGTGAGTATTCTGGTGTTAGCATATTTGTTTCAATTATAATTTCCAAACCTGGCCGGTCATTAGAACCACCTGGTGAACTTTTTTACAAACATATCCCTGAGTATCCTCAACACCTGTGGAAACATCATCTAGCTGTTAAAAAGTCCCTCAGGTGATTGGTGGAATCATTATTGGAGATGTTTCAGCTTAGTCTATCTTTCTTGTGATTTGGGTTATGATTCCAAAAAGTAGGTTATGAAGCTAGAACGTAGAAGAGCAGGATAGGCCTTTGCTTTACAGAGCGTGGTTCTGTGGGTCAGCAGCATCAGTCTCCCCTGCGAGCGTATGCTGAACATACGCCTTTCCTCAGACATGGTGTTTAAAACATGGACTTTAACATGATTCTTAAGTGATTTATATGCATATCGAAGTTTGAAAAGCACCAACATAGAGTTTTTATAGAACAAGATTTGATCTTATCCAAAAATTGAACATAACCATTTCATATATGAAACAAAGAGTGAAGATGTATGATCAAAGGGGAAAATCTTGCTGTTTTCATGTAGAAACTCCAGAGAATACAATGGTTTCTTTACGTACAGTATAAAATTTTTATTGTAAATAATTACAGGTATAAAAATCTAATTCATTGATTAGTCTGAAGTTAGAAATAGGCTCACCCACTATCACTCGTTTTTGCTGTGTTGCTTATTAAGCTTTGTAGTTGGGAAACTCGAGGTCTGAGTTTGATTTATGTGTTCTTCTTCTCTTACTGACAGGTAAAATTTGTAATAGGAGCAGCACCAATTGTAGCAAAGCAAAAACTAAAAATGAACATCTTGTCCTACCCTTTTTGAGAAAAAAAAATCCAAAGTGTTTCACTTTATTTGGTGAACGATTTAATTTATTAGTTTCTCCTAGGCTTTCCCGAATAGTTCCACCAGACTATCATCACTTCAACATTTGTGCTTCTCTCTTAAACTTGAGCTATATCACATCCAGATCTGTGTCTCAGAATTACTTATTCCTTCCATTGTCCATATTGCAACTCCCGAAGGGCAATTTTGTGGTCTCTGCTGCTTGGTAGTTCCCAGGGCCTCCGTCCTCCCCATCTCCATCATCCAGCAAGTAAGGTGATTGCATATCTTGACTTAATTGGAGTAGTCCTAGAATACTTCTGTTGTCTTAGAGTAACTATAAATAGTGTCCTTTTTCACTTAAAAAATGTTCTGGTTAGAACTGCAAATTGTATGTCAGCATTGAAGATGAAGCTGAGGTGTGGTTAATTCTGTCTAAGGAGACCCTTTCTTTCTGGGAGCCTTGTCAGCTGCTCCCAGGTGAGACTTCTAGCTGCCCTGCATCCCTCCAGACCATCCCTGCTCTCTTTCCTTCTTCCTCTCTTTGCTACAGCTACCTTTGGTCACAGTGAAAAAGCAAATATTCAAATGATGAATAATGACTTCCTTGGCAATTTCTAGTGTACCAGGATGATTCACCACTCTATTATAGCCATTTTGTTTTATTTGAATTTCTCACTATGCTTTAATGATATTTT
Organism: Propithecus coquereli; assembly: GCF_000956105.1. Classification (NCBI taxonomy): domain Eukaryota; kingdom Metazoa; phylum Chordata; class Mammalia; order Primates; family Indriidae; genus Propithecus; species Propithecus coquereli. Next base: position 18,290,562 of record NW_012144966.1, read on the forward strand.
TTAAGTTGGTTATATTATAATACTATTTGTTTTTTTAGGGCAGTATTCTCCCCCGCTTGCTTTTTGGTAGTTCCTTTCTGACCCTTTCCTTCCTTCCCTGTCTGTCCACAATCCATTCCCTTTCAAAGTAACTGATGTTAGTGACACAGTGTGTTCCCTTTTGTATTTTTCTCCATGACCATAGAATCAAATATATCTGTAGGCACATACAGATATATATGTTGGATTTTTGTTGTTATTGTTGCCTTTTTTTCTCTCACCAAAACCTCGTGGAAATCTATTTAATAATTATTTTAATAGCTGCCATTCCGGGGTGTAGATGTACTATCATTTACTCAGCCATTCCTCTAAGATTGCATTGAATTTGTTTCCAGTTATTGTTATTATTATTTGCTGTTTTTATTGAAGAACATTTTTCCTTATGTATGGATGGTTTCATTTTTATGTGGAATAGATTAATGGAGTCAAAGGTGTGTGTGTATGTGTGTGTGTGTGTGTGTGTGTGTGTGTGTGTGTGTGTGTGTGCTCGTGTGTGTGTATTTATTTATTTATTTTTTGAGACAGGTTCTTGCTATGTTGCCCACGCTGGCCTTGAACTCCGGGGTCAAGTGATCCTCCTGTCTCAGCCTCCTAAGTAGCTGGGACTACAGGTAGACACTAATTTTAAAATCATAGCACCAGGAAAGCCACTATAACCTGCTCAGGTGACAGCCGTGAATGAAGAGGCTTTAGAATGAATGGCGGAGGAAGGAAGGGATGGGTACCAGCTGTGGCCCTGAGTTTGGCTACAGTGATGATGGCTGTAGTTTATCCCACCAAAATCCTTTTCAAAATTTTTCCTCCAGAAGAGAGACCCATGAGAATCATGGAAGAGCTGTGGAATGCAGGGTGGACTGCAGCAGTCACGAAAATGCAACACTCAAATCTACGACTCCATCACTGCATTTGCATGGAGGCCACACTTCTCACAGGCTACTCTCTCCTGATGACTGAGCTGGCAGGGGTACTAAGGCAGATATCCCTGTGGGATTCCTCTAAAGGGTGACTTTGGCTGCAGGACACCTTATTGGCCTTGTCTAAACTTTCTTAGATCTGTAGTTTGAGAATCTTCATACCTACCTCTCCTTCCTCTCTCTGCATCTTTCAGATCAAACCTGCACCACAGTCTAATTGTTCTGCCCTTATCGTCTGGCTTCCTCCCCTCTTTTCCCTCATAGGCATTTTCCCTTTATACATCCCTTGCATATTTAACCCTGTCTTGGTGCCTGCCTCTCAGAGAAACCCAACTAATCCAAATATTAATTAAATATATTATGTTGAGATTGTTTTGAACCTCAGAAGAAAGACTTTATTTGGAAATCAGTGCAAGAAGGTTTTTTTTGAGCTTTGTTGTGGTAATGAGATCTCCACTCAAGAATTAGAACACATATATTTCAGTGTAATGTTTCTAAATTGTCTCCTATAGACCAAAGGAAGTTTTAGGGAAATAAAGAGTTCCTTTGATTAAATATACTTGGGAAATACAATTTTTAAAATCGTGGATATTCGTGATGCACATTAATATATTCATGGCTCTGTAAAGTTCTTTAGTAAAGGATCTTTATTTTACCCAGCAATTCCCCGAAACATTTGGCCACGAGACTTTCTCATTTTTTTACTGGTATATCTAATTCACTTAGAGAAAAACACAACTTGGAATTATAGCTCTAGTAACTTCCCTGGAAACTAGAAATCATAGGAAGGTAAAGTTTCAAAGCTAATTTTTGACCTTGTGTCTAAACCCCAACTCATCTTACTTTCTTAAAGATCTGGCTTGTTTAATTATCTTTATTCTGCAACTTCTCCCTTTCCTTTGGTTCTTTCTCATCAGCATGATCAAGTCCTTTTCATTTTGGAAAGAAAAGTCCCTTGTCACTAGTATCTCCTTTCACTAAAACCCATAAACCAAACTTTTTGAAGATAAAGTGAGAGTTCATTGGATCTAATTTCTCATTTTCATTGTTATCTGGTCACCCTACTGATGACACTCTCATTATCACTTACAATGTACATCTGCCTCTCTTTCATTTTTTGATGCTATCGGTAGCCTTAATATGTCTTGGGGACAGGTGGACTTTAGTCCTTATCCTGATTCCACAACTTGTTAAC
>NW_012144966.1:18292759-18301528 GCF_000956105.1 Propithecus coquereli
CACATATTAATATATTCATGGCTCTGTAAAGTTCTTTAGTAAAGGATCTTTATTTTACACAGAAATTCCCCAAAACATTTGGCCATGAGACTTTCTCGTTTTTTTACTGGTATATCTCTAATTCACTTAGAGAAAAACACAACTTGGAATTATAGCTCTAGTGACTTCCCTGGAAACTAGAAATCATAGGAAGGTAAAGTTTCAAAGCTAATTTTTGACCTTGTGTCTAAACTCCAACTCATCTTATCTTCTTAAAGATCTGGCTTATTTAATTATCTTTATTCTGCAACTTCTCCCTTTCCTTTGGTTCTTTCTCATCAGCATGATCAAGTCCTTTTCATTTTGGAAAGAAAAGTCCCTCGTCACTAGTATCTCCTTTCACTAAAACCCATAAACCAAACTTTTTGAAGATAAAGTCAGTGTTCATTGGATCTAATTCCTCATTTTCATTGTTATCTGGTCACCCTACTGATGACACTCTCATTATCACATACAATGTACATCTGCCTCTCTTTCATTTTTTGATGCTATCGGTAGCCTTAATATGTCTTGGGGACAGGTGGACTTTAGTCCTTATCCTGATTCCACAACTTGTTAACTGTTGACCTGGGACAAATTGGCCTACATTAACCACCTGTAGCATAGGAAACACTTGCTTTAGGGGCTTGATTTGAGAATTCGATAAAATAGCATAGAGGAAAACACATAACATATTGCTTAGTAATTTTTACTTTTCCTTATCACTTCCTTTTATCTCTTGGCTTTTAAGAAATAACACTGCTGAATCTCCTCCTACTCACTGACTTCTTTGTCTGCTTTGCAATACTATCCTTCTCTTCTAATCACTTGTTGGCTTTCTTTTCTTCTTCTCTTTATAGGCTTTCTGGGTGAATTCACCTACTTCATGGTTTCCTTTACCACCTATATCCTCACTATTCTTATATTTATATCTCTAGGCTTGATCAGTCTCTTGAAATCAGATTCAACCAAAAAAATCCACAGATGTGTAGAGCTCAGCATCTTCGAATCTGAGTATTCTTTCCCCACATAGGACCCATTTTTATATTCCTTTATCTAGCTAATAGTACCATACATTGCACAAGCCAAAAACCCAAGCAAGAGTCAGCCCACGCTCTTCCCTCTCCATGGGAATCTTTATGTAACGTGTCATTAACTCTCATCGGTTCTACCTTCTAAATCATTTTTTAATCAATCCTTGCCCCAGCTGTCATAATTCAGCTCTCACTTATCTCTTAGCTAGTCTTTCTTCCAGCCTCATACTTCAATAAACTATCCTCCATATAATGACCAGAATAATTATTTAAAAATGCAAATCCCATTGTGCTACTCTCTCTCTCTTTTTTTCCTTTTAGCATGTTATGGGGGTACAGATGTTTAGGTTACGTATGTTGCCCTTGCCCCTCCCCCAAGTCCGAGCTTCAAGCGTGTCCATCTCCCGGATGGTGTGCATCGCACTTTTTGTGTATGCATATACCCGTCCCCTCTTCCCCTCCCCCCCCGCCAGACATCCAATAGATGTTATTCTTATATGTTGTGCTACTCTCTTATGTGCTCTTTGCATGATACACAAGGCCTGCGGTGACCTTGCTTTTATTTACCTGTGAAGCCCCATCCTCTTCATTTCCTTCAGGTTCTCACCCCTACTCTCATACGATCACCCCAACCACTGGTAATTACCAAAGCTCACTCCTCCATCTCCCTGTAAGTCTGTTTTGCATGTGCCTCATGAGAAGACATCTGTTCGTCTTTCAAGACCATATATGAATTCCAACCCCCCTCTGAAGTCTTTCTCAACCACGCCCCCCCAAAATTGATCACTTCTTCCTTTTGTTATTACCCTAACTTAAATTCTCTATTACTGCCCTGATAAACATTTGGGGGAATACCAATATTCTTGCAATAATTAAAAATGTCTCAATATGAATATTTTGAATGGTGACAAACATTTGGAGGCATACGTTCTGATATTCTTGTTAAAATTCCATTTTATTACTTTATATTTATGGTGTAAACATAGCAATTCTGTTGTGGGATCTGAATATGAAAAATTACCTATTGCAACTTAGAGATTAATGCTATTTATGGGAATATATTTTCTACCATTAAATCAAGGATCTGATTATGGCAGAGAATTGTGTTTAGATTGCATAATTAATAATGTACTGGATGTTTGCCTATTATAAAAAATAGCATTTTCAGAAGAATATAACATCCTGTTTATTCTAGTTTGTGATTTTTTATAATATACTATTTGATAAAATGATCAATAATTTGTTAAATATTTTCTACAACTGCCTAGCCAAAAGCTCTGGAAGTTTTCAATTCTGCCTCTTAAATTATTTGCTAGATTTCGGTGAGGGAAATACAAAAAAGAAAAAGGCAACATGCATTTTACCTGTAGGAAATGTGAATCTCACCACTCAGTTAGAACTGTGAAATGCATTTTATCCTTATCAGACACAAACACAAATAAGAAAATGACTTGCGTAACTTAAAATGATGGGCAACTGGTCCTTAATCTGGGAATCTTTGGTGCTAATGACATTTGGCAAATATAAGTGATTGAATGAATGAATAAATAAATAAATGAAAGAACAAACAGCCCTGAATATCTTCTATTGTTAAATGAGATGTATACTGAATTTTTGAACAATGTATTTGTTGTTATTGATTGATTGATACATAATAGTTGTACATATTTATGGGATACATGTGATATTTTGATACATGCATACAACGTATAATGATCAAATCAGGGTAATTGAGATATCCATCCCCTCAAACATTTATCATTTCTTTGTGTTGGGAACATTCCAAATTTTCTCTTCGAGTTACTTTGACACAAAAGACCCGGAAGAGACAAAGTCATCCTGAGCAAAAGGAACAAAACTGGATGAATCACATTACCTCACTTCAAATTGTACTACAGAGCTGTAGTTACCAAAACAGCATGGTACTGGCATAAAAACAGACACATAGACCAATGGAACAGAACAGAGAACCCAGAAATAAATCCACACATGTATAGTGAACTTATCTTCAACAAAGGTGCCAAGAACATACAGTGGGGAAAGGAAATATACAATAAATTCTTGTTAATTATAGTTGCCCTACTGTGCTGTTGAACACTAGAACTTATTTCTTCTATCTAACCATATTTTTGTACCAATTAACAAATCTCGCTTTATCTTCCTCTCACCCCTACCCTTCCCAGGCTCTGGTAACTACCATTGTACTCACTATCTTCATGGAATTAATTTTTTTAGCTCCCCCATATGAGTGAGAACAAGTGATATTTATCTTTCTGTGCCTGGCTTATTTTGCCTTATATAATGTCCTCCAGTTCCATCCATGCAGCTGCAAATAACAGGATTTCATCGTTTTTTATGACTAAATAATATTGCTTGTGTATATATACCACATTTTCTTTATCCATTCTGATGGACACTTAGGTTGATTCCATATTTTGGTTATCGTGTGTGGTGCTGCAATAAACACGAGAGTGCAGGTAATGCTACAATTTCTTTTCTTTTGGATTTATACCCAGCAGTAGGTTTGCTGGATCATATGGTAGTTTTGTTTTTAGTCTTTTGAGGAACCTCCATACTGCTTTCCATAGTTACTATACTAATTTACATTTCCACCAACAGTGTTTGAGCACTCTCCTTTCTATACATCCTTGCCAGCAACTGTTATTTTATTTCTTTAATAAAATATTGAAAACCATGACACTTCGGCACAAATTTACTTTTTTTTGGTCAAGTAAATTTTTTTCTTTTAATGAGCCCTGTACTAGGTTGGATGCCGAGGATACATAAAGGAATAAATAAAACAAGATCTCTGGTCTCCAAGAGTTCATGATCTAGTGTAGGAAACACAAGTATGTACAAATATTAATAATTAAAACATGTTGTGATAAGAGCTAAGAAAGGAATATGTATAAGGAGTGTTGTAAACCCAGCAGGCTAATATCCAGTGCTAGGTAAGTGGAGGAAGGGGTTGGAGACTCAAGGAAGATTCCTCAGATAACCATCAATAAAGGTTCATTGCATTTAAAATGAGATACTAAATACATTTAGGTTTATGTGAAATTAATCCTCAGACTTAATTCCCAATGGTAAGAAGGATTATCTAGAGAGTAATTTTTCTTAATTTTCAGAAAAAACAAAACAGAATAAAAGTACATAATTTCATGTGAATAAATGACATCTTGTAGTTCTCTGATTGGCCCCAGGAGTCTTCATGCAGTTGTGCCGGTCCTATCTCTGCCCTGCTTCTTGACTCTAATATTGTCTGGGAGAAAGGGAGTCTCATGTATGTGCTGCAGAAGCCAAAGGAACCTTCACACATACTTTGGTGGAATGCCTTCCTTCCCAAAGCTTTGCGTTAATAATGAAGTGTGTTTCCTCATTAGCTTCTCCTTCCATTTAAAATATATTCACGCCTTTTACTTCAAAACCCTAGGCATATTTTACCCATGAACCCACATATGGCAGAGCTAGACTCTTTTCCTTTATTAGGGGTTGGAGAATGCTGCAAAAAGCAGTACTTTTTTACCCTAAGATAATCATCTTTCCAAAGAATGAAAAAGAGACTAAAAAATAGATGTTACTGACATGCAGAGAAGACGGATTATCACAAACACATGACAAGGAAACTGAGGGATATAAACCGAAACATACGTATAAAGAAAATGCTTTCAGGACGAGGATGAGAGAACACATAATTTTTGCTATGTGAAGAAAGGCACAGAGACTAGGTGACATTTGATCTAAGCCTAATGATAGAGTTTATATAATCAGGACCCTAAAGATATGATTTGGGGTCTTTTCATTCATCACTGGCTTGAAAAAATTTACTAGTATAAGGTGATATACCAGAAAATTGATAAGACATTTGGAGTTTTTAAAAGTCATTCTGAGACCTAATCTCTGTTTATAGTGATTCCTTCTTGGAGATTCCATGTGCAAATTCTATTGCTGTTTGAAGTCTTGTCTTTTGTAAAACTTAGACAATCAGAAGGCTTATGTATTTATCAGCTTTGTGATTCATGCAGATAATAATTCAGTGACAGTAATGAGGAGAAAGGATAACTTGGGACTTGAGAACACAGGGAAGTCTGGATGATTTCTGAAGTTCATGGTATTTTTGATGATTAACCAGTTGGTCAGATTAGAGGATTCATATAAAGATCTGTGTGTAATAAGCCAATAACATTAGAGCAGAAAACCATGAATACGAGGCTAAGCATTGATTCTAGTCCTCTAGAGTCAATGAAGGTTTTTTGCATAGGGTAGAAAATGTGCAGGGTAAAAAATGCTGAATATAACATTTTAAGAGGTTCTTCTTATAGTGGTATAAAGCCTGAATTGTAAAGAGAATTCCTAAAGAAATCAACAATTGGATTTGGAAAACACTTGCTCAGAAGGCAATAACAGGATTTAGAAACTCTAAAGATTTGAGGGCCAAAGAACAGGAGAGACTGAATGGGAAGTTGGGTTATTCATGCCCCTACTTGAGAGCAGGCTCTGATTGCTCCATTCTCTGGAGGTTGCAGTGACCATAGTCTGAGGGACTGGAAGCTATTAGGGGCAAGAACATAATGGGTTTATAACTGTGACAAGTCACAAAGAGCAATACAGGGTAAGTCCCAGAGCAGTGTCAGTGGCACTAGAGTGAGATATGAAGTTGTCTTTTTCTCTTACCTTGAATGCTGTTGGTGGCCCCTTTGTCTGATAAGGTAAGGGAAATCTCGAAGAAGAAGCTAAACTATACTGAAAAGAGTTATGAGCAGTGACATTACATTGCTGAATTACATGGCCTAGAGAGGCTATTCAGTGATTATATTCCTCCACGGGACAATGCAGCGATGCCGATACCATAGAGAATATGCATCAAATATGCACCACTGTTTCAGAGAGACATTATCTAGGTCAGCAAAAGAGGAGGAATGATGAGAAGTGCTCAACTATCATGAATGATGACTGTGGGCTGCCCAGTCCTCCTACTACCTAGCACCATCCTGCTTTCTCAGTCAGCCACAGACTGTGAAAAGCATGTGCGACGTGCCTGGTTTGCCAGGGAGATGACTGTGAGAATTAATAATGTCATTTACTTTAAAGTTTGTGAAGCTTTCAAGGCACAAAGAAAAGTCACTTTTGCCTGAAGTAATCAGTCATCTTACTTGCAATTCTGTCCCCCTTCCAAGACACAAAGGAAGATCTTTTTACTAACTGGGAAACCATGATTTATTAGAGGACATCCCGAGTGGAGGGCTGCAGCGGGTTACAGGCCATCTTGGGGGAATGATGCAATGAGGCTGCCTGTGTTTGTGGTGGAGGACAAGAGTCCCTTGGTAAGTTTCTACAGAGACTCAGGTAAGTGGGGAGGATACTTTAGAAGAGCAGCCAAGAGTGCTCCTAGAGTGCAGCTGGTGCTCTCAGAGCCTTTCCTGGAAAATACATGGTATTTGGACCAATTCAGGACCAATTGAGTTGCCACTGGGAGACTTGTATATTGAAGTTCCCAGGGTGCAGCATGAACCACGAGGTTGATTTTCAGAGAACTTTTAGGTGCAAGCTGTTTAATATCACCCTTAAAGGTGCATTTTATATTAGGTTTACGATCCATTTTTAGTTAATTTTTGTGAAGGCATATTTCAAAATGGTTAATTTTCTCTTATTTGCTCAAAATATGAGTGGACTTTTCTTGGATCTTCACCTTGAGAATCTGGTCAGGTGTCTGGAGGTAAAACCCATGAAAGAGTGTTGGTTTTCCAAAGAGTGGATCCCAGGAGTTTCTCACTCTCATACTACTTTACGTTCAGCTTTCAGCAATTAGTCAAAGTTACCAAGCAAGTGTTCTACTAGTTCATTACTCTGCAGGCTTCTGTTCCATGTAAGCTGGTTTTGGTTGCAATTCTCTTATCTGTCTCTCTCTCTCCAGAATTTGGGGTGGTGATTTGCCCTGTGACCTTATTTCTCTCATGAGTCTAAGAAAAGTTTTTGTCAGTTGGGTTAGCTGCTTTCTTATTGTAAAGATGGAAGTGATGACTACTAAGCTCTTTGCTTGTCAGAGCTAAAAACAAAAGCCCTCCAATCTCCTTACTAAACACTTACCTAAATCAAAGCAAACTGACCTTTTGTGGAATCTGTTTAACTAGTGGAATATCCTTCCTGAGTTTGAGTTTTAATCTGTCTCCTTATGAATGCGATGCATGGATTTTTGCATAAATTAGTTCAGTACATGTTTTTGTGTGCATGTACATGTGCAATTTATTAGTAACTATGTATAAAATATGTGTGTTTCTTTACTCAATAGTTCCATTTTTGTCCTACAGAAAAATGAGCACAGGTGTCTGAATGAGCACAGGTGTCTGGTGTTCTTTAAGAAATTATAATAGTGCTTTCTCTGGCACTGGACCTGTTCAAACAAAATCAAATGACCATTTCACAGGTGTTCTAGAAGGGATTCACATTGCTGTTGTAACATAAGTAATAAAGTCCCTTCTCTCCGACCCAGGAGTTTTATGTCTCCTGTCAATATCAATCAAATAGTAGCAGAAAAATTTATTAGAGTAAAATTTCAGGCCCTTCATAGTTCTTGACAAAAATAACTCATTTCATCATTTCCTCCAAATAAGTTTTACAGTAAATTATGTTTTTATTAGTTATAATTAGCATTTTCCACTTTCCAAGTATGCTTTGAAGATAGAATATTTTAAAATGCAGAGTCTATTGACCTCTTTACAGTTGAAATTAAAAGATAGTGTTAAATTTACTGTGAGTTTATTAACAATCTGATGTGCATAAGTAAGCACTTGAGCACTGAAGCAGGTAGCAATGACTTATTAATATTCAAAAACCTTGGGCTAATATAGTGATATGAATTAATCTGTCTCTTCTCTCTCCTGTAGTCATCCAAGATATATTGGATGATTTTCCATCTATTTAGTGATTTAAAAGAAGAGATTTATTTCACCCTGTATGGAATTGTTCTTTCCAGTGAATTGTTCAATTTTCTTTTTTTATTTATTTCGGCATATCTTTTGTAAACTCTATTCTGAATACATTTGCTTTTATATTTGAAGTAAAAAAAAATAAATATTCAATTTATTGAGACATCTGTCAATTCTATGTAGGTCTGTTGACAAAAAATGTTTTTTAAAAAATTGAGGTTTATTTGTGACTATGTGAAAGAATAACTATATGAGAGTCAAGGATTTATAGATAAAAAATACTTTAGTCACTGTGACATACAGTTTTATTGCTATTGTGTTCTCATTTTTTGGAGTAAATATCCAAATCTGAAAGATGATATTATTTATCAGTAAAATTAATAAAATAGGGATATTTTCTCAGACCTCAATGAGCTTGTAAATAGAAATTATATCACATAAAATCAAATTACACATTACAAATCCACATGGTATTTGCTGTCTGACAGATTTGCCAGATGATGATAAAGACATTAAGGTTCAGAAATGTCAAGCAACTTGCTCAAAATCATACAGCAATCATAAAACTAGGAAGTGGACAGAGGAAGTCTGACCGTAGGGGCCATATTCTTATCCACCTCACTACATTGCTTCATATTTCATTCTATGCCCTTGCAAAAGGCAAAGCAAAACGAACATAGAAATCCAATCTCTTTCTGTCTTCTTTACCTCACCTTAAATTGTTATCTTATATTGACTACAGTTTACTTTTTACACAAAAACCTATGCAGTTTCCTGCTATTACATAGTGT
>NW_012144966.1:18313413-18316502 GCF_000956105.1 Propithecus coquereli
TCCTTGTGTATACAAATACCCGTCCCCTCCTCCCTCCTCCCCCCTCCTCCCGCCGCCCTTCCCGTGGTACAGATGATTAGGTTAGGTGTTTAATATTTTGAAAATAAATAAATATACAAAATTTTTGTAGATTCAGAAAAGAAATAATAGATAGGAATTGAGGTCTGAAATTTGAGAGTTAAAGATGTATTATCCAATAGAGGGTGTGAACTGATGGATAAGTGGTTGAATGATTTCTGTCTTAGTCCACTTGTGCTGCTATAACAAAATACCTAAGACTGGGTAATTTATAAACAACGGAAATTTGTTTTTTACAGTTCTGGAGGCTGGGAAGTGTAAGATCAAGGCACTGGCAGATGCAGTGTCGGGGAAAGGCTCGTCTCTGCTTCCAAAATGGTGCCTTGTTGCTGCAGCCTCACACCGTAGAAGGAGGAAGGGCAAAAGGGATGAATGCTGTGTCTTCACATGGCAGAGAGATGAAAGGGCCAGGCAGTTTCTGAAGCCTCTTTTGGAAGGGCATTAATTCCACTCATGCAGGCACAACCCTCATGACTTAATCACTTCTCAAAAGGCCCCACCTCTTAATACCACCACCTTAAGGTTTAGGTTCCAACGTACAAATTTTGGAGGTACACATGCATTCAAACCATGAGACTGTCTACACTAATTTGGAAATACTCTTTGCTATATGCCTAATGGGGAGGCCTTCATCCTCAAAACTTAGGAATCCTTATAACAACTTATAATAAGCTATTAAAGTCTGGTCTTGCTAGACCCTCTGATATTCTTTCTGATAGACTGCTTACCCCAGTTAATCTGATGTTATTAATATAAAATGACAATCTGTGGGTTTATTACAAAGTATTTCGCTTCAATGAAACAACATATACCACAAATACATGTAGTAAGGGATACTGTGGTATAATCTTCTCCCCCTTCATTTTGATCACCAATTTCTCTGCCTTCTCCATTCTTGCCAGTAAGAATTTCAAGGCATTAGTCTCTTGCCCTTCTCTGTTCCCAATTCATTGAAAAAAATGAAATTCATTCATTTTTGTGATGTCTCTGTGGATGACTTCCAAATCAAAACAACATTTTCAGTCTTGGTAATTTTCATGATATTTAGTACATGTCATGCTGCAAAATTTCACATTGGATATGTTGATGTTCTCTAAAACTCAACATATTAAAAATTAGATACATTAGATACATTATCTTGCTCCCAATCCCTTCTTGATTCTTGATTCATGCATTTCTGTAAACAACGACACCATCTCTCAGTTACCAAGACTTGAACAATATATTCAAAGTGCAGAAAAGTGTAAAGATGGAGGAAAAATTATTTACAATCCCACAATCTTTTCTCAATGCATTATTTTTCTTTATAAGGCAAACGTAATCCCATACATTATATTTTTTGCATTACTTTGTTCATTATATTTTTAGCTCCAAAATTTCTATGTGATTTTTAAAAAATATAATTTCAATCTTTCTGTTAAATTTCTCATTCTGGTCTTATATAGTTTTTCTAATTTCATCAAACTGTTTCTCTGTATTTCCTTGACATTTGCTGAGCAGCCTAACAGCAATTATTTTGAATTCTTTGTCTGACAGTTCATACATCTCTATTTCTTTAGAATCGGGTCCTGGTACTTCATTTTGTCCCTTTGGTGAGTTCATGTTTCCTTGATTGTTCTTGATCTTTGTTGTGTCTGCATATTTGAAGAAGAAGTTACATCTTCCAATCTTCACAGACTGGTTTTGTATGGGAAAGCCCTTCAACAATCATCCCATCCAGAGATTCTGGACAGGCCATCTGGTTTGGTCAACAAGGAGGCTTGCTCCCCGAGTTCTTGAGCTGGCTGACCTGGTGCCTGGGTCAACAAGGCGGAAGGCCCAGAGCCTAGATCTTCTTGGGTGGACTTGTTGATTGGGTCTTCTGTGGAGGGCCTGGAGTCTGCAGCCCCAGGTGTTGGCCTGAAGTCCATTCTCACTGGGGCTCATGGCACTGGGGCAGCAATGGCTAAACCATTTGTTAATGCTCTTGAAACATACTGAAATATATTGTCAAATTCATTTCCAGAAAGTTTGCCAATTAATACTCCTACTAACATTTTATGAGCGTGCTTAAATATAAGAATTTAAGAGCTTAACCCACTGCATCCTAAACATAATTGAATATTATACTTTATTATTTGCTATTTTAATAAGCATAACATAGAAGCTCAATGTTACTTTCATTTGCAATCATATGTTTATTAGCTGTTTAGTCATTGTAGTATTGCAACTGTATTATGGATTAGTCAAAAGAGATCACAAAAATATATTGCTATAAAGTCCCACTCTGGCCAAGGATGCAGAATTTATCAGAAAGAGACGGCAACACAGAGCAGAAGCAGATGCATTGTATCTTTGTGCAACTTTCTCATTAATCCTCATCTCTTGTGGGGCTCACTGATGATTGTAGGGTTTTTCCAGAGATGAGAAAGAAGTAGACTTATCATTTCACCAATTTCTGTCATACGCGGGATTACATCACCATTCCTAAAGAATCTACACTAAAAACTTTTCTATAAGATTATGTAGACAAATATCCAGCTCTTCTGGTTCCTGAGTCAAATATAATACATCATTAGCAAGGCTATAATCTCTTCCACGAGAGATCAGTATCCTGGTGACCTTAAACAACATCACTGTCTCTAGCTGGTGTTCAATAAAGGCAGAGTATCAGGTTTTACAAATTGTTTGTTTATGCCATCTGGCAGGTATCTATTGAAGCGTTAGAAGTTTTTTTTTTATCATTTTGATCTTTTTTATAAATTAAGGTCATTAATCTTAAAAGTTTTAAAGTAGTAGTCTGTTTGATAGTATTGATGTATAGACATTAAAATCTTTTGTAATAAAATCTTCCCTTGTGAATTCTTATTGCTTTTATGCACAGAAAGCTCTTTGTCTAGTGTCAGTTATGATCTTAGATAAAGTATTCTTAAAGTTTGATTAAAATATTAACTCTAAAAGTAAATCTTTCATTTATTATGATAAGTAACATAAGGAGTGGTATTACATTTTATATATTTTTAAAAGTATCT
>NW_012144966.1:18316552-18319193 GCF_000956105.1 Propithecus coquereli
TTTCCAATTTTTCCACTTCATGACTACACAGAAGAGCCTGACCAAGGGATGACTACTGATCCTGGGAGCCAGACTGTGTGCAGTTTTCCCTCTTGGTGATTCATGTCTGGCTTATGTGGGTTACTCATCAGAGTGAGGTTGAGCTCATTCTGCAGATAAGCAGAAAAGTATAAAAGTATTTTTTTCAGTAGTTTATGTTTCCGTCAACTTCCTTAGATTGTGAATTCTTTAAAATCCAAATTTTGCCTTACTCTCATTTATATTCACAGGATGTGTTTGGTAACTTAATGAACGAACAAATAATTATAAAGTGACCACCTTAAATCTAAATGAAATGAATTGTATGTAAATGAATACACACAAATATAGTTTTACTAAATACAAGTGAGAGAGGAGGGATATGGGCATTGGCAGCTTCAGAGCAGGGAGAGAATGTCTTGCCAGAATAGTGTATAAACAATAATAAATATTCTATAAATATTTATTTAATTGTACTAAAATGAAAGACTCAAGTACGCTGCTTTTTGCTAACATTTTGTCTACATTAAGGGAAGTAGGAAAAGAGAATCCCAAACGTATATGTTGATTCCAGATTAGCTTGAACCTTAAATGCTGGGTTGAGCATTTGGTAATGGCCAGCCATCCAGGTTATAAAATGCATTCTTTTTTTAAAACAAGGAAAATATCTGTGCATTAGAGAGATTCACGTGGTAAGAATCTGTATTGTATTTAATAGAAAAGACTGCAGATAAACAAATTAAGGATGCTGTACTGAAATATCAATAATAAAAGGCCTTTTTATATGTCAGGCTGATGTGCTTGCACTGCATTGATAGTGAGTAGAGCAAGGCAAAAGAGAAAGTATCAAAATGAATAAAGGTCAGTAAAAATGCATGTGGTTTTTGGGAGTTTTTGATAATAGTTTTGACACTTTTTAGGAGATACAGTTTTTTGTATTAACCACAATGAACTAATCTTATTTGAATTGCTTTGAATCCTATAGTTGTCAAGAAGGAATTTAATGCATTAGCAAGACTAATTGAGGAAAGCTAAAGATAAAACCAATCTTCTACATAGACTTAGGATAAATCATCAAAAGACAATCACAATGGCTACATATTTTTTTCTATTTGTTTATAAAGAATAAATGCTTTTACCCTTAAAGCCTAACAAACAAAAAATAATTAAAAAGTTAATATTTTCTCCCAAATATAAAACTAAAACCAGAAGTTTTAAGATATCTAAAAATAAATAAACAGAATACAATGCATATAGGGAAATTATGACTCCAGAGAAGATTTTTACATCAAAGTTTCTTTTACTGGAAAAGAAAACTGACAGCATGCTAATCCTAGAAAAATGCTTTTTGTTTGGTGTCAATCAGACAGAAGTGAAGTTGAGAAGAATGAGTGGCTTTGAACAGGACTGTGTTTCTAAACTTTTAAAATTATTCAGGCTCAAATAGTAGTAATGTTATACAGCAAGGAGTCAGAAGACTGTGGACACTATGAATGGCTTTTACAAAGTCTTTCAGCTTCAACTTGAAAAGGAGCTATGTATTAGATTTCTGAGGCAGGGGACAAAGTTGTGAGCCTGATCATATTTAGAAGACATGTTTTGAGCAGATTTCAGGTTACTTGGTATTTCACTAATAACGAAAATAGGCAGGGAAGGTATAGCTTTTAGAAAGTTGGTTTTAACTATAGACTAGATCCTCTAGGTTGTATAGGGTTATAGGTGGGAGAGACTAAAAATGTTGAGCATTTTCTAATAGATGGTCATTAAAGATTTCTTTGACACATTGTGTGTGTGTGTGTCTGTGTATGTGTATTTTAATGTGAAGGTGAATTAATAAGAGTGGGGAAGGATATTTGGAGGTTGAACCCTTGTTTTAGTACTCCACGTACAGAACAGGTTTGAATTAGCAAGATTACACTTCTTCCCCCATTTATTACTGGTATTCCTGGATCCAAGAGGCAGGCCAAAGTAATTCTTGTAACTGCGTATAGTCTTCTCTCCAAGAGAAGCCATAGTAAATAAAATTTTATCCATTTCCTTCCATTTCCAATAAATCAATTTAGCATACTTTATGGATTTTTGCCTTATTCTCTTGACCTCTTCTTTCACCCCTTAAATCAGCCTTGATCACTATTGAAATGAAATCTTCTTTTTTTACTCAAGGTCAATCCTGAGTGTTGAATAGTTTCCAAAGGGAAGTTAACAAATAAGAATTCTCTTTAATAAATTGAAACTGACCGATGGGCACACAAGTGCACAGAGGGAAGTAAAAGTCATTGGAAATCACGTAGGGAGGAGGGGTGATGAGGGGAGGGGCAAAACCCACCTAACGGGTACAATGAACACTATTTGGGTGATGGGCACATTTATCGGCCCGACTCAAGCCGTATTACAAAAATATTTGTACCCACTTAATATATTTTTTTTTTTTATTTCAGCAAATTATGGGTGTACATATGTTTAGGTTACGTGTGTTGCCCTTGGTCCCCCCCCACCCACCGAAGTCCGTGTTTCAAATATGTCCATCCTTCGGGTATTGCGCATTGCACTCCTTGTGTATACAAATACCCGTCCCCTCCTCCCTCCTCCCCCCTCCTCCCGCCGCCCTTCCCGTGGTACAGAT
>NW_012144966.1:18319243-18321890 GCF_000956105.1 Propithecus coquereli
TAATAACTTTTAATATCCTTGTTAACTCGTTCTATAGTCTGTATCACTTTTGATTCAGTTTCAATTGATTCATTTTTCTCTTCATTAAGGGTCACATCTTCCTCGTTTTACTTGCCTAATGATTTTTGATTCAATGTCAGACAACAAGTTTATCTTTTGAGTCTTGCTTTAAGATTTGTTAGGTGGCACCAGAGTAGCATTTAATTTAGTGATATATTTCCCTACTGAAGCAAGATCAAGATCTTTTTTAATGCTATAACTAATATCCAGTAAACTATTAAGTTTCCTACTGTGGCTGTTGGGATCTTGCACTACTCCTGATTCTATGAGATTTCTAGGCACCGATCCCTCTTTTGGACGGTTCTTCTTAAAACTGAGGTAGTTTCCTTATAAGCAAGTATTGATCAGCACTCAACTCAGTACACACGGGAGTCCTTCTGAAGATGTCCGTAGTTCACTCTCTGTGCAGTTCTTGCCTTTTCTGTCCGCTGCTCTGTGAACAGCAGCCATCTTGGCTTTCCTGGACTCCTAGCTCCATCTCTTCAACTCAGGGAGACCAACTCAGGGTTTTCCTTGGGTTCCTCCTCGCTGTGCCACCTCATTTGTTTCCTGTTTCTCAAGGATCACTGCCCTTTATTTCCTTATGTCCAATGTATTGAAAGCTATTATTTTATATATTTTATCAGATTTTCAGTTCCAGTCCCTGTTATTCCAGCTTGGCTGGAAGCAGAGGCTAATTTTTACATTTTCAAGAAACAATGCAGACAACCTAATGTAGAGTGCCTTGAGGAATTTCAGATTTTAAACAGCACATTTCAATCACTAGGTAGTACAATTTCCTTCTTTCTTGGCCAAGGGTCAGTACCATGGCTCAAGGATTCCTGGAGGCAAGCACAGAGGTACCACAGAGACAAGCCGCAAATGACCCCTATTTTCGCACAGTTCTCTGGAAGTGATATCGTTGCAGACTTCCATAGCTTTTTCTGCTGCTTGCTGTTGTTTCCTTTTCTCCCTGGCTAGTCTTCTCTAACTGCACCAAGCCAAACTGAGCTTGTGCTACTACTACACCTAGTTCATTTTCGTATCATTACATTTATCACACTGTATTATAATTACGTGTGTGTATATCTATCCCCCATCAGACCATAGGATTCCTGTACAAAGACTATATAGTCTCAGTGCCTGACACTCTTGGTGCTTCCTAATAATATAATAGACCCACTAATGAATAGAATAAATACATATTTGAATATGAATTATTTTAACCAGTAAGCTAGCATAAAGAAATTTAGAAATTAATATTAATATGTTGACTTCGGTTATTAATCTAGCTAAAATAAGCACTTCACGTATCGTATCATGTTGCTTTGTAGTAAACCCACTTCTAGTCAGAGTCCCAAAGACCACATGGTTAAATGCAGAATCTTCTAAGAAATTGCAAGGCATTTTGCCTCAATGTTCCTTAAGACTTGCTAAACTAGGATCTTGCAAGTATCCTGGGAGGTAACCAAAACGATTTGAAGATCAAAGCTGTCCAAATTTTGAAGTCTTTTGTAATAAATCTGGGTTTTTCTAGAGTGAGGATTCATACTAGTTCATATCCCTTTTAACTGCTCTTTTGCTTTAAGGTAGAAGTTAGATTTCTTTCCTGACATATTTATTTCAGGTTATCAAACATTTATATCCTTAGCTCTTCTACTTCTCCCACAGAAAGGAGAGCCTTTTTTTTCCTAGAAGTAAAATAAGAAAAACGTTCCTATTATTTATTTTATTTTTGCTTGAGCCTATAGCATGAATTCTTCTTTGAATTGTTTTTCAGTTTTCTTCTATTGGCTAGGGATCTGCATGCAACAGATATTGAAAAAATGCTCATTGACCCAAGCCTAGTTTCTCTATTTAAATTACATATAAAAAATAAAAATGACAATTCAATTGGCATATGTGAAAGAGGAAATTTGATTTTTCACAGTTATCCACACTTTTCTAAAAAGTCAAGTTTTGTTGATTATATAATACAATGGAATAAGTGCCTAATCTAGTTCCTTGTATGTGGTAAATGAGCTTTACTAATGACATTAACAAGCTGATAAAATTTGATACAATGTAGTATTAGAAACATTTGGTATAGTCACAGTATTGAGGTTATGAATAGATTTTTGATAATTCAAGTATTATTCATTGGGTCTGTGTCTCTATGAGTGGTTTGAATCAGGCATGAAAGGCAACTTTCATCAGCATTAAAAGTGAAGTCACATATAGAGATTGTCCTTAAACTAGCAATAAAGGAAGAGAAGGAGAATGGAGTCCCAGTAGAGAGTTGACATATTATCTCAGGACTTGTTTCAAGTCTGTGACTGTTACAGCAGGGCTGATGGGGAATAGACCGAGAGACACACTCAGAGATTTGGCAAAACACGTTTTATACTTCATGCCGGTAGGCAATTTGGCCCAGAGGAGAATATGCTCTCCCCAAATTCTGAGCACCAGACAAAGAGCATTGCAGTCTTTTATACACTCTGCTTAAGGAGGAGGGGCACGGTTACAACAGGGTTAACTTTAGTGAGGCAGAGTCCTAAGCTACTTTACAGCCTGGTACACTAATTGCTACAGGTGATTTATGGGGGCTGGGGGTGGCAGCTGCGGGGGT
>NW_012144966.1:18321940-18322969 GCF_000956105.1 Propithecus coquereli
TAAGATGTTATCAACTGAGCTATTTTTATGTGTACAGCTCAGTGGTATTAAATACATTTATAATGTTGTGCAACCATCATGGCCATTCATCTCCATAACTCTTTTCATCTTACAAAACTGGAACTCTATACCCATTAAACAATAAGTCCCTATTCTCCACTTCCTCTAGCCCCTGTCAAGCATCAGTCTACTTTCTGTTTCTATGATTTTTACTACTCTAAGACTCCTCTACTATAAGAGAAATCATACAGTATTTCTGTTTTTATAGCTGACTTATTTCATTTGGCATAATGTGCTCAAGGGTCATCCATATTGTAGCATATGTCAGAATTTCCTTGCTTTTTAAGGCTGGGTAATACTCCATCATATGTTTATATTACATTTTACTTATCCATTCCTCCATCAGTGGACACAGCTTGCTTCTACATTTTAGCAATTGTGAATAATGCTGCAATGAAGATTAGTATTCAAGTATCTTTTTGAGACCCTGCTTTCTCAGTTCTTGTGGGTATATACCCAGAAGTGGGATTGCTGGATCATATAGTAATTCTATTTTTAATTTTTTGAGGAACCATCACAGGGCTCTTTTTGTACAAGATGTGCTTCCTCTTCAGATTGTGAACCACCAAGACAGGGCAAGATACCTTGGTCTCAGAGGAGCCAAATTCACCAAAAGGCCTTTTACAAGCCACAGATCATGTAGCTAAAACCAGACTGCATAATTGGTTAAACCAGGCACAAATTATTGATCTATCTTTTCTATAATATATGAAAATTTTGGATGATTTCTATCGATCTGTGTTCAAGTTCAGTAATCTTTTCTTCTGTCATGCCTAATCTGCCTTTAATCCTGTAGAGAGTATTTTTAATCTTGGACATTGTATTCTTTCATCTCCAGAAGTTTAATTTGGATTTTTAAAAATATCTCTTGTGTTTTTTTTTGTTTGTTTGTTTGTTTTTTTACATTCTTTTTTTTTTTCTTATTTCAGCATGTTACGGGGGTACAGATGATTAGGTTACGTATGATGC
>NW_012144966.1:18323304-18335416 GCF_000956105.1 Propithecus coquereli
TTCTCAAGACTTATAATTTAACCAGAAAAACAGGCATTACAGTGATAAATAAGTACATAAATTATAAATCAGAAAGTTCCATGACACAAGAAATCAAGGTGTTTTCATGAAGAATGATGGGGTCAAGGCAGAAGGTGGGGAAGAGCTACTTCAGAATAGTATTAACTCTTAATCCAGGAACTGATAAATGAGTGCATGCTGGCCTTATGAGGAGATGGAGGGAAAGCACTCTAGACATGGGATTAACAAAGGCAAAGGCCTAAGGTCCAAAAGAGCCTAGTATATTCAAGGAACGGGCAGAAGAGGTAGGAGAAGTCAGCAAGGCTAGACATTCAGAGCCTCATGGGCAATGACAAGGGCTTTGGATTTACTCTTTGGATTTAGCATTGGGCTGCTATTAAGTTTTTAAATAAACGTGTAGCAATTTACATTTTACATTAACATTTTGAAAAGATGACTCTTAGGTTGGAGTTACAGGTAGAGTGGAAGCAAGGTGATAAATTAGGAGGTGATTTCTAGAATATTTGATATAAAATTAAGAACAGTAGATGGATTCAAGGCGTATATGGGGGTAAAAGTAACAAAATGTGCTGGTAAACTAGAGTAGGAAGACAGAGAGAAGAAATTTACGATGATTCCTAGATTTCTTGGTTTGGTGAATGAGTGGATAGAGGTATGATTTCTAGAGATGGAAACTCTAGAGATAGGATCTATTCTGGGTGGAAAAATAAGAGTTAAGTTTGAGTTCTGTGACACATCCAAATTAAAATGTCCAGCGAGAAGTTGGCTGTAGAATAACAGAGGGCAGGGCTATGAGTATACATTTTGGACTCATCAACATATAAAATAGCATTAAAAGCCAAGGGAGTAAAAGAGATACTTGAGGTTTAGAGAAAAATGTATATTGAATTAATGCACAAAGAGTTGGCATATTTTTTAACTTCAAACTTGTCATCTAGGTACATCTTATATCTATTCATATATTCACATCTTTTATATCTATGAATAAAATTTTGTAATGTGTGCTATGTAGGTTTATGCATTTCTTGTTCAGTATATTTCTAGGTATTTTAACTAGGTATATTACGTTTATTAACGGGAATTTTTTCATTATATCTTTCAATCATTATTTGCATATAACAAAGCTATATAAGGCTTTACTTTTATTGGATATTTAAAATTTTTAAAAAACTTATAATTAAACCTGACAGTATTTCTTCCTACTTCCTTGGGCTTTGGAGGTTGATAATCCAATCCACATCATATTCAAACAAAAAATGTTCTTATCCTTTCTAATAATCTGTTTCTTGCTTTACTGAACTAACTTCCTCTTCTACAATAAGGTAAAATATTAATTTAAGTAAAAATATTCTTGTTTTAAAAGCAACTTAAGTTGTGACATCTTTCTTCAGTATGGAACGAACTGTTGTTTTAAGATGA
This sequence comes from Propithecus coquereli, assembly GCF_000956105.1. Lineage (NCBI taxonomy): Eukaryota > Metazoa > Chordata > Mammalia > Primates > Indriidae > Propithecus > Propithecus coquereli. Next base: position 18,324,745 of record NW_012144966.1, read on the forward strand.
ATATATGTATGTGTGTGTATGTATGTGTGTGTGAGAATGTGTGTGAATTTTTGTCATAAAGTCCTAAGTTATCATGGGGCATCTTTTATTTTTTTTTGAATTGTTTTACTAGTATTTTGCTTTATTTCAGATTTTTACATCTATATTAATGGGTTGTCTATATTCAAATTTTGGGTGCTACTTTTTTTTGTCATTTGTTTATATTACAGTCATGGTAGTTTCATAAAATGAATTGGGTATGTTCAGAGATTCAGGCCTTTTACGTGCTCTAAAATGGATTACATGGCAAGGAAATAAATAATTCTTACATTTTTAATAGGTATCATATGTAAAACCTCTGAAAGTTTTTGGAGGGTTCATCCCTTCATTTTTAACTTTTTAAATATTACTTTTCTTTTAATTCTTCTATGTAGCACATCATAGATTTTGCTAACCTAATATTTTTTTTTTTTTTTTTGCCTCTCAATAGGGTGATTTAACCTATTTTCAGTTATTTTTTTAGATGGAATTTTCTCATTCTGTGTGTAGGCATTTAAAAAAGGTGCTTCGCTTCACATCTTATTGCCTGTCTCCTTTTTTCTTCCCCACCCCTCCCTCCCTCCTTTTCTCCCTCCCTTCCTTTCTTCCCTCTTTTGAAGTACAATGTCTTGCTTAATTTTGTCATTTTTGGGTATTTGTTAAGTTATATATTGTTTCTAATTCTATTAGTAATTACCTTTATATAAAATATAGACTTGATACACTAGATTGTAAGCTTCACCTAGGTGAAGGGTTTCTTCTTTTTTGTTCACTGATGTGTCCTAAGAAACTAGAAGAGGCCATGACACATAATAGATGCTCAATGAATGAGCCTATGCAGGATAAGGAATTTAACACATATTTTCTTCTCTTGTCCTCTCCTAATCAACTTTAACTTAATCTGGTATTGTAGGTATTATAAAAGCAGGTTGTTATCTAGCAGCAATTATATTTATATATGTCACATTTTTTATAATGTGCTTCTTATCTTTATGTTCTATTTTATAAATATCTTTGCAAAAATTTACTAATATGCAACTCTGTACAATTTGTTGAATTTGGTAGTCATCATTAGATGTCTATTATATAAACATCTTTTGCATTTTTATTTTTGAAATCATGTTGTATATATCTTTAGGTTAATTGCTTTGAGCTGTTTTCAGGAATTCAGCATAAATGGCATATGTTCTGAGTCTATAGATGTATGAGTTGTTTCATTGGTTCTTTCACACATTAAGTACAGGTGGTCTGGGTGTAGAACTGAGCATGAAAGTTTTCTTTCATAACTTCACCTTTAGCTATTTTGGAGCAGCTTTTCGAGACCTTCCTAAGGTTTGCTATTTTTGTATTTTTATTTTTAGATTTTACTTTTTTTCCCCCTGTATGTAATGTTGCATTTTCTTTTAAAATTAATCTTTCCTGGAATATGGTGAGCTTTTCTTGATTTGTAGATGAAAGCATTTTACTCAGATGAAGAATTTTCTTCCATTATGTCTTCAGTTTTTACTTTTCTATTTGTTCAGTTTTCTTCCTGAGTGTTGTGATCTTTATTGTTATGATTTCTTTGTAATTTAGTCTTGAGAGCTCTCTGTCTAGAGTGACCATAAGCCAAGGTAGTCACTCTCTAGGAGAACCCCAACTAGGGGAAAGTTAGGTTTGGGTGTATGTTTCAGGTGAGACACAGTGAGGAAAGGAAACTAAAATGCATAAAACAGAAAAAATTTATTACTCATAGGTCCCAGAGAGGTAAGTGGTACTGGTGGGAGGCCAATGAAAAGTGTAGATATGAAAGGGAGCTCAACTAGAGGATTGGGGGAGAGAGGGATTGGGGAAGAGGAGAGAGGAGTAGAGGGAGAGGACCTGTGGGACTGTTCTCTTATTAAGGTCCATAGGCATTATGACTTAGGCTTTCCTGTGGGGGTTGTGGATTGACTAGGTTAAAAAAAACACACACACATGTGAAGGTAGGAATTTATTTATATGACTCTGGTGCTGACCATTAGGTTTTATGGTAGTCAGCAGGTGTGAGTATGTTTGGTTCAGTTCAGTACCATGAGGAACAAGTGGGCTGTTACACAAATAACCACACGAAGATGGAAAGTTTTAACTAGGTCAAAGGTGATGGGGTACAACTGGGTTTCAAGTAACTTAGGTCTAAAAATGCATGCCTAGGCAGCAACTATATTAAACAAATCTATGACACTGAGGATCACCTATGATGCTTATATTGAGTCTTCTCTGCTCTCAATATTTAATGTCATCTTTTCTATGTGTTTGCTTCTTTGCTTTTACTTTATATCATATGAAAGTCTCTTAAAGGTGTCTTCCACATAAATTATTTGTTTTCTGAATTATAAAGTTTGCTTTTGATTAATTATTTTGTTTTTGGGTTTCCTTAAGTGTATTGCATTTGTTACTATTATTATTTTTCAAAAAATCTCTGCCTTTACATTAGTTCTTTTTGTAATGGGACTGTGCTCCAATTTTATTAAGATCTTATTGTCTGTACCTTTCTTTTTAACAAAGAACAACAGTTTTCTAAAATATTATCCTGTTTCATGAAAAATATGTTGTTAGAGATCTGATCATCCTCTTAATTTTGAGTGAATATTTCTTCTTTCTTATGACACAGTTTGTTTTTGATGTGTTCCATTTGTTTTTTTCCCCTTGCTTATACACATATCTGTAAGTGCAAACAGTTATGTCTTCTATTTGCAAACAGAAGGGTGGGAGGAATTTCATAATTGGCTCTCATTGCTTGTATCCTGGTTATGTCCCCTTGTAAGATTCAGGCCTCAATGTTAGGTTAATTACCAAGGCTTCTGGTACAATTCATAGTACACAGAAAAAAAATAATTATAGATTGGTTTTGTTAGATTTAACTGAGATATTTCTCTTTTCTCTATTTTGTTCTTTGCCCAGGTTAGATTATCTGGAAAAGAGTCCTTAGCTCTTTATTGGGGTATTTTAATTAAAAACAAAACAAAACAAAACAAAAAAACCCCAAAAACTATTTCCTCCAGCATGCACTACTTCTAATTAACTTGTTTTTTTCTTCAGGTAACTAGAATTATTTAGGATTTTTTTCATCTGCAATTAACAGAAAATACAACCCAAATACAAAAATTATTTGAACAATAAGCATATTCATTAACTCATATATTAAGAAGACTAGGGGTGGAGTGGCTCAAGGGCTTATTCATTTGGTGGATGGAATATATTATTAAGACAGATGTTTTCCATCTTTTTCCTCTGCCATCTTTGATATGCTGGATACTCTCCTCCTAGTTAAAAGATGGCTATAGAAGTTCCGGGTCTCAAATCCTCACTTAGCTTTACCTATAGGCAAAAAAGTTCCCAAACCTTTAACTGAGTCTCCTTTGCGAAAGGAGCTCTCCTGAGGAGCTCTCCAGAAGGTACTTCCTCATGTCTTGTTGGAAAAAAATTGTGTTACATGGTCCTTCCTAAATTATTTGTAAGAGGAATGAATTTCCATAACTGGTTTAGGTCAGTGGTTCTCAGCCCTGTCTGAACATAAATTACCTGGGAAACTTAAAAAAACAAAAACAAAACAAAACCCTAATGACAAACCAATTAAATTAGAATATCTGAAAGTGGCCTATGGTTATGTGTATTTTTACAAGTTCCCAGTTATTGTATAGACAGATGTGGAGAATCATTGGTTTAATCTAAATTCAAAATCCAGGCCCTGGAGCTAAGGAGGGACCCAGCCTTCTCAGAAGTGCATGGCATTTGATACCTGAGCAAATTTGGGATCTTGTAGTCGGGAGGAGGGCTGGCTGATGAGCAGTCACTTTTGTTCTATGCAGCTAGCTGCCATTTTGTGTGCTGGGAATTGAAACGTCTCCATCGCTGTATAAACGAAGGAGCCGGTGAGTATGCAGATATATGCCTTTGCCACGGCTAACTTGGAAGAGAATTCCCTTGTGTTTGGGGGAGCTCTATTTTGTTCACTATACAACTAGTTCATGGAGTGAGGATAAAAAGTTGTGGTGAATCCAAGCCTTGCCTTCTATATGTTCGGGCACTTCTGTTGCTCTGTTTCAGTCAATTGAGCAAAAGTAATTAAAAAAAACTTCTCTATCCATTTTCACCAGAGCTGTGAGGAGGAGGACTTTGGCACACCGTGTTTTGTTTTTTTTTCTGAGGCAGAGTCTCACTCTGTTGCTTTGAGTAGAGTGCAGTGGTGTCAGCCTAGCTCACAGCAACCTAAAACTCCTGGCTCAAGTGATCTTTCTGCCTCAGCCTCCTGAGTAGCTGGGACCACAGGCGCCGACGGGCTAATTTTTTTATTTTTAGTAGAGGTGGGGATCTGGCTCTTGCTCAGGCTGGTCTCCAACTCCTGAACTCAAGTGATCCTCCCACCTTGGCCTCCCAGAATGCTAGGATTACAGGCATGAGCCACTGCGCCTGGCCCAGTATTCTTTTTAATTTGTAATATCATTTAAAAATTTTTTATTCTTTCCATCTTTATTCAGCTGTTTCCCAATATTTTTCACCAGACTAAGTGCTTTGAGGTAAGCGAATGTGTTTGTATTCCCCACTGCATGCCCACTGTCAAATACACATGTGGAATAGAGGAAGGGCTCAATAAATATTTGGTGAATAAACGAACATGCTTCTCTGCTCTGATCACAAGTCTAGGCCATGCTCACATTGTGGTTTCCCAACCTAGAAGCTGGGGTTTTCTGAATTCTTTCTATTTCTATAGGCTATTCTCCACTTAGCCCAAATAATTCTTTTAACCATTAAGTAAGATCATATCATTCTTCTGGGCAAAGGCTTCTGCGGCTTTCCCCTCCAATGCAAAATCAAAGCCAATGAATTCTGAATCACTTCTAACACTCTGTGATCTGGAATCCTGGCTTTTCTTTGGCCTCATCTCTTACTTTTCTTTCCCCCATTTATTCCAACCCAACCACATGCCTTCCTTGCTGTTCCTGAACACACCAAATGTGTTCCTGCTCCAGGGCATTTACTTGCTGTTCCCTCTGTTCAGGACCCTTTTCTTACAAATGACCACACAGCTCACCCTGCTTCCATCTTTGCCCAAATGCCACCTTACTACAGAAACTTCCATGACCAACCTATTTAAAACACCCATTTAAACCCTCATCAGTCTCTCTTTCCTTTCCTACTTTATTTTCTCCTCTATGTTTTTTGTCATTATCATCTGCAATACTATACATTTACATGTTTGTTGTCTCATGCTATGTCATCCCCTAGAAGAGTACAAGCTTTTGAAGGGCAGAAATTACAGCCTTCATTATTTATAGCTGGATCTGTATTGCCGGGAACAGTGTTTGTCAAAGAGTTGGTACTCAATAAAAAATTGATGAATGAACAAATAATCTGCTTTCTTTACCTGTACACTGGGGAAAACAATAACTGCCCTGCAGTTTTCCTATGTGCATTAGTGATAATGCATATGAAGTCATTTGCACAGAGCCCAGCAGATAGTAGTTGTTCAACAAATTACAGCTTTTGTTATTTTTATAATAGGTAAAACCCCAAAACATACCCTGTTTCATTTAATTAATTAATATCTATGGAGAAATGATTTGTCATGTCCAAGGTGCCATTTGTATGGAGTATAAAGATAGAGAAGGCATAGCCCTTACCCTTACAGGTGTAGTAGATAAACATGCAGACTATGTCTGATGTTTAGGCACCCCAAATTCTTGAACCATATTTAAATTTCTAGAGAGTTTCCAGATATCTCAAGCATTGATGGGAAGGTTTTTCAACAACAAAAAATATAAACTCACTTGCAAATTCTTCCTCTGCAAGAATGGTTTTGAACATTAGAGTAGTGCATCTCTTTCTGTAGGCTATATTGTTTTCTAGGAATCTAAACGTCTCTGGGAAAGATAGATCCCAAACTCACAGATTGCTAATGGATCCAAGATCTAAATCACCACCTTTATCTATAGCCATGCTATATAGCTATCTATGCCAAATATCACCCAGACCTCTATATCATGAATATGTACATCCAAATCTATATATAAACAGTGGGAAATAAATAACATGCTTTGATTATTATGAAGTATTTTAAGCCAAGAAAACAGCATAGAGGGGGCTGGGCACGGTGGCTCACGCCTGTAATCCTAGCCCTCTGGGAGGCTGAGGCGGGCGGATTGTTTGAGCTCAGGAGTTTGAAACCAGCCTGAGCAAGAGCGAGACCCCGCCTCTACTAAAATTAGAAATAAATTAATCGGACAACGAAAAATATATAGAAAAAATTAGCCGGGCATGGTGGCGCATGTCTGTAGTCCCAGCTACTCGGGAGGCTGAGGCAGAAGGATCACTTGAGCCCAGGAGTTTGAGATTGCTGTGAGCTAGGCTGACGCCACGGCACTCACTCTAGCCCGGGCAAAAGAGTGAGACTCTGTCTCAAAAAAAAAAAAAAAAAAAACAACATAGAGGAAATATAATGAACATGAGTGTTAATCAAATCTTAACATCTTGCCATATTTGATTCAAATATTTTTCCTAATAATTTAAATATCACAGATGCTGTTGAATACCCCTATTTTCTTTCCCAGATTCTCTTTTCACCAGAGATAATCCTGACTTCGTTGATTCTCATTATTATTTTCTGTTTGTCTTACAACTAGTGAATTCTGAATGTAAATCCCAGATATGCCTTAATTCACCTTCAGATTCACATTAGAATAAAAAGAAACAAAATAGAATATGTGATTTTGAACTCAGAATGCCTACTTTCTCTTGAAAAATCAGGAAACCTGGCCTATCCGGGTCTGCATTTGTGAATCAGGTGGCCAGTCGGACCTGAGACATGGCTGTCGCCTTATGAGCAGAGTTACATTGAATGTCTGCTAACTTCAGGGCTGTCTCTTCCATTTATATTTCTTATCAGGCTTTTGTAGGGATTCGCATTTGTGACTTCTGTCCTCTGAACTTTTAACTTATTTAAAAGTATTTCTTCTTAGCCTATCTTCTGCTTCATTTCTATCTTAATTCATTTGATTGTGCATTTCTGCTTGGCCAACTATTCTTTTGTGGAAGAGGATGGAAGCAAAATTGGCATTTTCCCTTTTCAGATTGCCCAAGTGACCAGTTTACCCAGCTTCAAGCAGCGGGTCTAATTTTCCATAGTTTTCTTGAATTGAATGCAGTGAGTAATGCCCCCCCCATTGTTTTATGAGACTGGCATTATTTGGAGTTGGAAGAAGTTCACATATCCCTCCGCAGCCCTTCAAAGCTTTAAGTTGTTAAACTAAGCCGTCAGGGGTTATAATCCCAAATCATCTATACTTTTTGTTGATTTGGTATATATTCTGTTCTATCTTTGTCATCAAAAGAAATTCTTAAACCAGGAATAAGTAATAAATAAAGGGAAAGACCCATAGTTTCATACTTCTAGGCCTATGTGTAGAAAATTAAGTCCAATAACAAAGGATTCTTTTTATACATTTTAATTATTCATTTTGTTTTGAGAATAGTTAATGACCATCAGGGAAAGTATGATACTCTCAATAATTTATGATAATGATGGATTATAAATCCACACTATTTATTGAATACTATGAGGACAAACAAATGACAAATTGGAAAAAATATTAACATATATAATTTCCTAATACACAGTTCTGCCAACACTTCTCTCTGGCACATTGGATTATTCCCAGCAAATTTATCTATTTGGTAGCAATCCAAGAAATCACTATGTTGGTTTTATTCCCATATAGAACTATAAACAGGTTCTTTTCAATTTCAGAGTCCAGTCACTGGTAATCACAAATTCTTCCATACCCATCATGGCCATAAGAAATAGTTGACAGTGTACCACACTATAGTTTTTGCATTCCCTTAAAAGGGAAGTACATTCTTGATCCAGATCCTAGGTTCCATTGTGCAAGTTTCTAAAGAGTTTAAATAATAAAATGCAGTTTATTTATTTTCTTTAATGACAGAGTTGTAATTCTTTTTTTTCCCAGAATTTTAGTTTTTGATACACTTTGTTAGATGAAATTGTATGATTTTTCATTAGCTTATATTTGAAAGACAGAGATAGGATAAATTACCTTAAAGAAATTAAATAGAAAATTAAGGGAAAACATACCAAGGTGATTTTAGACTCTCTTCGATTTCTTTGAAGGAGGGAGGGCTTTCTCCCACTAAGTGCTCTTGGTGACAATTACACATCTCTCTGCTCTTTAATGAGGAGCTTGCAGTCATTTAGCTACAGACTTTTAATCTGGAAGAGCATAAATATTAATACCTTCTGATGAAATAGTTTTGTTTTCTATACTGAAACATTTTCTTAAAATTCTGTATTTGGAGGAAAAATATGCCTTCTGGAAATGTAAACTGGAGTGTTACTTTTGTCAAGGATTAAAGGCCATCTGGCTTTCTTTTATATGGCAAATAAATATGTTGCAGAATATAGGTTGTTCTGAGAAGAGTGTGGAACATATGTAATATACACTTTAGTAAAGTTATGTACTTTCGTTATTGTATTGATTTTATGGCACTACAGCGAAAAAGTTCAAATTGAATATTAAAACTAAGTGTACTCCAAAGGAAAGATACCACCAACTTTGTTTTAAAAGAAACAGTATTTATTAAGAAATTATATGCTGAATTCTCCTACAGTCTGTGAAGATGGTTTCTTCCATTTCCACAGCACAAGACAACAGCTAAGAGCATCTGGAAAACACTTGCAATACTTGGGAGAATTCCTAGGAATAGGAGAGGAAATGAAGTGATGTATACACTAATTTAAACTTTTGGATCCAAAGACAAGACAATCTTTTCCTTGGCAATCTAGTTCTCACCTATAAGATCATTAAAACTTGTCCAAGGAATCTCACACCCAGACTGAAGTATTAGGTAATAATCCAATCCCTTTAGTTCAGTAGAGTGGAGCATGCTCAACTTAATCACAGGTCAAACCAACAGTCCTTTAACTATTGTAACATATCTGAAATATCTGCATTCTTTATTAATAAAAATGGTGCTTATAGAGGGCAGAAATATAACTCTTTCAAGTATTTTATCCTTATGATATGAAATACTTTAAACTATGAATTAAAAATAAATTATAAAAAGTAGCATAAGATGTGTCTTCTCTTACATGACATTGTTGGAAATAAGCTTTAAACATAGAACTGCAATATCACCTGACTTTATATATGATCAACAGTGAAACATGCTAATCATAAAAATAGCTTTTACAAATATACATTTGTATATAGTGTCTCCCTTACCATTCATAAATGTCTTTCACATTTTAAGACTTAAAAAAAAAACATAATTAGCAAAGGGGAAAGCACATTTACAATTTAAACCATAAAAACCTGACAATTGTACAGCGTAGAACATAGAAGAAATGGAATTTCTAAAATTGAACAATACCGTCCGTTTTATTTATTTGGGTTTTTATATAAATTGAACCAAGGATGCTGCTATCCAGTAAGAAACCTCCTTTCACATTTCTGGGGGTTGTCACAGTTTCTCTTTTCAGCTTTGCGGCATCATGCATTACTTCAGATCACTTTATCTGTAGAAACTGAGAAAAGAAAGAAAATATTTTAAAATACAGAGATTTGTGTTTCATTATTCATAGCATAGATAAGCTATATGTAAGTCAGACTTTCAGGTTAAATCAAGAAAAGAATAAAGGAAGTGTTAGAAATTTAGGACAAATATTTTGATGGTAGGTTCTTAAACGCTTCGTTCTAGGCAACTCTGAAATTATTTACATTTATAGCATGCTCTGATGTTTTTTAATCTAGCTAATTCAGTGCCAGAGATCAGCAATCATTTTTCAACTTGAGCTCTTGTCCATGTCAGAGGGGAGCCACTTGAAGTTCTAGCCAGGTAAAGAGATTTGAATTGCTCCTGAATCTTTGCTGCCTCTGACAAGAGTGAGCCTAGGATACTGTCCCCCCTCTAAGAGGCTTTGAACAGTGCATTCCTAAGCCTTGTGCATCTGGGTTAGGAGAAAAAAACAATACAGATCTGACCAGAGTTACACAATCATAGTTGTAAAAGAAGTAAGTCAGAAATGTGGAAGACTTCGTGGTGCAATCATGAGTCTGAAACATCATACACGAGACAAAATTCAATTGGCTGAAGAATTGAATTGAGAACAGAAATATGAATATGAAGATGAAGATAAAATAATGCAGGAGTCCATCAACAAGAAAACTCATTTATTTATATTAGACTCCTATCATGTCTCAGACCTTTCTATTTAGATAGAAAATATAATTACACCTATTGTTAGCACATCAATTTCAAAGGTCTTTGGAGTTAGATGGAAAATCTATGTACAGGGATGAGACATGTTAATTTCCCATGAATAGCCAGAGAATTAGGTAACTTGAGCTTTTATTAAAGTTTTGAAATCCATGATATAAAGATTATGAGATACTGCATATGGTAGGTAGGTGGTGAGGATGGCTCTGGATGTCTGCAGACCAGATCTCACGCCTGGCCAGGATTCCTGATTGAAAGGAACTCAGTGAACCTGGGTGGTAATTTCTCTTTCTTCATGCTTGCCACCTTTCACATGCATGAATACATGCATTTAAATAATTTCAGTTAATGGGGATACTGTCCTCTTTAGTGAGTACACCTTTTAATTCTAGGAAGATTTACA
>NW_012144966.1:18346734-18348057 GCF_000956105.1 Propithecus coquereli
GTCTTTTTCAGAGTTAATGACATCAGTTCCTCTGTCTTGTTATTGCTATATTTAACAAAGACATTAGTGCAGTAATAGCTTCAACATGTAGACACACAGATCATTTGTGTTTCTGGAGTATGTTTCACTTAATTGAAATCACAAATAATTTTCAAATAAGAGACAAAGAGTGTCTTTTCTTTTGGACTCATTATAGCAATAATTTTTTAGTGTGGTAAGATACAGGGTGTCAGGAATCATGTATCTGTTTTCTCCATGAAGCATCCAGAAGCATCAGAGAACCACAGTAGTAGAATGGTTAGGCAGGTGATGTAGGATTGTAGAGTGATCTTGTCTCACCTCCCACCCAAAGCAGCAGTGCCTTTCACAGTGATCATGGCTGATGAATGTGCAGCTTTGTCTTGACTATCTCAAGAGAGAACTCTTTCCCTCACAAGGCAGCTTGCTCCATTTGTAGATAATCATGGTTAGAAAAGCATTTGTTACATTGAGTGTAAATGAGCTAAATGGCTGAACTATGTATTAAACCAAAACCTAGAGAGTATGATGCCAGACAGCCAGGCAGACTTTGAGAGGTATTAAAGTATCTGATACTTCAATGGCAGTAGATGGCAAGAGAGAGCAAGACAGAGACCAATTCCAGGGGGAGGTGGGTTGGTTTTAGAACGTTAAGACAGGCATCTAAAGTATAAGACATTCGTTACTTTATTTTTTGTGAACACATTTGTTTCCGAGAATAAAGTAGGATCCAATTATTAGAATAATTCTAGGACAGCTGTAATAAGTTTACAGCATAAATGTCTTAAAGTCTGAGACACCTGAATTACTTAGCTAAGGCTTTCTCAATTTGCTCCAAAGAGAGATCACACAGTCTCTGCTATTAGAGGTTGCACTTGGGTTATTAGAATCTGGAACTGGGCTAGGCCTGTGGGTGTGGGTCACAATCATCATAATAACGCTTATTTGTATAGTGTGTGGAAGTTTATAAATACTTCATATGTACATTCTCATTTTATTTTCATTACAAACCAGTGAGGTAGTTTCTTGGACGAGAATCATCTTCAGATTACTTATTAATTCTAGGCTCAGGAGCGAGGGTCTTGCCTACATGAAACCCAGACTAGAGCTTTCCCTAATATTCTGTTCTGCCCAATGGTGGAAAGAAGCACAATAGGGAGGCACACTGGGCACATCGCTGATTTTAGCACAGATGGTCTTAACTGGGATGTGAAAATACACTGGTGCCCTTACGACGAGTGGGAGAACAGGGATGGAATTACTGGGAACATATTAGGGTGTGCACATAACCTTCCACCTGCCTTT
>NW_012144966.1:18348107-18351376 GCF_000956105.1 Propithecus coquereli
ACACCATCCTGCATGCCTCAAAAGAGATAATGGTTGTTTGGCAACTATTCATTTTATTAAGATGAAAAAAACAACCTGCAAGTTTAATATTTCATTACCTCCAGCACAATTTTTTCTTACCCCTTCCTTTCCTCCTTAATTGTAAATGATTACATAAAAATAATTATCCTAGGAAGAATAAAGGTAGGTTTAAAAATAATTTATTGAAGGTCTTACTTCTTGCCATAAGGCTTCAAAGCATTTGCCTGTCACTGGTATGAAACAAAAGCTTCATTAACTTTGCATTGTGAAGTAGGTATGACTAACTATATGAATACAAGTCATGAATATGATTCTCATTATCTAAAAACAATGGCAAAACATATTTACAAAGCTTTTCATAGAATTTGCAGTCTGAGAAAAGTCTTGCCGTTGGCTTGCAATGGCCTGGGAGAAAGGGGACAAATGACATCGTTCTTGCTGCCTTTTTGTCAAGAAAGACAGTCACTGAAGGAGATGATTGGTTTAGTATAAAGTAAAACTAATTGTGCTCTCCTTGTCTTGAATAGTGGGTAATTTATCTACTGGCTGTATGGGAGCTTCGATGCTTTTAAAATAAATTCTCCTGATGATGAATGCTTTTTTAACTCTCAATCTCTGCCATTTCTGAAGCACAACAAAGAGAGCTACTCAAATGGGACTGGATTGTATTGAACCAAGCAATTTACTTCTTTTTGACAAAGATGAATAGGATAGTATTAATCTACAGGGCAAGCATATTTAATTTTAAACCTCACACATTAATTTGTTTGAAATAAAATAAGTACAGCAATATATAAAATAAATACACCTTATTTACAGCTATACTAAAAAACCATACTTTTAAATGTCTTGTGACTTTTTTAGTAGCAGAAAGAGTTCTGTTATCTTTTTTTCTAATTGAGATTTATAACTAATAAGAAATCAGAGAAATCTAGATAATCTGTGTATTTAGGTAGAAAATGCAAAAAAGGTGAAAGAAACTATGTGGCTAAAACAGTCCACATAATATTTTATAGAAAAGTGGAGTCTTATGAACAAGAATTATCTGTATTTGTTGCCATTATTGATCACGTTTCTTGAGTAGTTGTTCAGTCATTCACTATTTATGGACAATGTGAATATATTTAGCTTTTATGATCCCTCATTATAAATAAGATACAATTTGATTCTAATTTTTTAGTAAAAAACAAATTCCAAGCATCTACTGTTCATTGTAAGGTAAAACTTTCTTTCTACTAAAAAACTCTTGGGGACAAAATTATATCATACTTTTAGGCCAAATGAATCACATCACAAAAACTTTAATGGAATGAAAACCAAAATGGGTAGTAATTTATTAGAATAGCTACAAATGAAGGCAACTGCTCAATTATGTAGTTCTTGGAGGCTGAATAGTGTCTGTGCCTTAGCCGATGGTCATTTAGGGTATAGGAGGGTGAGTCAGGAAACACGAGAAAACAAGAGTGTAGTAACCCATGAAAACCTTGGATGTAAAGTTCAGATTGTCTTCTGAAATTTTTACTTTAAAATCAAGACTTAAATTATCAGAGAAGAGACTATGCAATGTCACTTAAGAGAGGTAGAAGGTTTCTAGGTCTTTGAGAATTGACTAGAATATAACTGAAGCTTATTGAATCAGCCAAAGAAAGAATGTGTTGATCTGAAAACAACTTGTTTGGTACTGAAAGTACAGAAAAATAAGAGCATTTTGGAGGGCAACTTGGTTGTGCTCATCTAAGAATCATCAATAGGAGAAGATGTCCAAGCCTTGGAAGTGGACCTGGCCTGTGATGACAGGTATATTCCTATTGAAGACACAGACACATCAGTAATCTTAGAACATCCAATCACACAGTCCACTCTTGTTCTAAATCCACGCTTTCCAAGGAAAACTTCTTATTATAATTCCTAACACTTTGCCCATTGGAAAAAAATTCTCCAGCCAAAGGACATAAGGCTAGCTTCCTTTTTATAGATACTGCTGTAAATTGATAAACAGATCTGAATTTGTATACCAGCCTATTCTAGAATGCTTTCTTCACATTTGTCTAAGGTAGACAAGCAAGTTCTGTGAAGCTGTAAGTCTAGTCTTAGACTCTGCACTGTGGAGGCTGGTAATGAAACCCTGAAGACCTGCCTACTTGCTAGCTGATCTCTCCTGGCTCTAACAATATTTGCCATATGTATTTCAAGATCTTTAATACAGGAGACATTGAGAAGGTTATATGTTAAGGTACGTAGGACTTTACTGAGTTTGAGGAGCTGGAATCAGAAATTATGTAACTCTCTCCTATTATAGGCAAAGGTACTAAGGCCCAGACAGTTTGAGAAATATGCTCAGGAAGTTGGTAGAAGGCCTCACTAGACCCAGAATCCTGACTGCTATCAAGAATCCTTACCAGTACACTCTTGATTCTCAAACTTTAGTGGGCCTCAGAATCACCAAATGGGCTTGTTAAATTCAGACTGCAGAATTTCTGACTCACTAGGTCTAAAGTGAGGCCCAAGAAATCGCATTTCCAACAACGTTCCTAGTGACGTGGATCTGCGCATCCCACTCTTTGAGAACCACTTCATTTTGCTGTTGAGAGGCAGTTCTCTGTGGGCCTCCTGTATGCCAGCACACCTTGCCTAGTGTGCTGATGTCACAGCACCCTGATTGTTCTTTCCCCAAAGCCAAGCTTCTCAGGATTACTTCTTTTGCTGGCAATCCCGAGAATTGAAGTAACTTCTCTCAGGAATGTACCGTGTAGTTCTGAAATACATGTTGCCTCCCTTTGGACAAAGAACCGGCTTGCTTACTGCTTGCTAGAAAATTGGATTTGCTAAACTCAAGGCCCCTCTCCTGTGGTATGCTGCACTGTGCCTGCAGACTAGGCTTGGCCACCCATCTCAAACTTGTGTCTTGGGGCTCAGGGAACCAGTGCAACTATCCTGATACTCCTACTGCTTTTGCCATGAGTAGCAAAGCCTTGTCTCAGGAGTTTCTTGCCTTCTGTCAGCATCCCTGAGACCACGGTTGGTTAACTTATTAGCTTGGATAGTTATTTTTTGGGAACTGTCTTCTTGCAGAAAAGTAAAGTTCTTCTGTTTAGGTCTCCTAAATACTGCCAAGCTTATTTAAATTGCATTAATTCTTGATGGTATCTATAGTGATTCTTGACAACTCATGACTCCACTGGCAAACTGTTTTCTGGACATGCTTTTTGTCCTGTCTCCATTACACTTTCTCTTTTTTTATTTACTTT
>NW_012144966.1:18351426-18353426 GCF_000956105.1 Propithecus coquereli
ATTTTTGTGTTAAGAAAAAAATCTATGAACATTTGATGCCTTAAGTTCTTTTGTTATTTAAGAGAACTTAGCTTACTAAAGTGACAGTCTTGTGATTTTAGTTTAGAATATATAATTAAAAAATTGATTGAGACATAAGATTTCAGTTTTATGATTTGAAATCTTACTATGTTTGTGCATGATATTGGAAAGTCTAAAAAAATGTTGGGTCCTCATATTGATACATTTAATTTATTAGATTTTAAGAACTTTTTCATTCTCAGAAAGACTTTTTTTTGTTAAACCAGACAAATGAAGTACTTAAAAATAAGATATCAAACATGAAAGGACAACATTGCTAGTAAACCATCTGAGAGAGAAAAAAAAATCTCTGCATACAATGCCCCTTTGTTTTCTTAACCACCTGTGTGACTTAACTTGCTGTCTTTAAGAGTTTGTTTTAATAGCACTTAAAGAGTGCTAAGCAGAAAGAAAGGTCACAGCCCTCCCCCACATCTGCCAGACCACATTCTGAGGAGATGAATAAAGCCAACCTAGCAGAGAAAAGGAACAAATACAGCAGCCTCTGTTATCATTTTGCAGCAACTACTTTTTTCTATCCTTTATGACTCCAATAAAAGCCCAAACCACTTATCCTTGGGGCTGATACTTCTTCTTTCTTTCATGCCATGCCCTTTTCTCTCTTGGAAAGTAAAATAAACTTCTTGCTTCAAAACCTATCCTACTCTTTGAGTTGAGAATTCTTTCTCACCCACAGTACAAGCTCCCACCCTAAGAAAATATATTACTAAATTTACAAATCCATTTGTGACATTTGAATGCATTTAATTAACTAATCTGGGACAATCAAAGGACTCTGAGATGTACTTTGTAAAACTTACTATACTTAGAAATATAATCCTAATAATAAATGCCTAGCCTTTTTATTTTAAAACTTTAATAAATCAGATCCTTTCATGGTTCTTAAGTGTGATGATTGTGTTTCAGTGCTCATGTGTGAGATATGCCTCCCTCAAACCTTGTTACCATGTGAGCACATTACCTGTCTGACATGAAGAAAAAAAAAAAAAGAAAAAACTTTAATAAATCAAACTTAACTAAAAATAAATAAATATACACTTTTAATAGTCTTTTCTACTGTCAAAAGCATTAAAAAAACCTTGTATTCCTAGGAAAGGAACTTCCATGAATATGAGTAATGCACAAGTACATTTTGATACCGTTATTTCTTTCTCTCTGTTTTTGTTTCTCTCCCTTACTCCTCTTTCCTTTTCTCCTTCTTCTTTTTCTCCTTACCCAATCTATATTCTATACCTATTACACATATATTCATTTTTAAAAATGAAAACATTGTTCAAATGTGTTCCTTATGCAGTTCCAGGCTATGTTTATGTGCATGGGAAGAGTCAAATAGTCTGTAAAGCACAAAGTTTCAAACTTATTGTACAAAATAGGCATGCCACTTTTTGCACAGTGTAAAGAAAGTTTTGTATATACTCTGTATGTACATACCAAAAGTTATCAATTATCAGTATGAGAATGAATAATTTAAGAAATAAAATGAAATTGACCTATATACTGATACTGATATATAAAAATAATATGTTACAATTTTTGAGTTTTGATTGATAGCATTTGTGTGCAGGAAGGAAATAAAGCTGTTTATATGATTGCAATTGCATTCTTTTCTCCAGGGCCTCCATTGATTGCTTTCTTATTATAAATGGAAAATGCTGAATGCATTTCCATAATTTGTAACAGCTATGTATGTAAAGTTTACTGTTATATTTTCCAGGTTAAGCCATGGAAGATTGCATTAATTTAGTATATTCTTACACCATCCTGCATGCCTCAAAAGAGATAATGGTTGTTTGGCAACTATTCATTTTATTAAGATGAAAAAAACAACCTGCAGGTTTAATATTTCATTACCTCCAGCACAATTTTTTCTTACCCCTTCCTTTCCTCCTTAATTGTAAATGATTACATAAAAATAATTA
>NW_012144966.1:18368361-18370336 GCF_000956105.1 Propithecus coquereli
TTCAATTTTAAAACTGAGTAAAATTAATCTGAGGAGGTGAGCAAAATCGTAAGGTGAAAAAAATACTTATGCTATTATCCTATTATAAACTTTTTTTTTATCAGTATATTTGGGAAACATAGTTAATTTAAAAAAAATGTTAAGTCTTAAAGCTTTGGAGTATTACCAAAATACCCTTAACACTCAAATTATGCAGGATATAATAGAACCCCGGATGATTCAGAAGGTATTTCAGAGTCTTGTAGTACCTTCAATTACCATGATTATAAAAGAATCTCCAGAATTATATGCAGAAGAAATTGAAAATTGGGCCCTATCTGTCTTATATATAACTGATCATGTCATATCCTCGGCAAGTTACTTTTTAAAGTAGGTTTTGGATAACAGCTCACTTACCTGTGTTTTCCTTTTCTCATTATATGAGAATAGAGAATTTAGAAACGGTATTTGTTATATGATTATCTGGTATGGATCAAGATAAATAAAACCTTGGGATATTTTAACATTTTAAGTTAACAAATTATTGAAATAATTCAATATAAACTGAGTTCTCTCCTAGATTTCTATAAACAAATCTGTCCTTAAATCAGAAAACAAACTTTATTTGAAAGGCTTTTGCCTTTATAATCTAATTCCTCTGACAAATCACACTTTGTGGACCTGAACAGAAGGCTATAACATCATCTCTTCATCAGGATTTGACTTTGGTAATTCCCAAGACTCATGAATGCTAGAGTGTGTTTTGCTAAAGAGAAAGGGCACTGTGTTTGCCTAGCTTTCTGTTGTATCATCTACACCTGGCATGATTTGATCAATAAATATTGTATGGTTTTACTTGGCACACACACACAAACATATGAATATCCTACATCTGCACTGTACATCCCAAACTATAAATTATTTCTACTGCATTTTATAAATACTCATCTTAATGGAAAGTCTGAGGCACAAGGAAAGAAAGTCACTTGCTTGACCATGGTCCTATTAAAGTTGATAAAATAAACCCATCTCAGAATCACATTATTCTGCCCTTACTTGAGGGCCAGATTAAATAAATGTTCGATCTGAAATAAGCATCACAGAACAAATGCCCCACGTCTGAAGGTCAGCGATAACATGCTCTCCCAACAAACCTTACACTGAAAATGTGGGTCCTTGGTGGGAGCTACTTTTAAACAGACTTTGTTCATTTGGGCCTTGGGACTGTATTTTGATTAATAGAATTTTGGCAGATGAGTGTTAGGGAGCTGGCTGGGCAAGCCAGTCAGCTTTGGGGATCTGCACTGTACTGTTTTGCAGATCCTTTCTATTCTGCTAACAATGTAGGCATGTGAAAGAGCACAGGGAATTAGATTCTGAGTCACAAAGAAGAATTGCAAATATTTACTTATATATGTGCACACAGCTTTAATAAACTTTAAATAAACATTATCAACCTATTTTTAGAGGATGATGGACAATGCTTTTTTAGAAATGGATTTCTGTGTCATTTTTGTTTCTTCTGCATAATAAGAAATATATATTTTTGGTCTTATTCCCTGGTTCTTAGCACAGAGCAACCTAAATCTCTTATAATTTCTTGAGTGATAAAGGTGATAGGAGCATATTTTGATATAGTATTTGGTTTTTATACAGAGCTCATAAACCCCTTGGAATTTCCTAAGGGATGGAAATGTATTTTGTTATTCATAACAAGCCCATTGAGCCCACCTGAGTTTATGCTTATGAGGTTCCTTAGAGTGGGGTCCCTAGATAGCCTCAAGTTGGAGTTGGTCACCAGAAAGATCAGATGATTAGAGGCTTGAAACTTTCAGCTCCACTGATCTCTCTAGGAAGGTGAGGGGTGCTAGAAATTATGCTCTATGAAACTCTTGAACAAGAGATTTGCTGAGCTTCCCACTTGATGAAAGCATCCATGTGCCGGAAGGATGGCACACCCCAACTCCACTGGGACTGAAGCTTCTGTGCTTGAAAC
>NW_012144966.1:18382556-18383801 GCF_000956105.1 Propithecus coquereli
TAATAGATTCAATATTGTAGGAAATAGGAGTATTACTGTCATGTAGATCTGGAAAAAAATAATACTTTTAAAAAAATTAGTATTCACATAGTGGTAGTGCCCCCAAATTCGAGGAATACATCATTATTGTGTCAGAGATCCAAAATTTATTGTTTGAAAGGATAAAGGGAATTACTTCTATGTGCGTTTTTAGAATACAAAAATAGATGGAGCAATTGGAACCCTTGTACATTGTTCATAGGGATGAAGAATGGTGCCTGACTATGGAAAACAATATGGAGATTTTCCTCCAAAATAAAAATAGAACTATCAGATGATTCAGCAATGCCACTATTGGGTATTTATCCAGAGAAATTGAAATTAAGATCTCAAAGAGATTTTAACACTCCGATATTCATTGCAGAGCTATTTACAATTGCCAAGATGTGGAAATATCCCAAATGCCTACTGACAAACAAATGGATTAAAAAAAAGCAGTATATACTTTCAATGAAATATTTTTTTAGTCTTGAAAAAGAAGGAAATTCTGTAATATGCAATGGCATGAATGAACTTTTAGGACATTATGCTAAGTGAAGTAAGCTAGTTATGGAAAGACAAATACTGCATGATTTCACTTCTGTGAGGTATCTAAAATGGTAAAATTCATAGAATCTAAAGAGTGGAATGGTGGTTACCAGGGCCTGGGTGGAGAGGGAAATGGGAGCTGCTAATCAAATGGCATACAGTTTTGGTTAAGCAAGATGAATAAATACTAGAGATCTACTGTACAACATTGTGTAGCCAACAATACTGTATTGTACACTGAAATATTGTTTAAGATGGTAGAGATCATGTTGTGTTCTTCCCTTCAGTTTCTGGAGTCTTCACTGATAGATAATTTTCTATTTAAAAATAGTAAACACTTAAACAGCCACAGAAAATTGGATGGAATATGCATACAACGTGCCACAGTGAACAGAGGCAGCATTAGAAACCAGAAAGTGAATGTAAAAAAGGGTGTGGTTAAAATTTTATGACTCTGAATGATATTTCCATGGTTACAGTGCCATTTTTTTAAAAATTCCATTTTAACCAATGCAATTTGTAGTCTTTACATTTTCCCATAAACTGAAGGCAATTCCAGTTAAAATGATCCTTTAAAAGTCAAATGAAACAAATCTACAACTACTAGGCAATCAGTGAATTATTTAATTCTCATGAGTGGCTGACAGAAAAATGGGAACATTTTCAAAAATATGTGAT
>NW_012144966.1:18383851-18385336 GCF_000956105.1 Propithecus coquereli
CATCTTACCCTGTCAGAATGGCTACTATCAAAAAGTCAAAAAACAATAGATGTTGGCACATGGATGCATAGAGAAAGGATTGCTTATACACTGTTGTGGGACTGCAAATTAGTACAACTTCTATGGAAAACAGTGTGGAGATCCATCAAAGAATTAGAAGTAGACCAACCATTCGATCCAGCAATCCTGCTACTGGATATATACCCAAAGCAAAAGAAGTCATTTTATCAAAAGACACTTGTACTCAAATGTTTATTGCAGCACAATTCACAATTGCAAAGATATGGAACGAATCTCAGTGTCCATCAATTCATGAATGGATTAACAAAATGTGGTATATTTATACCACAGAGTACTACTCAACCATAAAAAGAAATGAATCAATGTCTTTTGTAGCAATTTGGATGGAACTGGAGACTATCATCCTAAGTGAAGTATCTCAAAAATGGAAAAACAAACACCACATGTACTCTCTAATAAGCTGGAACTAACCGGTGGCACACATGGGCACAGAGAGAAGTAAAAGTCATTGGAAATCAAGAAGATGGGAGGAAGGAGGAGAGGAGGGGCAAAAACCCACCTAAAAGGTACAATAAACACTATTTTGGTGATGGGCATGCTAATAGCCCTGACTCAAACATTACAAAAGCTACCCACGTAACAAAAACATTTGTACCCCCTTAATATTTTGAAATTAAAAAAAGTTTTATCTTTTCTTTATATTTATTTGAAATACACCTCCTACTTATGCAAAGTAATATTTGGTTTTTCATTTATCAGAATGAACTAAAGTTTAGTGTTAAAGATACATTTCTTTTCAGTAAAAAATGAAGTAAGCCAATTTAATAAAAAATTAAGTTAAAATAGTACAAATGGTACATAGATATGGAAAAAATCATAAGGGTACTCATTACACAAATTAAAATTAATAAAGTTTGTGAAACACTAATATAGTCTAATATCTAAGGGTGTTAGAATCTTACAGACACTGCTTGAATCTTGATTCTGCCTTTTATTAACAATATGACATTGGGGAAGTTACTTAACCTTTTTAAAATCAGTTATTTGTAAAATACCTACTCCCCAAAGTTATTCTAAGGAATAATAAAATGACATATATTAAAAAACTCAGCATTGTTCCAGGAAGATAGTGAAAATGGAAAAGTATTGTTTCTTTTTCCTCTTTTCTTCTCGACTTGGACTAAAACAAAAATCCTCTGTGTGTTTGTGTGTGTGTGTGTGTGTGTGTGTGTGTGTGGGTGCGTGCACGCGTGCGCACGTGCATGAATGCCATATCTTATTTTCTCAGGTTTCTGCCTTTTTATAGATAAGCTATTTTTCCATATTTTTGAGACAACTAAGGCACTAAGTAAATCTACAACTTGTTCAATTCACACAGCTTTAAATGGCAGAGGTAAGTATTACTTCCAGCAGACCACAGGCTAGGATGGTTTATTTTTAGGAAATGTTACTTAACATTATTAT
>NW_012144966.1:18397696-18410425 GCF_000956105.1 Propithecus coquereli
GAGACTGTTACGAGGTACAGCATTTTGACTCTTGGGGAGAAACTTGTCCTTTCTTTTGCTTTGCTGCATGAAATGTGTGAGATTTTGCTCTGATAACCAAGAGGGCTTGACAAACATTAGATAGGTTTCTTCCTGACTATAGGCTCCTGACCTCACTTTTTTTAGAGCATTTACTTGAGAAAAATTGCATTTGTAAATTTTCTCTCTGCCCCTTTGAGATAGAAATCTTACCCCAGCTTTTTGACAATTTTATAAATCCAGGAATGTCTTTCTGAAGGAACTGGGAACCATTCCTTGAAATATAATCCTTAAGAAGGAAAGCAGTCCCTATCTCCCAGCCTCTGTGGGAGGTTAAGAACCTAACTTAGACAAACACCAATTAGCAATGCTGATGGCCTAATCACCTGGACCAACTTTCCTAACATCCTCCAGTACTTCTCTACCAGCTCACCCCCGCACTCAAAACTCCCTTTCCTTTTGTTTCAGCTGAGCTGAGTTTGATCCCTTTACCCTATTACAATACTCTTGAATAAAGTCTTCCTTGCCTGTTTAATTAACTTCATCCAGTGAAATTTTTTTTCTTTTATAGTAACATTCTGGTTACTTTGGTGCCACCTTACATGCTTGTAAATCTGTTATAGCTTACTGAATAAAAAAAATTGTGCTCTTTTCTTCTATATTGGTAGGGAGAGGTCTTTTTGATGGCAGGATTGTTTTATTTCTCCAACCATTTTCATAACTAGTCTACTGAAATCTGGTAGAATTAATACTCTAGCTTGCACTATTTTCCTCTAGCATATTATAGCATTTCTAAAAAAATACTTTTTAATTTGATCATGTCCTATTTATTTAGTTTTGTTGTTGCTGTGATTGCTTGTGGGGTCTTCTTCATAAATCCTTTGCCTAAGCCAATGACTGTAAGAGTTTTTCCAATTTTTCTTCTAAAATTCTTATGGTTTCATGCCTTATGTTTAAGTTGGTTATCCATTATGAGTTAACATCTCTAATCATCAGGGAAATGTAAATCAAAACCACAATGAGATATCACTTAACTCCAGTGAGAATGGCTTTTATCAGAAAGTCCCCAAACAACAAATGTTGGTGTGCATTCGAAGAGATAGGAGCACTCATACACTGCTGGTGGGACTGCAAATTAGTACAACCTCTATGGAAAGTAAAATGGAGATGCCTCAAAGAACTAAAAGCAGAACTACCATTTGATCCAGCAATCTCACTACTGAGTATTTACCCAAAGGAAAAAAACAAGACATTCTATAGTAAAGACATCTGCACTTGAA
Organism: Propithecus coquereli; assembly: GCF_000956105.1. Taxonomy (NCBI): domain Eukaryota; kingdom Metazoa; phylum Chordata; class Mammalia; order Primates; family Indriidae; genus Propithecus; species Propithecus coquereli. Next base: position 18,398,995 of record NW_012144966.1, read on the forward strand.
TGTTTATAGCAGCACAATTCACAATCACAAAAATGTGGAATCAACCCAAGTGTCCATCAATACATGAGTGGATTAATAAAATGTGGTATATGTATACAATGGAGTACTACTAAGCCATAAAAAACATTGGTGAACTAATACCTCTTATATTATCCTGGATGGAGCTGGAGCCCATTCTTTGAAATGAAGCATCGTAAGAATGGAAAAACAAATTCCACATTTTACTCACCATTATATTGGCACTAATTCATCAACACTTATGTGCACATATGGAAGTAACATTCATTGTGTGTTGGGCAGGTGGGAGGGAGGAGGAGGGGATGGGTAAATTCACACCTAATGGATACAATGTGCATTTTCTAGGGGATGGGCATGCTTGTAGCTCTGACTTGGGTGGTGCAAAGGCAATATAAGTCAGCAAAGTGTTTGTACTCCTGTAATATTCTGAAATAAAAAAGTATTTTTTCCTGTTTTTGCATATTTAAGACTTATTTTTGGACTTCTTATTTCCAAAGGACTTCAAAACCTTTCTGTTCTCTTCCTCTAATATAACTCTCTATGTAGAAACTCAGGGATGGTAAAAATATTTTATTTTGTTTCCATCTATACCCTAGATTTATTATTCTGCTTTTAACATCGTTAGAGGCAGTTCAAAAATTGCGTGTCTACCACAATACTCTTGACATCTCAAAAATTCTTAGCTCTAAAGCCTTTTAATGACCACATTCTCCTCTTAGCTGCAGTTGAAATCAGAGCATGTCTTATTTATCTAGGCATACTTTAGATTTAAATCCTCTGAAATTTATTTTCTTATGAACTTGTGCCTTTCTGGTTTTATTTTGCTTTTGGCTTTAAAAATTGCAGATCAGGAGTGAGAGTAAGGTTCATTTTCTGGTTTGTTTTATAACTCAGCATTCTAGCTTTGCTAACTAAATTCAGGTTACTTCTAATTTGCATTTTTATCACTCATGGGAGGCAATATTACAGAACCACTGAAAACCAACACAACAGAGTCAATACGGCTGTGTTGACTTTGATGTGTTGGTTTTAAGCCTCCTTCTGGTGTTCCTTCTCAGCGCCTTTAATACTCAGCTGCTGCCTGAATGACCTAGTGAATAAGTTATAATGAAAACTGTTTGCTTCTATGTTTTATATAATAATCCTCTAAATCACAGAGGGAATGCATACAAAAGTAATACTTAGAACACAATATGATTACAGCAGGCAATAAAACTATGCTTAAAAATGCTCATATGTCTGAGGTAATCTGAGGATACTTTCTTTCCTCTTTCTTTAACAAATATTTATTAACATTAACATATACTAAGCACTACAATAAGGAAACATACAAAATAAAATAAGCCCTGAGAAATTTACAAATTAGTGATCCAGAAAGAAGGAAAATCATTAATTATAAAATAGTAAGTTAAGTGTGATGAGCTATATACAGAGCGTGGCTTAAAGAAAGAAGCACATGCAAATGGATGTGTCCTTGTTTAGGAATAGATTTCATGGAAGAGGGGACATGTACTGATGGTCTTAAAGAGAGGAGATGTGTTTGCCAGGTAGACAAAAGAAAAAGTAGGCAGGTTATTTCAAGCAAAGGGAACAGCAAGTGTAAATCTGTGGAGGCATGATACAGTGTGCCAGAGACATCAAGTAATCCAGTGTCCCTCTAACCATCCTCTCATCCATCTCCACCTATATGCTGGACAGTGTGCTATACATGAGGGATCCAAAATGCAAAGAAAACACCCAGCCCTCAAAGGGTTTCAGTCAAGTTGAAGAGACAGACTTTTTAAAAATTTTACAATATTAATTAAGGGGGTACAAGTGTTTTTGTTACATAAATACTTGTATAATGCTTAAGTCAAGGCCATCACCAGAATAGTGTTTATTTTACCCAAATTTTTAGCCCACACTCCTCTTCCCAACCTCCCCCCTTCTTGGTTTCTCATGTCCCTTATTGCTTTGTGTCCATGCATACCCATTAATTAGCTCCAGCTTATTAGTGAGAATATATGGTGCTTGACTTTTCATTCCTGAGATACTTCACTTAGGATAATGGGCTCCAGTTCCACCAAAGTTGCTGTAAAAGACATTATTTCATTTTTTTTTTTATGGATGAGAAGTACTCCATGGTATATACATATACCACATTTTCTTTATCTGCTCATGAGTTGATGGACACTTAGGTTGATTCCACATTTTTCCAATTGTGAATTATGGTGCAATAAACATTTGAGTACAGGTGTCTTTTTGATAAAATGACTTCATTTCCTTTGGATAGATACCCAGAAGTTGTATTGCTGGATTGAATGGTAAGTCTACATTTATTTCTTTGAGGAATAAACTGTTTCCATACACGTTGTACTCATTTGGAATCCCACCAACACTGTATAAGCATTCCTTTTCCTCTGCATCCATGCCAACATCTATTGTTTTTTGACTTTTTAATAATGGCCATTATGATAGGGGTAAGACGCTATCTCATTGTAGTTTTAATCTACATTTCCCTGGTGATTAATGATGTTGAGCATATTTTCATATGTTTCTTGGCCATTTGTCTATCTTCATTCAAAAAACTTCTGTTCACATCTTCAGTACACGTTTCAATAGGATTGTTTGTTTCTTTCTTGCTGATTTGTTTGAGTTCTTTGTAGATTCTGGATATCAGTCCTTTGTTGGATGTATAGTTTGCAAATATTTTCTCCCATTCTGTAGGTTGTCTATTCCTCTGTTGATTATTTTTTTTTTGCTGTGAAGAAAGGTTTTTAATTTGATTAAGTCCCATTTATTTATTTTTGTTTTGATATGTTTGCCTTCTGAGTCTTAGCAATAAATTCTTTGCCTATGTCAACATTTATAAAAGTTTTTCCTATGTTTTCTTCTAGAATTTTTATGGATTTTTATGGTCATGCCTTACATTTAAGTCTTTTATCCATCTTGAATTAGTTTTTGTGAGTGGTGAGAGATATGAGTCCTGTTTCATTCTTCTGCAGGTGGCTATCCAGTTTCCCAGCACCATTTATTGGATAGGGTTTCTTTCCCCCAAACATGTTGTTGTATGCTTTGTCGAAGATCAGTTGGTTGTAGGTAGGTGGTTTTATTTCGCAGTTCTCTATTCTGTTCCATTGGTCTATGTCTTTACTTTTATACCAGTATCATGCTGTTTTGGTTACTATAGCCTTATAGAATAATTTGAAGTCAGGTAATGTGATGTGTCAAGATTTGTTCTTCTTGCCAAAGATTGCTTTTGCTATTCAGGCTCTTTTTTGGTTCCAAATGAAGTTTAGGATTATTTTTTTCTAGACCTGGTATTTTGATGGGGATTGCATTGGATTTGTAAATCACTTTGGACAGTATAGGTATTTTAAAAATGTTGATTCTACTAATCCATAAACAAAGGATATTTTTCAATTTTTTTGTGTCACCTATGATTTCTTTCATCAGTGTTTTGTAGTTCTCCTTGTAGATATCTTTCACTTCCTTAGTTAAGTATATGCCTAGATATTTTAGTTTGTTTGTAGCTTTTGAAAATGGTATTGAGTCCTTGGTTTGACTCTACGCTTGACTGTTATTAGTATACAGAAATGCTACTATTTGTGTATATTGATTTTGTAGCTTGAGACTTTGTTGAATTTATTTATCAATTCTAGGAGTCTTTTGGTAGAGTCTTTGGAGTTTTCTAGATACAAGGTCATATTATCAGCAGAGATAATTTGACCTTCTCTTCCCTAACTTGGATGAACTTTATTTTTTTATTTTTATTTTTCTTAAACAACAAGGCTGGTTTATTTTGTAATGACTTGTGAATGAATTTATGTGGAAAACAGCAGACAAATCATTAAAACCCTCTCTGGACTTAGTTCATTTAGCACACATCTATCTCACTGGGCAAAAGGGCCCTCATGCTGATGTCCTCATTGTGTCAAAAGGAGCACAAATCAAGCCCAGGAGGGAAACCCAGGCCAAGTGAAGTATCTCCAAGATATACATCCCAATTTCCACCAAATGGGCTCAGCAGATTCCACAAATGGTAAGAGAACTTTATTTTAATAAAAATTTCCTCTTTTCAAGTTGGCCTCTTCCCCCACCACTAGAAAGCAGCTTTATCACTAAAAAGCAATCGATTTATTTAGACATATTCTTCTTAGGCAACTTTAACTTCTTCGACTGTCGTAACATCACTCTGTACTTTTCACTTTCAGTCTTCTCTTCAAATACTTTTTTTCAGGAGAAGATGCATCCCTGTTTCTGTTTCTGCCTCTTTGTCCTTTCTAGTGAGAAGATCCAATTTATCTCCCACTTTCATTGTTCTGTTTTTCTTCCATAATTTTTCCCCATTCACATTTGTAGAGTGCATCTTCCACTTCGTTTCTCCCAATATCGAGGCCTGTCTTCAGGATAACATCGTGCCAAAGAGATGGCACTCCTTTTTCCAGGTCTTTACAGTCCTTAGCTACACCAAGGTCATCCTCAAGATCCTCTTCTGACTCACCCATTTTCTCATGATCCTCCTCTGCATCAGAGTCCTCTTCATCTTCTGCTTTTTGTGGAGACTTTTCAGTGGATTTCTTTAGAGTTTATATTACTTTTAAGTCTTATGGAAAATGGAAAAATATATTCTGGAGATATTAAAAGCCCTGGGAGTCTCATTGAGAAAATACTATGGAAAAGTGTTTTATAATTTGACACATTTAACTCAGTACTTGAAAATACAAGTATTCATTCCAGGAAGTAGAGAGTTTGTGTGAAGAAAGTATCCCTCAAAGCAAACCCTAGAGCCCAATCCAGGCATCTGGCTTTCTTAAAACACTAGCGAGCAGTCTGACGTTAGTCATAGCCATGGTACATATAACCTTTACCTCAGGGCCATTAGTCCCTCCCCGTGGCTGTGCTGACCTGGACGTACTTTATTTCTCTCTCTTGCCTGATTGCTCTGGCTAGGACTTCCAATATTATGTTAAATAGAAATGGTGACAGTGGGCACACTTACTTTGTTCCACTTCTTAGGTGGAATGTGTTCAACTTTTCTCTATTCAGTATGATATTGGCTGGGTTTTTCATATATGGCCTTTATAAATTTCAGATATGTTCCTTCTATGCCTTGTTCATTGAGGGTTTTTATAATGAAAAGGTGCTGAATTTTTTCTGCATCTATATAGATGATCACATGGTCTTTGTTTTTGTTTCTGTTTATGTGGTGAATCATGTTTATTGATTTGCATATGTTGAACCATTCTTGCATACCTTGGTTGAAACCCACTTGATCGTGGTGGATTATCTTTTTGATGTGCTATTCAATTTGGTTTGCTAGTATTTTGTTGAGAATTTTTGCATCTGTGTTCATAAGGGATATTGGTTTGTAGTTTTCTTTTCTTTTTTTTTTCATGGTGTCCTTTCCTGTGGCCACTGCAGTCTGGACAGGAGTTGGGCAATGTTTATGTGGGGACAAGTGACATGGAAACTGAAGGGCTGAACCTCCCTGTGGAGGACAAAGGCACATAATGAGTGGAGCACTATGGTATCACTGCCTCAGCTTAGGTCTATAGTGAGGCAGAACAACCCCAAGGGGGATGGCAGCTTGGTGCTTTGTTCTCAAGCAACTCCCAGTTCACTGAGGACAGCAGCTTTTGAGCTCATGAGGGTAGAGAAGCTCTACAGCAGGTTGGGAGGCTGCGGTCTGCCAGAGGTGTGAAGGGAGGAGATACAAAACCCTCATCTACCTTTTCTATGGGGCTCCAAGTTCCTGGAGGGTTAATCTCTGCCAAAATCTTGCTCCTTTTTGTTCTGCTCCACAACTTCTTCCCATGGAATCTCCAGTAGGTTCTGGCACTTTTCCCTCAGAATTACACCTGAGCTATCTATGTATTTTTTTTTTTTTCATTTACAACTTTTCCTTCTTTCTGAGACCATCCAGAGACTGATGTCTTTAGTTAGCCATCTTCCCATGATGGTGAATTTCATTACTTAAAACATTATCAACCTCAGTGAATGTAGTTGCTTTAGTAAATATGCTTTTGTTTTGGCAGAATTGAGTTTAATCTCTTCTCTATTGTAATTTTGTCTCTCTCTCGTAATAGTCTAAAATAAAGTCTTCCTTGACTGTTCTTGAGACACACATTAAAAAAAATGGTAGCAGCACTGAACTAAGTGTCTCATAGACATTTGTGTGAGTTGTGGAGGATGCATTTAACTAACTGGGAATATCAGGAAGGTTTCCAGAGGCTGTTATATTAGAACTGAGTATTGAAATAAAAGTGGATGTTCACCAGGTAAGGTACAGAGTGGCATTTCAGGAAAGTCAATCCCTGACCCTAACTCTTACCCTTCAGGCAACTTCTGTTTATTGAAATGCAATGACACAGTTCCAGTGTTCCATATCCTTGCTGACATTTGATTATATTAATCAACTTTGGCCATTCTGAGAAGGAAGGGTGCAGTGTTGTCTTATGGTGATTTTAATGTGTATTTCTTGAAGAATAATGGTTTTGAGTGAGTTTTCATATGCTTACTGCTTTGGTAAAGTGCCTTTTTGCCCTTCCTTTTTCATGTACAATGTCCTCTATCTCTGTGGTTCTCGACCCTGGCACAAAGTTAAACATCTTTGGAATTTTGCTCTGGGCTCCACCCCCCAAAACTCAGATTTAATTGTTATGGTTTGTGGTTTCTGGCATTGGTATTTCCAAAAAAAGCACCCTTTGTAATGCTATGTGTACCCAGGCTTGAAAACCCTACTGCACTACTCCAGTGTTCTCGAACTTCAGTTGGCATCAGAATCACCTGGAATGCTTGTTAAAACACAGATTGCTAGGGTCCACCCCAGAGTTTCCGATCCAGTGAGTCTGCATTAGAGCTTGGGAATCTGCATTTCAAACAAGTTTCCACATGGTGATGCTGCTGGTTCTGGGGCCATCTTCTGAGTTCCACTGCTTTAGCCAAACTAAACTAGCCATTTCCCTATAGACTTCCCATATTCCTTCAAAATTTTCTTCTTCATCTATTCTATTCTCTGCATGGATTGTCATCTAACCCTTTGTTTTTCTTGTACATGTTTTTAAATTCTTCAAGAACCAGCTGGAATATCACAACCTTTGTGAAGTCCGTTCAGATTCATTTGCTCTATCATCTCACTTCTCACACTCTATTGCATGATTTATGTGATAATTGCAACTATCATACTGTTTTGTTAATGTCTGTTTATTTGTTCTGGTGGCAGTACCTCATGTGAGTGTGAGAGTGAGAGTTCTGTAAAACCGGAAACCAGTATGCTTTATTCTTTGAATGTTTAACAACTAACAATATCTGGCACATTACTGAGTTTCCACTGTTTTGTTAAAATTTTTTTTGGTCGTTGTTTTAATGAATAAGGGGCTGAATGACTAAAGAAAATGTGACATAGAAGGTTTCTCACATGCTCAGATTCCATAAAACCACAAGTGACCATCTGTTACTAAATTCGTGGCCAGATCACATAAACCAGCGAACAAATCTATAGCAAATACTAATATAAAAGCCATATATCATTACAGGCTGCTGTTAGAGTTATCTTTTTTCTTTTTAAAGACATAAGAAAGAGACTTAAAAAGAAATTCTTTTGAATAGAATAAGCTGGCAACCATAAAATCAAAGGAAAATTTAACAAGCTGAAATCAAAGTATGATTCCTCTGAGAATATTGCATTTGTTTCCTGAAGGCTTTCTTATCAAATAAGAAGTGCTTTTTAACAAATTTGAATACTTTAGAGCCTTTAAAAACACAAAGTTCCACATGAAGATTATGTTGCTATAAATGATGTAATGTTTTACTGAAAGCTTTACTTTCAAAATGAAATGATCATGATAATATTAATAGCAATAATAATAATAGCTGCAATTTACTTGCTTACTTTGTGCCAGGGACTTTGTTAAGTGCAAGCCACACAGTATATTATTTAATGCTTACGAGAGTCCCATGAGGTGGGTATTATTATTCCATTTTCATATATGACAATACTGAGGTTGAACAAAGTTAAATAATTTGTTCAAAACCTGTATCCAATCCCATTTCTATGTAGGATTGCCAGATAAAATTCAGGAAGCTCAGTTGAATTTGAATTTCAGATAACTAAAAGATAATTTTTTTGGTATAAGTTTGTGCCATGTAATATTTGGGACATGATTATATTAGAAAATTATTTACCATTTATTTGAAATGTAACTTTAACTGAGTGTCCTGCATTTATTTTTAAAAATCTGGAAACCCTGTCTCTATCTCACTCTAAAAACATTTGCATCAGAGCACTAGGTTGCACTATATTCTAATTGTCTCCCATGTACAGGCAATTCCCAGTTTTCTTACATGAAATCTGTGGGATACACTTCAAACATTTATCACAACATCAAGGTCCTTTATGATCTGGCCTCTGCTCTCCTGTTTTCCATATTCAGGAGTATAGCAAGTGCCAAGGCCCTGAGGCAGAAGCTGAATGATGTGCGCCTGGAGGCCAAATAGTTGATGTGGGGTGAGTGGGAGAGAACTAGGAGTCAGATCAGAGAGGTAACAGGGGCCAGATCATGCAGGGCATTGTAGATCACTGTGAAGATTTATGTCTGTCCTCTGAACGAGGTAGGCAGTTATCGGAGAGTTTTGAGCTGAATGACATGGCCTGGCTTAAGCTTTAACAGAACCAAACTGGAAGCTCTTTGAAGAACAATCTGCAGGGGAATAAGGGCAGACACAGGGAGTTATTGCAAAATATTCAGGCATTAGCTCAAGTGGCTGCTTTTCTCATTGGAATTCATGGTTCAGGCTTTAAAGTAGTATTACTTGGTGGTCTTGGTGACAACTTCTAACCTGGAGCTGGGGAGAGGGGGATCATTTTCTCAACTTTAATGTGGAACTTGGTGTGGCTTCTCTGGCACAATGAGACCTGAAGGGACCTTGCAGCAACTTGTACCTTGTGGGTGTTCCACATTTGGGTGTGGGAGAGGCAGTCTTATTGGCTGAGGGCAATGTGCTCTCACCAAAGGCAAGAGCAGGGCTGCATCCTCAAGGAAGCAGCAGGCAGAAGCAGCACATAATCAGATATGTTCCTGAGCGTAGCTCAGCTACTTCTTGGGACCCTCAGAAACAACTGGGAGAGACTGTGAGGGGGTACTAGGTTTTGCAGCTATGCAGAGGCTGATACGAAGACGGTAAACTTCTATGACCAATATAACTATGACTTAATTTATACCATGTCTGGAAAGGCATGGAAAATTAAATAAATGAAGTTAAAGGGAACTATAAAACAGAAAAATGTAAAAGGATACAAATGGCCTACAACAAAAACACAAAGACTTACTCTGTGCCAGACATATGCTTTTTAGACATCACTTCATTTGTTCCTCATGGCAATCCTTGGTCAGACCCATATTATTTCAACCCTCTTTTACAGATGAAACAATTGAACCCAGTGAGGACACAGGTAAGCAAGTAGCTTGCCCAAAGTCACGGGGATTTGAACATGCTTCTGTCAGACTGCAGACAGAGCTCTTGTTTGTCACAATTAAGCCATTCAGCCTCAGGGGGAAAATTGCCCTACTAGGCTAGGCAGAGGTCTTTAACTAAAATAAAAATGATTGAAATCAGGAGAGATGCCAAGAGTAGCAAGTGTGAAATTCAAAATGAGGAACACTTATTACAGAGGGATTAGAGTTCTGGAAAAGGCAGGCTTCCAGGTAGAAAGCCAGAAGCAGAGATATCTGCCTGTCACACCCTTTGCCTCGCATCGACGGCTTAGCCATATCCCATTTCTGTTGAGACGAGCTGGCCAATTAGCTTGCATGGCTCTGGCCATTCATGCTTCAGCAGCAGGTCACCCAGACCAGGTCACTGGGAGGACACATATGTTATAGCTATTCATCCTATCTCTAACTCCAACCAAATTATGGAACAGCTTTCTTCACACCTGCAGTGTGTGTTTTCAGGAAGATAGCACATGATCAATTGACAGAGTTCAAGATGAAGGTCTTCGAATGCTGTGCCAAAATACATGCCAAAATTAAACAGATTAAGTAACCACTTTCTTGCTTCTTTGTAATTTATAATTCTAACTAATTCAGTAGGCACTACCTTTGGGGAATGTGTCTCACAAGTTCTTGTCTGTCCTCTAGCCAGCATTCAGTCCAAATGATAGTAAAAAGAAAGACAAGCACAGTTGATGGGGGCGGGGGAAGCATCCAAGTGAAGGATTTCATTAGGAAAAGAACAAAAAGTTCCAAAAAGGAGGAGACATTTTCAGTCTTTCTCATAAAGAAAGACTTTCATAAAGAAGGACTGAGAATATTGACCAGAATGCTTTGTGCATTCCAGTTTCTTAATAGTGTACCAGAATGCTTGCCTTGAGTTCTCTTTCACTGCAGGATTGGATTTGTGTTCCAAAGCTTCCCCAGTGTGCATAGGAATTCAATAGCTGGTAAGCCCAGGTTACTTACTGCTTAGTCGAATGTTTTGTTATATCCTGAAGGATATCTTACAACATAGTACTCAGCTTGCATGCTTAAGTATTACACAATTCAGCTAGGTAATTCTACTGTGGATTCTTACGAGATTTGCCTGATTCGATTGTGTGCAGTCAGCAAAAGCAAAAGTAATTACAAGTAGAATTCAAAAGAACTCAAATTCTCCTTAATCCATTTAAATGTTTTGCTTGTCTATGTTTCTTTTGGGAATTGATGGTTTAGCTCTGTAGTTTCAAACCTCAGCCTGATCAAAGAACTGATTTCGGGCTGCTTCTTCAGATAATCTATACCAGCAGTTTTAGCAAGCACCCTAAATATTGGTTGTAAGTTGACCGAGAACTTTGGAAAACACTGGATTAGCTTCTCTGAGGCTCCATAACACATCTGACAGTTTTGTAGTGTCCTAGAGTGCACACAGAAACCTTTTCTCATACACTAGAGGGAAGTTCCTTTGCCTTTTTGAATTAGCAGGGTGCTAAACATTTACTTTTCTATAGTATTTCCATTATGGCACAGACAACTTTTACTTTGGATTGTGTTATGTTATATTAATATAAAGGAGGACACAAATTTGGTGGGTGTGAATAAAGAGAATAAAAGAGCTTGCAAGGTAAATGTCTTATTTGTGGAGTTTTCAGTAGTTTTATTAAAAAAATCCCAATCTTTATCTATCTATCTATCTACCTATCTACCTACCATTTGTGATATCTAATGCATTTTGGATTTTAAATATATTTTCCATAAAATGATCTGGAGACAATAAAAGATGATTTGAGTATCCTTTCTTCAACTTTAGTACATGATTTTTTAAAATTTGGCATCATTCAAGGTAAAGTTCCAATCCCATTTCCGCTGGCAGATTTATTGACCATGTGAGCTATGTGTGGTTTCCCACCTGTAAACTTATTTCTCATATGGTTTTTACCATAATATACTGCTTTGTA
>NW_012144966.1:18414068-18415522 GCF_000956105.1 Propithecus coquereli
GTACAGTATTAAAACAAACTGGAATCTATTATTACCTCAGATAAGCCAAGTTTAATATGATTGGTCCGTAGATATTTGAGAGTTGGCAACACACACACACACACACACACATACACACTTGCCCTTGTATGATTTTTATTAGTCAAATCCTTTGAGATAATATATTTAATTTCATGGTTGATAAAATATGAGAAAAAACATCCATATCAGCACATATTTACTGCATCCCTGATGTGGTTATGCAGAAAAGGACACCTGGAAATGAACAGTATATTGATGCCAATATTAGGAAAACAAAATATGTAAAGAATCAGGCATTAGTGAAATTTCCAAATCATAAAAACTGATTATCAGGCAACACAGGCACAGAGAATGGTGAACTAGCCATATGGCAAAGTGTCATCTTAGTGAGAAGACTGCAGAAAATCCATACAACTAGTATAGATAGTAATCATTAGTGAGTAAAACTATTAAATAAGAATGGGAGCCTTGTATCTTCTAGTAAACGGTCTTTCGATACCAGGATACTATATCCAAGTATGGTTCACTTGTAATTGCACAAACACAAAATTCCCCTTATGATGAAGCATTTTGGCAGAGAATCTTTCATTTGGGACTTTAGATATACCTAATCTCATATATAATGTTTCTTTTGTTCATTTACACCCTCCTATTTTAAGTTAGCAAAAAAGTATTGAGCACTTATTATGTGCAAAGCACTATACTGGTGTTCCCTTAAATACATGCATATAAGAAAGAAATAAGCCCCAAATGATTTAACCCTTGTTTTAGAATGAATGAGTTGCTGACATGCTAGTGTTGTTATCCAAAGGGTGTGGACACCAAATGTTTAATTCCTACCAGCTCATGACCCCCATCTTCATCGAAGTCCTCCTCTATCCCATCAGTCATCTCTTCTCCATCCGCATCTGGCCCTCCTTCAGCAGGCTCCTCTGTAGAGTGATCTGCATTCTCTGACACACATTCCTCTTGGATCAGCTCTATACTCTCTTCCAATTGCTTCTTCTGAGCTTCTGGGGGGGAAAAAGCAAATGACTACTACCTTGGGTTGGTCATGAACCATTTGGATAAACCATGAAAAAATAGTCCATGAAAGGGCAAACTCTGTGTAGTGTTACATGTGTGTAGAAAAGAAGGGAATATTATGTTTTCAGTTTAAATTATTTAATCATGTAAATTATGTACATATATCTATGTGCACTTACATGTAAGCATATTCGTTTTAATGGAATTAGCAAAAATTAGGGAATCCAAATGGTAGTAGTATACAAATAAGCTTTATAAAAACCAATTGATCTTTTTGGGTATTTTATTTTATATATAATGCTTTCTAATAAGGATGTTCTCCCTGAGGGGAAAATGGAGCAAAAACAAAGGGGAAAAATCATGTACCACATAGAAATTGTTCACTCAAGGAAGTGGGATGGAGAAAG
>NW_012144966.1:18415572-18418634 GCF_000956105.1 Propithecus coquereli
ACACATGATAGGTTCCCAAATCTTAGCTTAAGAGATTGCTTCATGAAAATAAATTTCATTAAGTGGGTATTTGGAACAAGATGTTGTGTGTACAGCCTGTGCTCGTGTATTCAGCTTCTCACTGCTCCACAAGGAGAACCATTTACAGGAATCCTACCATCTCATTTTGCTGAATCTCCCTCGCTTCAGATTCAATTCTTATTTCCTGTTCTTTCTTTTGGAATGACATTCTGGATTTGCCTTAAGCAGACCCAAAGTGGGCATGTAGATACCAGCTTTTCTTTTCAGCTACTATTGCATTTACTAAAATCCTAATTATATTGTATCTTTGCCATTGACATTTATAATGCCCTTCATTATGACAAAAAGAGAAGATTTGTGCCTTTACTTCCCTTTTGGGGAACCAAAAATGATTTGATTCACGTGGTCTGAGAAAGAGAAAACAGTAGACACCAGACCAGGCAATTATCTCTTGGCCAGTCACTAGCAGGGACTCCCTAGTCTCCATTTAGATTGTAAAGACTGAATGTTAAACTTATCCTTATTCATTATTTTTCAAGTCTTAAAAACAAAATGACGTACTAGAGGGGGGGATTTAATTCTTTAGCTCCTGAAGCCTCCAATTATAATGCATAGGTTGAGGGAGAAATCCTGAGCACGTCCAGGCAGGTGCTCAGCTCTAATCAGTTGTTTTCTGTGTGTTTAGAGCAAACTCCAAAGACCGTGGTTTGGATTTATTCCCATGACTGCAAGGTCAAGCCTTGCTCCTTGAGACCAGAGGGAAAACCAAACAGAACGGATTTTAGAAATTTCTGATCTAAACTTACCATTTTGCAAATAAAGCTGAGACTCAGAGAAGCTATTTGTTTAAGGTGATTCAATTGGATTGATAGTGACAGATCTGGGACTGAAATTGGCCATGCTCTTTCATGTCAGCTTTTTGGTACCTGTCTTAACTCTTTCATTTCCCATCCAATATCTGGAGTGATTTCATGACCGTATAGACAACTTATCTTGCATCCGAGCCCCTGAGTTCCTTAAATTCTTCATCTGTTGTGACTTTCATACTGATCTCATTTCCATCACCCCTCCCATGGACCGTCTCATCACCTATAACTGTCCACCTCTGAAATAGCTCAGTCTCTAAGGACGACATTTGTTTTTCTTTCTCTGGTTCTTAATGGCATAGGGACTTTTATCCATCTTGCCTTTATTTTCTCTTTTTTAGCCCACTCCTACATTGCCTTCTTTCCCTGTCAGATTCCATGACCCATCTAGTCAGATGCTCTTTTTTTTTTTTTACACCAATATCCTCAACTCTCTTTATTTATTGTTTTTCTTTGGGCCCGTCTGACAAAAATCCAACTCTGCACTTGTTTGCTTTCCTCATGCTTCCACCAGGGCTGATAAAAGCCAAGGAGAAAATGCCACAGCTGGGCAGATGGATGACTTCCTAACAGTATTCTCAAAGTGTGATCCCCAGGCCAGCAACATCAGTATGATCTGGGAACTTGCTAGAAATGTAAATTCTTAGAGCTCCTTCAGTGTACTGAATCAGAAACTCTCAGAATAGGACACAACAGTCTGTGTTTTTACAAGTTCTCCACATAATTATGATATACTTTAAAGTTTACAAAAAATTTTGGGTTTGTAACCTCATCTGGCTATTAACACACTGCCAATCTTTATATGTTCTTCATATTAGTAATATTCTATGTTTTCCATTTTAGTTTTTTCAAATCTTTTCCATTCTCCTCAAATTTAAGACACTGCCCCCATCTCTCCTCACTCTCCAGACGTTATCATTCTCTAACTTATCTTAGTTTGTGCTTCAACTCCCTTAAGTTCCTGCCACGAAATCCTCAGACTTAACTAGAGTCCGTTGCACTGGAAGAGTCTTCATGTCTGAGGCAGTCCCGACCTTTGTGTTCTAGATTCCTTTCCCTTCAGCGTTGGGGACTTTCCCTCCTTCTCTTTACCAAGTCCTCTCTTTCTATTGGCATCCTGCACCCAACCTCATCACAATTTACATTCTGCATGTGATGAAAAGCACTGTAGAGTTTTAAGCAAGGGTATGGCATTATCTGACATATAGTTTATATCCTTTTTCTGTGGAGAATCGGTTGCATGAGGCAAGAGCTGAAGCAAGGAAACCAGTTTGGATGTTACAGAAAAGTCCGAAGAGAGGGGATCGTGGCGTAGGCCAGGTTACTTACAGTGGAGATGTAACAAGCTTTGGGCTGCGATTTCGAGGTAGAGTTAACAGAGGTGGGAGTGGGGGTCAAAGACAATCCTTGTTTTTTGATTGTAATAACTGTGTGGATGGTGATGCTGTTTACCAGAATGAGGAAGACTGGGAGAGAATAAGATGGCTGGAAAAAGATCAAGAAAAATTTCTGGCCATGTTAAGTTTCAATTGTTTATTGAAGGTATATATGGAAATAGTCAGCTAAATATTTAAGCCTAGAGTTCCAGGAAAAGATCAGGAATAGAAATGTAGATTTAGGAATCTTTGGCCTATAGGTAAACTCAAAGTTCTGGTATTTGATGAAGACATCTTGGGAAAGTGTGCAGAAAGAGAAGGTGGCCTGTGACAAAGCCCTGTGCTATCCCAATATTAAAGTGGAAGATTGGAGAGAAAATTTCTAGCACAGAAGACTGAGAATGAGCAATTGGTAGGTTAGGAGAATTTCTCAGAAGAAGGGAGTAGTCAGCTATGCAAAATTTTGCTAAGAAGTAAATTAAAATAAAAACAGAGAAATAACCACTGGAAATGGCAACATGGAGGCTTCCAGAGAGCTGGACAAGAGCAGTAAAAATGGCATGTTGACAACAGAGGTCTGATTAGAATTTGAGGAAATCACATTGTTGAATTAGTTCTGCCTAATCATGTAGTCCTACCTAAGAAGAAGCTGAGACACTTGTTCGTCCTTTACTCTAATCCTTGATCAATAGATTCCTGAAATCAATATAATTCTAAAAACATGTGCTTAAGTTCCTCAAACTAACGCAGACTTCTATAGAAATAGGAGTGGTTGTTAAAATCCCAGGTTTAAAAAGGT
>NW_012144966.1:18430228-18430884 GCF_000956105.1 Propithecus coquereli
ATGCTTTGAATCTCTTCAATGATCAGACAATTTTAATTTCAAGAATGAAGAAGTCTGTTTAGTTAGGGGCACATGTTCTAGCTAAACAACGACAATCAAAGGAAAAGAAGTACAAATGACAGGTAAGTATTTCTGTTTAAGGGAAAATGCCCAAGGCTGTAAAAAAGCCATCAAAGAGAATATCAGACATTAAATGTCAATCCTCATGTTCGAATATTTTTTCTGTGCATCTTATTTGTACTTCAAAAGCTATAGATGATTCAGAAAACAAATTGGAATTGTTGGGATTTATGTTCAAAACATTTTTATTAAATTGAGTTTGCTACATAGCTATTATCATTAATATAACTATGAAAATTGGTTGAGTTGGCAATTATATTTTTTGACATGCTGGCTTAATTGCAAGATAATTGTTAGCTGAATTGTACTTAGCAGATGGTTGGAAAGAATGTTGATACAAAAACAGTCACATTGTTCATTATAGCCAAGCTAGTATCCTGGAATCATTGTTTTTCCATACCAGTATAAACTGTATTTTAAAAAAATTCTATGTCATAACACCTGTATATAGTATAAATTTAATTCAATAATTCCAATAAATGCCACTTAGAAAAATGCAACTTATTTGAATGCTATGACTTACAACCACATAAATA
>NW_012144966.1:18432689-18434846 GCF_000956105.1 Propithecus coquereli
CTATTCCATCAATTTGGTTGGCTTGAAAATGTCTATCCCAGAAATTTTGAACAGCTCTGAACTGGACTCATTTATTTCTTGCCAGGTCTCTGGCACATCTCATTTCCTAGGATCTCCTTTATCTCCATCCTGAGAATTCCCTTTGGATTTTGTGCTGTAGGAAAGCTAACGTTCCTCTTTCTTGGTTTAACTCCTTGTTTTGGTGAAGTAGATTTTCTAGTCCTTTTCAGAGAAAGAGTGCATTAAAATTAACGCTTAGGAGGCCATTAGGTTCAGATGGCTCCAGTGCCTTAGGTTCCCATGTAAGTAAACTGAAACCCAACTCAGAATGAATGGACATAACCTAAGAAAACTAAAACTTAAGCTTAATTTACCAAATAACCTCTAACCTGAGACTTTACCAATCAGAAACCACCAACTAACCTCTAAAGGGGCTTTACCACTTTAACCAATCACATACTTTCTTTGTCTTGCTTCTTAAAACACCTTATAAAATTTTCCCCTCTTGCCCCCTCAGTGGAGTATTGAATCTCTTAGGGTCTGGTGATACCTGATTCATGAATTGTCTAATGCTTAAATAAACTCATTAGAAGTTGAATGTGTCTAAGTTTACCTTTTAACATGTGATTTTGAGGTAAATTTTTTGATAGCTTGTATATCTGAAAATATCTTTAATCTACCTTCACATTTAATAGTTAGGGTATTAGATATAGAATTTTAGGTTGTAAATAATCTTTCCTCAGAATATTTAGGGCATGTTTTCATTGCCTTGTAGCTTTCAGTGTGGCTGCTGAGAGGCCCTATGGCTTTCTGATTCCTACTTTTTTTATATAAAAATTGTTCTCTCTCTCTTTTCTTCTCTCTCACTGTGTACTTATAGAATATTTTTCTTTGTGCCTGTCTATGTTCTGAAATATCACCATGACACACTTTGATGTGCAACTTCATGCATTGTTCCAGACACTTGGTGAAACTGTTCAATCTGGTTAACTATATCTTTCAGATTTTTGCTATTTTTTTCCCCTGAAGAAAACTTTTTTTGGATGATCTTTCTCCTCTATCTGGAACCTTGTTATTCATCCTGTAATTTTCAAATCCTTCCCCTCCTATTTCCATCTCTATTTTCTTCCATATTTTCTGAGAGAATTTTCCAATTTTGTCTTCTAATCCTTGTATTATTTATTTGTGCTATCATAGATTAATTTCTATATCTTCTATCTTCCCTCTAAATACTCAGTTTTATAGTTTTGTGTTTTTATTTCAGAAATATAGTGTCTTCTCATTTCTCTGAGAGTATTAATCAGTATTTGGGGTTTTTTTTTTTTTTGGTTTGTTTTTTTCTTTTTGAAGTTTTGTCCTTCCTATAAAATCTCTGTTTTTTCTGATTTCTTTTTCTTTGCTTTTAATGTTAAATATGTTTTCTTTTATCTGGTGATTCTTGCTTGTTCATATTAATAGTGGGCATTAAAATACTAATTAGCAGCTCTGTAAGTATAGAGGGATATTGCTTCTGTAGGGTGATCTGGTTGACCACTTCCTTGGAGAGCTCATGTCAGCATCTTTAATTCTTTCCTCTTGGGCTGCTTATGTTCCCAATTGAAGACCCTTCTAGTGTCCTGCAAGTGCTCTGGCAGCACACAGGGAGGAGAAACTTGGCATTTCCATAGTATTTGTGTCAACCTTCACCTCTCCCCCTGCTTTCAACTGCTCTCAAATTTGCTTGTTGTCTATCAGCCCTTAGACCCACTGTTTCAGCTTGTCTAGAGGACACTTCTCCAGCCTTCTGCCAAAGTGAGGCAAGGATAATTGTGAATGGGGATATAGGAATCTGTTTTCTAAACAGACTTTCAACCATTTATACTCACTTTTTCCAGAGGAATACAATGCCTTGAATTCTCAGCCTTTTGGGAGTTTGTGGTTAAAACTGGATTTAGATTTCTAGGTTGTGCTAAGTCAGGTATACTTAACCATCTGCTGTCCAGCTTCTAAAATGTTGCTCCCATTTTCTCTATCCCCAGATGTTTTCACTTGTAGAATCCTATCCTTATTTTAATGCAGTTTTAAGAGGGGGCAAAGCTCAATTTATGTGTTTAATCCATTGTCTGTAACCAGACGCATCGCCAATTCAACCTGAAGTATTTACGATAGCAGTAAGGT
>NW_012144966.1:18434896-18435729 GCF_000956105.1 Propithecus coquereli
TTCAAGATGGATAACAGACTTAAACCTAAGGCATAAAACCTATAGCATTTCTTTTTTGAGTATAGAAGTGAGTTAGTACTAGATTGTTTGTGGATTAGGGACCAAAAGCCAGCAGTTTATGCCTAAAGGATAACTTTAATAATACCTAAATCATAGATTACAAAAAAGTGGTTTGTAATGGCTGCAAGTTAATGAGTGCTTATGAAGTGCTGACTCATTAATTTTAGTTTTTCTTTTTCTTTTGAAACAGAGTCTCACCCTGTTGTGGGGCTAGAGAGCAGTGTTGTCATCATAGCTCAATGCAACCTCAAACTCCTGGGCTCTAGCAATCTTCCTGCCTCAGCCTCCTGAGTAGCAGAGACTACAGGTACATGTCACGATTCCTAACTAACTTTTTTATTTTTTGTAGAGACAAGAGTCTCATTATGTTGTTCAGGCTGATCTTGAACTTCTAGCCTCAAGCGATCCTTCCAAATCAGCCTCCTACAGAGCCAGGATTACAGGGATGAGCCACTGCACCTGGCCTAATTTTAGTTATTGACATATACTGCAGTGTAGACTTATCTATCATTTTACACATGGGGAAACTGAGGCATGAATAGGTTAAGTAAGGTGCTCATGATCACACAGTAATAAGTGCCAGAGTTGGAATTCCATTTTAACATTTCTGACTCCATAATCTGGGCTGTGTTCTAATATATCTCTAGAAAAAAAGACCTAATTTGACACACCATGCAAATGCTTTGAATCTCTTCAATGATCAGACAATTTTAATTTCAAGAATGAAGAAGTCTGTTTAGTTAGGGGCACATGTTCTAGCTAAACAACGACAA
>NW_012144966.1:18436391-18438013 GCF_000956105.1 Propithecus coquereli
AGATTATTTTCCTCATTTTTATAAATTTTATAAGGACTTTTCTAAATTTTCTGCAGCTAGTAGGTTGAATTAGGTCTATAGTGGGATATGGGCCTAGTTCTGTTTTATTCTTGTCTGGGACCTTAGATGCTTTAGTAATGTAAATTTATTTTGTCATAAGGAAGATGAATTAGAGAGGAAACAAACTAGAAGTGGAGAGACCAGCTAAAAGGTGGTGGTTGTGGGGATGAAAATGTCCTAACTGATTTGTGGTGACGGTTATATCACTCAGTGAAACTATTAAGTCATTAAATTATACTCTTGAAATGAGTAAATTTTATTTTATGTAAAATATGCCTCAATGAATTTGTTAAAAAAATAAGGTGAGTGCAAAAGAAAGCATATGAGAGACGGTGAGGGTTTGAGTATTAGCAGTAGCCTTGGGAAAATAGAGAGAAGGGGTGGGGTAAAAAGATAGCAAAGGTAACATCTGACAACACTGGCTACAGTAGGAATAGAAGATAATGTTGCAGTTGGCAATTTGCTTGACAAGATTTATGTTGTAGTAACAATGGAAACAGAATATAGAGAGAAGAGTATGCTTAGGTGGGAAAGTAAGGAGAAAGTTCAACTTTGAAACACTATTATTGAGTTGTTACTCAGATGGTTTCAATATTTCCCTCGGCTTGACTAAACTTTAGACGGGCTTCTTCCTGACCACAGACCCTAGACCACCATTTTCTTAGAGCATTTACTTTAGAAAACTTGCAATTGTAAATTCTTTCCCTGCTCATTTGAGATGTAAACCTTCTACAATCCAGAAATATTTTTTTCAAAGCCTAGGAGCCATCCCTGTGACATGTTATTATCAAGAAAGACAGAGGCGCTGTCTCCTAGTCTCTATGGGAGAATAGGAGCCTGACTTTAATAAGAACCAATGGGCAAACACAGATTGCCAAATCATATTGACCAACCTTCCTCCTAACACCCTCCAATACTTGCCCAGTAGCTGACTCCAGCATTCAAAAATTCTCCTGCCTTTCCTTTTAGCAGAGTTGAGTTCAATTTCCATCCCTTATTGCAACAGTCTTTCACAAAGCCTTCTTTGCTGATTTTAATCGGGTGCAAGTTCACTTTACAGTAGTTAACTGAGGGATAGCCACAGGAAGCTATCCAGTAAAAGGTTGGAAGAGTTTTGATCTAGTTGCTGAAGACAACTCAATCTCTTTTCTTTCCTTTATATTTAACTTCTTTAAAAACATTTAATTTTTGTGATCAAATATTTCTACAAGGCTTGTTGTGAAAAACAGCAGTCTTCTGTTCCTACTTGCTCACGATTTCAAGCTCCTTAAAGGCTTTCCACTCACTTAGCTGATTTTTTAAAATATATGCCTCATATCCCTCAATACCATGTTTGTATTGCTAATTCTGGATCAGTTTTATGCACCATTTGTTGGCATTATCCTTAGGACTAAGTTCTTGTTCATACAATCCCTACTCATTTCCCATCTCCCTGCAGAGTTATATTGTAAGTTGGATTAGAGCAATTTTCAGTTTTTACATAATTTTAACTATGAAAATACTTTGTGTGGCTAAGCTGTTAGTATAAAATTAATGATTTTTATTTCCTCTAGAATTAAAAA
>NW_012144966.1:18438092-18439424 GCF_000956105.1 Propithecus coquereli
ATCAGTAAGGAAGTGGAGAATCTGATGATTTCCATGACTTTCCCAAAGTCACATACTTTGCACAGGTAGAGTTCAGGCTCAGACCTAGATCTTTCACGATAAACCCTACTCGTTATAGGACCATGCAGCTTCACTTGATGTGAAAGACATGATTTTCAGTTTTAATTCTTTCTTTCACTTTGAATTAAAGAATCATAGTATTTAATTCAGTCACATTCAGAAAAAAATAAAGACCACTGATTTCTATAATGTGGTTTTCTGGAAATCTTTATTACTGTCACTTCAATTCATTTGCTTCTCATTCTGTCTGCCTCTTTTCTTTAATTCATATATTTTAAGCTAACTTAATATGCAGACACTAATTTTCCAGTCTTGCAAATAGTTTTCAAAAGCCATAATTTATAGGATTTTGCTAAAATAAATTGGAACAATTGGTCATCCCCCTGCCATGGGTGGAATTTCCTAGTAAAAGAAATTACATATATGTGCACATGTATGTATTTGTAATATCTATGCCTGTATACAATACCCATTCTTTCTATATAGAAAGAGAAAATAAAATGGAAAATGAGTGCACTTTATTAAATAACCATTCATTAATTGCCTACTATATGCATCCATTCATCTGGCATTTCACTAGGAGCTGCACATATATTATTTCATTTAATCCTTATGATAAATATGTAAAGCATTGTTATTAAATTTACTTTATGGATTAGAACAATAAAAATTAGAGGAGTTAAGTAATGTGTTTCAGATTGCTTAGTAAACAGGCAAGAAAATTGAGTTTAGGGTGGGCTGCCTGATGCCAAAGCCATGGTCTACGATTGTTTGATTCCTCTCCTCCCTTCCCCCCACCCCGAATCATGAGCTTCTCATCATGGTGACATGCATCCTTGGTTCCATGGAGTTTATAATTAGTGAAAAAAAATATGTAAGCAATTTATTATGGTACTTATGAAAATAAAATACATAAAATAATGGAGGAATTAGTGAAAAGCTCCAATCAGTTGATACTGAAATTACATCCTATTTTCTATTTTCTGGTCCCCCCCATCAAATTGTAAGAGCCTGAAAATGAAGGATTGTGTCTATTTTATCTATTAGTTCCACAGGCATAACGTCTATTTCATCTCTGGAAAATTAGTACCCGTCAATGTGGTAGGTGCTTATTAATTGAACTTGTGTCAACTACATAGGCAAAGAGAAAAGATCAAATTAGTTTTGATGGGGTTTGCTAACTGGTTGTGAAAAGAGTCCTAAAAGAATGGGTCCTTGAGCTATGACTGGAAAGATACTTTAGATTTTAGTGAGCCAAAAGGGTCAGTCTTC
>NW_012144966.1:18439474-18441500 GCF_000956105.1 Propithecus coquereli
ATATGTGTGTGCTGCTACTAACCCCTCATAGCTGCACTTACTAAGCCTTTAACTCTTTGCTATATAATCTGCATGTGCTACTTTATTAATTTCTCAGAATGTGAGGTAGACATTACTATCCCCATTTTAAAAATCAGAAAACTGTGGTATGTAGTATGTGAGGATTTGAACCAGAGTTCCTTTCTCTCATCCATTTCGCTATACCCCTACCTCACATCTGGCTCCTGTTCATTCTTGAGCCCTAGATCACTCACCACAAGAAGGTGGGTCCTCACCCCAGTGATAAGAGTCAGCAAGTCTCCTGTCTGTTGAAGCTCAGGGGCTCTAGGTTCCAATCAGCTCTTATCAGTTGGGGTTAACCCGGGCAGCTTCACATCAGTGAAATGCTAGCCCCAGGCTCTGGGAAGAACCCGAGCTTGAGGCTATTAATTGGACAGGGCCCTGGATTCACTTACAAGATCTGGGTTTGAGACCTAGGTCTATCACTAACTAGATATGTGGCTATAGAAAAATCAATTTACCTTCTTGAGCCTTTGTTTTCTCATCTGCAAAATGGCTTTCCAACTGTATTGTTTATTCTTTAAGTGAAAATCTTCCAGCAAATTAAGTCTTATGTTGAATTCCTATATTTAAAACAGATACAGATAGAGCTACACTGGTCAGAGCATGGGCTGGGTTTGGAGGAGGCATGAATTTATCTGTCTACAGCATCTTCCCCAACCCTCATCTCATCTCCAAGGAGGCCTCTGAGACATCTAAGGCCTTGAAGAACAGAGTTTTCAAACTATGGCCTACCTCTAAATTTATATCAGTTCTCATATTCTATGATTTAAAAATACCTATCGCCATGTGGAAAGAGGATTAGAATTGTATTAGAATGAAGCTGGCTTAGGTCTGATAATTCAAAGGAGAGAGGTCATTAAGTTGTAAAGAATATAATCAAATACCCTGGCCTGTGGGTGGCCAGGGGCATGCTGTTGGTCTTTAAGTTCCGCAAATTGGGTACTAAAATTTTGCAAAGGCAGGAGTTGGGCATTTTAATAATAATTTTTGAAACCTGTTAAATTTTGCTATAGTTAATTCAATCAAATATGAATATTATTTTAGCATGATAGCATTATTCCATTAATTGATTTTATTTTCTGAAAGGTTAACATGATATTGAGACATAAACTTTCAATTGTGATTCAACTATTACTGGTTATTCCACAAAATAGTTATTATTATTTTTTTTTAGTATGAATCTTAGAAACATTCGTTCATGTTCTCTGTAAGTAAAGAAATCATATTCCATTGTTGCAACTCTCGGCTTAAAAACTGTATTCACATATCTGTATTAATCTCTATTAAACTCAGCCAGTCTCCCTGGCCCTGTACTGTCTCAGTGATTGACAGTGTTCCACGGGTTTAATTCCGACTTGTTTGTGGCCACAGATCCTTTTCACTTACCTGCCTCCGCCTTCTGCTGCTTCTCAATCTTGTCCAGGCGCCCTAGCAAGGAGTCAATTTTAGTTTTGATCTGGGTTAATTCTTTCTTGATTGTCTGTAACTCATCTGATTTCACTGGAAGGGGAAAGGAGAAAGAAAACAACAGAACATCAAATGCAACATGACTCATGCTGGACACAACTCATAGATACCTTGTGTTTTCTTGAGGCTCTGTCAGATCACATAGGATACTTTTCAATTGTATCAGCTTCTCATTACTTCTAGTGATCCTGCAATACTGGATGAGGCTGCCAATTACAAATAGGAACTCTCAGTGACATGAGCACTTGATACTAAATCTTTTGACTGAAGGTTATGCAAAGCGATAACAGAGTCTAGAAATATTTTATAAAATAAATAATGCTCAATTCATTTTGAGTAAGTGGAGTAAATCTGCAATGTAAGATGGATTAAGATTAAGAAATAATTAAATCATGACAGGTATGCTAATGCTACTTTGAGGTACAATATTATAATATGTATTTCAGCAGTCAATGGTATTTTAATCCATCTCCTGGGGGATTGATTGAAACCAAGA
>NW_012144966.1:18441550-18442184 GCF_000956105.1 Propithecus coquereli
CTCGGTTCAAAGGTTTTGGAGGGATGAAAATATTATAGCTCTCTTTAAATATTTTATTGACTGCTACATCACAAGGGAATAGACAGTAAGCTTGGTTTCAGAGGACTTGAAAAGGATAACTGAGCCAAGTGAAAGCGAAATACATTTTGGTTCAGTGTAAGGAGAATATACAATAGAAGTCTCAGACACAAATATGAACAGGAGCCAAGTTACAACATAAATGTGTGAACTGGCTGCATAAAGATTAGCAAACTGAAAAGGGCATGCCATGTATAGAGTAACAGTATTGAAAAGTTCAAATTTTCCAAAAGCAGTCATGCATTTTTATATTTATTTATAATTTTTCAATTTTTAGAGATTAACTTCATTTAAAAAATTTCATGTCTTATTCCAAACATATGGCAGAATGAATTTATGTTATGGGACTCCCTGTCACATGCTTAGGTCTCACATTTCAATGTTATCATCGGAATTGTCCCAGTGAGACTGGCTGCTCACGTGTCAGGCAGACCAGTGAGAATAAAGGTGACCCGCATAATGTCTAATTGCCTCTTCGCTTCACAAAGTCTATGCTTGAAATTTAATTTTTAAAAAATATAGTTACCCATGGAGTAACTGTGCCTGTTGTATGATA
>NW_012144966.1:18442354-18443370 GCF_000956105.1 Propithecus coquereli
ACTTAATTTAAAAGATTTCATGTCTTATTCCAAACATATGGCAGAATGAATTTATGT
This sequence comes from Propithecus coquereli, assembly GCF_000956105.1. Classification (NCBI taxonomy): domain Eukaryota; kingdom Metazoa; phylum Chordata; class Mammalia; order Primates; family Indriidae; genus Propithecus; species Propithecus coquereli. The sequence continues at coordinate 18,442,412 of NW_012144966.1, forward strand.
TATGGGACTCCCTGTCACATGCTTAGGCCTCACATTTCAATGTTATCATCGGAATTGTCCCAGTGAGACTGGCTGCTCACGTGTGAGGCAGACCAGTGAGAATAAAGGTGACCCGCATAATGTCTAATTGCCTCTTCGCTTCACAAAGTCTATGCTTGAAATTTAATTTTTTAAAAATATAGTTACCCATGGAGTAACTGTGCCCGTTGTATGATACCCAGTCTTTACTTTTCCTTTTGGTACCTTTCACTCATTTTGGTCATTTCACATCACTGTGCACACCATATGTGCTATGTGTATGTGGCAATTTATATGCGGCTCTTTTAAAAGAATCAGCTAGGAAGGACAGTTTTAGGTTCAACGGATTTTAAGTGTCATTATTTTCTATAATCTACATAGTCACTGTGTCCCCAAAGCAGTTGCATTATTTCAGTAGAAAAAATAAAATATGCATGGTAGATTCACACTAGTCATAATTTTAAAAGCTGGAGTCTATATATGAGATCATAATCCATTCCCCTAGTTTACATTTAAGAGTCTTGAGACCTGAAGAATTTAAATGACTTCCTACGTCATGCCTGGTACATAGTATATTGTCCTAGGTAAAGTTAGGGGAGGGAAGACATGATCTTGTTTTTAGGAAATTTACAATAGCAAATGAAGAGACAGGACCCAACACACACACACCTATTAGAAGCAATTTAAGATATAGAGAATCCAATATAATGTAATTATGTTTCATTGAGATTACTACTGAGAGCTTAGGAATTCACGTCGAAGAAGAAAGCAAAAAAATGATACTATGAAAGTTGAACTCAAGATATGCTCCATGTTGTGTGGAATGTCCCATGTTTTGTCCCTATCCTCCATCTCCTTCCTGCCACTGCTTCTATTCTGGAAATTTTCATTATCAAATAACTAATAGTAAATGGAAATGAGAGATGTATAAAACAGTAATA
>NW_012144966.1:18447720-18449580 GCF_000956105.1 Propithecus coquereli
ACCCTCTGGAGTATTCCTGTTATGAACTATCAAACTGAAACTAGAACACAGTTTAAAACAGAGAATCACTCCTTATGTCAATTACTTCAAAGACATCAAAGTATCATTGTGGAATTGCAGCTAAATTTGAAAAACATCATCTGTCACAATTGCAAATTGATTCTGCTTTGAAGAATGATACTCATTTCCTTTGATGGAAGCATATCATGTAGTTTTACTTAAACCTATCAAATTTAATAGAAAATATTTTATCTTATAACATTAGATTTCAATGCAGGTGAAATAGGACTTGGCTGGAAACTAATGGAATAGAAATAGAAATGGCTGGAAACTAATAGAATATATTTCTTAGCAAGTACAGCCATTCCTCAGCCCAGAAGTGCAGTTGAATAATTTTAATTTATTTATCTCCTTAAAAAAACATAAACCAATAAACCACCAGTATCCTATTTTATAGAAACTACTTTAGAAAACAACTAGGAATCTGGAATCACCTAGTAGGAACTTGTAAGTGTGGAGGGAGCCAAGGTTTCCTTTAAGTCTAGACTCATGTCTAGCACTGTAGGAGTGCCTTTTAAGATCAGAGGTAGAATATTACAGAATTTGGTTCTAATTAGTTAATGTTATTCAAGCTTAAATACAACAAGGAAATCCGGAGAGGTTCTGTCAGTTGTTTCCTGGTCCCTACCAGGAAATGTTGAACTGAGTCTCTAGCCCTGTGTAGGTTGTCCAGTTCTTCTCTTAGAATGGAGGGCAGCAAATACTCATCATGGTCCTACAAAGTGGGCCTAGAAACAAGCATGGCTGCTTCTTGAGTAACTGTGGAAGTCGTTTCCTTATCACACTTCGATACCTCTGTGCTGCCCCGGGAAAAGGCCTGCCCCTCATGTGGTCTACTTGGTAGTCTTCCTACCTTTCTTTGGGCAGAGTCGTTATCTGTAGATGGGGTATGGTTTTGTGCTATTACACCTGGTTTCTAGATGGAATTCCTGGAAGGAGCCCCCTCTCTGTCTGATGTGCTACTCTCTTTATCTCTTTTCTGCTTTCATTGTCTACTTTTTTCCCCCTACTGTTAACAATTTCTCTGCTGTACAGTGGATTACATTAAGCCCCTGTTTTTACTTACTCTTCTTTAGTAGTTGAGTGTACGTAAATACATCACAGTATTTTAGAAGACGTCAGTAATGCTATCTTCAAAAGAAAAATGTATTTTGCCCTTTTTCTCTAAATTCTACCACAAAAAACTCTGCAAAAAAAAGTTATAGACGAAAGCAAACATACTGTCATAATAAAAATCTTTCATTATCTTTTTGAGTATAACTTATTTTCCTATGGGTGATTATAGGGCTTAAATTTAGAATTATTAAATAAGGTCAGTGAAGTGATAAATAAAAAAGTTACAAAGTTCCTAGGATAAATTATCTTAGTTTGTTTTTAGGCAATAATGACACTAGAGAAACTAAGAGTCAGGTTGCATCACCCAGATAATCTTAAATATTTTTCCTAAACTATTACTGTAGTATTTTTATAAAAAAAAGAAATCATATTACATAATTTCAGACCTGCTCTCTCTACACAGTTCATTGATTTGGTGATAAATGTTATTACATTCTGATCAGTCAACAAAATGATTGTGCCTCTGCTGCGACATGAGATATAATCCAAAAAGGATATTAGGCACATGGGATGATACCATCTGTCTATATCAAAAAAAATGTGTGCATGTCTGATTTATGTGGCGAAAAATATTTTGATTTATTTTAATCACCTTTGGGTCAAGTCTATTCAGGACAAATAAAGAAGCTTCAGCTAACTGTCTAGATCAGTGTGCCTCTGCTGCGACATGAGATATAATCCAAA
>NW_012144966.1:18459991-18461026 GCF_000956105.1 Propithecus coquereli
TTCCTTTCTATATCTTTCCAGAGTAACACAGGTACTCTAGGTTACACAGTTCCAAAGAATGATTGCTGCTAAAATGTAAAACACGCTGTATTTCCTTCAACATCACAGGTTTATACTCAGTAGTCCAATTTTAAGAATTAGCCTTCTCCCAAGACTGCCACATCTGTCACACAAAACCAGAAAGAGAAGACCAAATTGAACCTCATGGGTGATCCACCACTAGATTTAAGAATAGATTCTTTTGATACATGTAAAACTAGTTTAGATTATTTCCCCAAGTAGCTGACTTTGGCAATTGCCTTTCTATAAAAATCATTGCATTATTTATTTGTTACAATGTCAGATAAAAAGTCATTAAATTTGTCAATAGTGGGAGATTTTTGAGGAATAGAAACTTGCATATACTCCATGTTGGGGTGTCCCAACCTCCAATGAGTTGCTGCAGAAACACATTCTCTTCTATTACTAAGACTCAAAAAGGAATTCGTATTTATCTATCTATAAAACAGATAGATGAATGGATAAGTACACAGAGAACTGTAAATCTATTTAGTTTGCTATTGATGTTATATTAGCTGAGTCCAATTCTTAGTCAAATTCTGAACATATCAAGAAACTTTGGTGTTTCAAGAAGCATCAGTCCCTTCCTGCTTCCCGAACTATTTTTTGCACACTCTAATGTAAAAACAAAGTATTTCAATAGTGATTCTTAGTATTTCTGATAGTGCTGAGGTAAAAGGCAGTGTCCTACAATAGATAGCACGTGGGTATAAGAATTAGGAGACTTGAGTTTTAGTTCTGGCTTTGCCATAAATATTAGTTATACGTCCTTCTCTGTTTACTCATCAATAAAAGTGGAATAACAGTATTTTTCCTGTCTTAAAGAGTTGGGGTGCAGAGCAAATACAAAGTCCCTACAATGGCCTACCAAGCTTTATTGGAATTTGTCCTCTCTCTACCTCTTTGATCTTTTCTCCAGCCATACTTCCCCTCCCTCACCCTGCTGCAGCCACACTGGCTTCCTCATTGTTCTTT
>NW_012144966.1:18461381-18477814 GCF_000956105.1 Propithecus coquereli
TTTTTTTGAGAAAGAATCTCACTCTGTCACCCTGAGTATAGTGCAGTGGCATAATTGTAGCTCACTGCAACCTCAAACCCCTGGGCTCAAGCGATCCTCTTGCCTCAGTTTCCTAAATTGCTGGGACTATAGGCATGTGTCATGACACCCGGCTAATTTTTCTAATTTTTAGTAGAGATGAGGTCTCACTTTTTTTTTCCTCTTTTTTTGAGATTAATAGCCATTTTAAGATTAAGATCACATCTAGCAAAATGGAGTTAATTGAAACACTTTATGTGAAAACTCATGAAATTTTACTGGCAAAACTATTTTAACATTTGCACGTCTGAACTCTTGACATGTAGATGTCAGCCTAACTGAATGTTTCTGAACAAAGAATGATTATTAATAACTATTTCTCTAAAGAGGCTTAAAATGTTTAGGAGAGATGAAACAGGGCTCGTTTTAAATTTAACACATTTACTAATAGACTAGATGAGGGGATAAATAATACATACTAAAGGTAGTAATTGAAACCAATCCATGATATGGAGAAGCAAATAGTGCCAGATTGCCTTTATGTTCACCTCAGGGAAAACATTTGATAACTTTGGACTCAGGTAAGAACTTAAAAAAAAATTATTGGAAACATTATTTATCAGGCATTTGTGAACAGATTTACATATGTCCTATCATTTGGTTCTCACTATAAACCTCTGAGGTAGGTATTATAATAATCTGCAGTTTAACCCTGAGGAAATTAAGGCTCACAGAAGTGAATAAACTCGCCGAGGATTCATGGCTACTAATTGGCAAACCCAGAATTCCACCCCATAGCCAATATATTTTTTTCTTTTTAGTTGACACATAATAATTTCACCTAGTTAGGGGATACAGAGTGATATTTTGATACATGTATACGATGTGCAGTGATCAATTCAGAGTAGTTAGCATACCCATCTCCTTGAACATTTATCATTTCTTTGTGTTGTGGACATTCAAAATCTGCTCTTCTACCAAAAGCTAATGTTTTAAACCTCTCCTCCTGTATATTTCACGAGGATGGTGGTTGGGAGTAATCTAGGCTTATTACATGCAGCTAACATCAAAGATGGGGTTCCAAAATCCAAATAAGGAGGATCTGATGTCACTCATCTAAAGGTGAATGAGGCTGTTCCTCTGGTCAGCACCTGCCTCCTTGAAAATATCCCACAGGTGCAGGTGTTAAAGCCGATGCTCTGAGCTCAGCTAGATGCGGTGGACAAAGGAGACTCAGCGCCAGAGTGGAGTCCAGAGAGGGATGATGGCTGTACAGTGATGAGCTGCTTAGCCAGCCACCTCTTTGCCTGTGTGCTGTGGTCTTTCAACTCAGATGGATTTAATCTTTGGCCAGAAGTACTTCTCAGTCTCTGGTGTTTCTTCTTTTTTTTTTCTTGTTCTTTTTTAAAATTTTTTAAAACATTTATTTATTTATTTTTATTTCATAATATCATGAGGGTACAAACGTTTTGGTTACATAAATTGCTTTTGTACCATCTGAGCGAAAGTTATGTGTGCCCATCCCCCAGATAGTGCGCATTGCATCTGTTAGGTGCGAATTTACCCATCCCCTCCTCCCTCTCCCGCCTGCTTGATTTCTGATGAATGTTATTTCCATATGTGCACTTGAGCATAGGTCTAACTCTTGCTCAGGCTGGTCTCAGACTCCTGAGCTCAAGCAATCCTCCCGCCTTGGCCTCCCAGAGTGCTAGGATTACAAGCATGAGCCATTGCACCTGGCCAGGAGTTTCTTCTGAATTAGATTTTTTTCTGAATCAGTCTATATAATAATTTAGCAGCATGTTTAGTTGGAAAGTTTGTATCTCTACTTTTTACTAATTAATGTGAAATTATGGAAATATTAATTGTATTTTTATGATATTATGTATGTTTTCAGATACGTATATTTCATAATTTAGAATAGTATACTAAGTTATACTTTTAACATCTCTATGGTTTGCCTCTCTGAATTGCTCAAATATTCAAAACATGAACTAATTTTGCATAATGTTTCTCTGAGAAGACAGTATATGCACTCCCTTTTGAAGTGAAATCATTTCTCCATTAAAAGCAACATATTTTGTTTCAGGAGTTTAATATGTCACAAGCTAAGTGGGACGAGAACACAACGTTATTTGCTCTGATAAAATACTTTGCAAATTGGTCCTGGGCTTTTGTTAGTCATGTTTTTGTCTGTCTCCCCTACTGCAACACAGTGTGGTGGAAAGCACAGACCATTTCTTATCCATTTTATCATTCTCTAATTAATTTTGTACATAGCAGGTATTTCATAATTACCAGATTTATTGAATACAGGCATTCATGAAATCATAGCTAACCTCGCCCTTCTTTAAAGAGAAATAAAATGAAGGACATTACTTACATTTAGAGCCCGATGAAGACCCACTAACACCAGATCTTGATCCGCCTTTCATGGAAAAGACTCCTTTCCCCCTGCGAGTTGTTGCGACAGCCACTCTGGGACGCTTCAGAGGAATGACCGCGCGAGGAGGTGGAGGCACACGTCCGTGGTAGTCAAATAACCTTTACGAAGCACAAATGGGGCTTAGAGTTGGTTTGATGCCTACGTGTTCTATCACATGTGTGAAATGATTAAGAGAATGGCCTGGTGGAAAATTTCAATAATTTTTTTGTTGCTATTGTTCTCTATTCAGATGCATGTGTTTGTTGGTGCGTTTTTCACTAAGAAAATGGGATGGTAACATAGTCTATGTTTTCTCTACAGTAGAATCTGACCCCCAATATGAATTCATTTGTAAGATATGAAAGGACAGGAGCTTTGCTCCAATAGTACCATGCAATTTGTGAAATTATGCTGACCTTTTTTCCCCAAATATATTTCTTTGTTTGGATAAATGGATTTGTCCTTCTTATGAACGGAAATCTTCCTCTTAAATATCAGATATTTATTAGCACACGAGTTTACAAAGAGAAAAAGATGATGCAGAATCAGGAACAAAGAAATAAAATCATTGTCTGATGAGAAAACAGAGCTAAGAAGGAAAAAAAATTGAAGTAAAACCAGATTAAAGAAAACAACTATGAGAGACAAATCAATATGGTGCTGCACCAGTCTCTAAGAAATTTTTAAATAATAAAAGGCTCCTCTGACTGTAGAAAAAAGACTAAGTTTGAATGACCCACAGCTAGCATGGGGACAAAACTTCATTGGCTAAAGTACTGGTAGGAGGTATTTATAACGATATCTTTTTATTATTCTGACCATTTGCTATATGTGCAAATCGAGACTAGAGATATATTTAAAGTTAGCTATTGAAAAATTTCTTTAACAAAAAATCAATAACATTTATAGTTTTGCTAAAAAGTGAAAAATGACATTCACCACAATCAATACATTTCCATTAAACAATGAAAGGAATCAAAATATAAGAATGTTAAACTCTTTTATATAAATATATAATTCATAGATTCAAAAGCTTCATATTATTTTTACTGCATTACACATATACAACAAATCTTTATGACAGCACATTTGAGAAGCATAAAAGGTCAAATAAAAAATACTGAGATATAGTACTTATTTTTTAAAACTATTTGCCAGTGCCCTAGATGTGTAAATATATTATCCACTAAAGAAAAAACAGCATTATTGTTTTAGAATTGTGATTGTTGCATATTTTATTGTGACACCATTATATACATTATGGCCTTGCAATTGCTTTAAAACAGTCAATAAGAATAATCCAATATGAAAGTAAGAAAGGAGAAAACTATAACAGGAAGAAAATAATAAAAAACCAACTTCTATAAGGGGCTATTTCATAAAATTACATCTTGTTTACACATAGAGATAAAAATGTGATAATCTCTTTTTGGGAAATAATATATGAAATATAATAAAAATTAAGATAGGCTGGTTCCATATATTCATCCAGAAACATTTAAAACTATCATACTGTAGGAGGGAAAAGCACTATTTAAACCAAATTTCAAGCAGAATTCCTTAGGACTAGGAATATCTCTTCTACATTAGAGAGCTAAAATGTTCAAAAACGACTTAGAACATGCTGCGGAAAAACTAAAAGATGTCTGGAAAGGAAAAGAAATGAAATGAGACAGAGTTCAAGAGAGGTGCCGTCCTCTGCGAATAAGCAAAGTCCATCAGAGCTGAAGAACTTCTGGCTAAGTACAGGTCATGGATGTCAACATATGATAGTTTATTTCAAAGAGTACAGGCACGGTGAGGCTGAAAGGTATGAATATCGTCCAAACCACTAGGGGCTTGAGAATCAAAAGGGCTAACTAAACCTGCCCCTTATTTCAATTACAAAACAAGGTCTACATTAGTTATTTATAAGTTGAATTCACAGAACACCTTAAGTCAGTGAACCAAAATGCAAAGGCATTTTGCATCAGCAAAACCATCCAAAACTATTGAGGGAAAAGAAAATATGGCAATTGACTGCTTTTGTCAGGATAGAAGTTGCCACTTGAGAGGAAAGGCAAGCTCTTTTAGAGGGAGCATTTCCTTAGACCACAAATGTACAATTGAACATGTTCATTAAGTAAGCTCATTTATAAATTGGGGTGAGAAAATTTCTAAAGCACAATCAAAATATATAGTGATGTAAGAATGTTACAATGAAAATGCAGGCCACGTAAAGTCAACATATTCATTGCGACTTTAATTATAATGTAATTCAGTACTATTTTATAGGAGATCAAAATGTTTATCAATATTTCTATTGCTTCTCCCAGCTAAGTAGTAATATTACAAAGCTTTCAGTGTTGACATGGCCTGATCTTATGTTGAGAAAAGAGAGCTGCATTTGCTCACTGTATTTGTGACATATTTTAATATGGCCATACATTTTAGGAAACTTAGTATATATTGTTTCCCTTGGTGTAAATTCTTGTGGGGAGTGGAGTTTGTTCTCTAAATATTTTGTGAGTTGCTTCAAAGGGAGATGACTCATTTCTCACTGAGGAATGAGGTAAGGTTTTACCAACTCTTTCTCCCACTCCGATGGGGAGATTAAGCAGCATCAGAACTTAAATATTTTAATGTGATATGTATTTCAAAAAACAAAATTAAAGAAAGGTGTGGGTACTTCACAGACTATAATTTTTAATTTTACAACATTTACTGGAGAAGGAGACTTTTTTTTTTTTTTTTTTTTTTTGAGACAGAGTCTGGATCTGTTGCCAGGGCTAGAGTGCCATGGTGTTAGCCTACCTCATAGCAACCTCGAACTCCCGGGCTCAAGTGATCTTCCTGCCTCAGCCTCCCGAATAGCTGGGACTACAGGTGCATGCCACCATGCCCGGGTATTTTTTTCTATTTTAAGTAGAGACAGGGCTCTTGCTCTTGCTCAGGCTCTCAAACTCCTGAGCTCCAGCAATCCTCCCGCCTCGGCCTCCCAGAGTGCCAGGATTATGGCTGTGAGCCACCATGCCTGGCCGGAGATGGAGACTTTTAAAAAATTTCATTGGGTACTCTTGAGTTTATCAGAAATAAAAGGATGGAAGACTGGATGTTGTCCTAATGCCTACAAACATACCAAGACAAGGATGGGAAGAGAGGGGGACAGGTGTTCTGGGATTGCAAAATGGGGTTCTTCTAAATGCAGAGGGAAGTAGGTGGGAGGCACCCTAGAAAGAGACAAGCTTTCTCATCAGAATTCTGTCTCCAACAAATCAAAGAAATTTCGCCTTTACAAACTGTTATATTGGCGAATAGTGTTGAGACTAAGGAGATAGTCCATTTAAGATTATAGACTGACAGTGAAAATGGTGGTCCAATAGAACTAAATGGAATCTAAATCTCAAAGTTCCATTAAAAGCTTTAAGTTTCTTCCTTCCTCTTAGTTCTTTTTGTTCCTTATCCTTTAAGAATTATATTTCCAAACCTTAAGAATTCTAAATGAAGATGTTGGGAAGACACTTTCAGACATCGGCCTAGGGAAGGAATTCTTGAAGAAGAACCCCAAAGCAATCGCCGCAGCAACAAAAATAAATAAGTAGGATCTAATCAAATTAAAAAGCTTCTGCACTGCCAAGGAAACTGTCACTAGAGTGAATAGACAGCCCACAGACTGGGAAAAAATATTTGCTCTCTACACATCTGATAAAGGGCTGATAACCAGAATCTATTTAGAACTCAAAAAAATCAACAAGAAAAAATCAAACAACCCCATCAACAAATGGGCAAAGGAAATGAACAAAAACTTTTCAAAAGAAGACAGAAAAATGGCCAGCAAACATATAAAAAAATGCTCAACATCTCTAATCATTACAGAAATGTAAATCAAAACCACAATGAGATATCACCTAACCCCAGTGAGATTGGCCTCTATCAAAAGATCCCAAAACATCAAATGCTGGCGAGGATGTGGAGAGACAGGAACACTCTTACACTGCTGGTGGGACTGCAAATCAGTGCAACCTTTGTGGAAAAGAATTTGGAGATACCTCAGAGAGCTAAAAATAGAAATACCATTCGATCCAGCAATAGCACTATTAGGCATCTACCCAAAAGAGCACAAAACATTCTATGATAAAGACATCTGCAACCAAATGTTTATGGCAGCACAATTCACTATTGCAAGGATGTGGAAACAACCCAAGTGCCCATCAATCCATAAGTGGATTATTAAAATTTTCTATATGTTTACAATGGAATATTACTCAATCATAAGAAATGACAGTGATCTAGCACCTCTTATACTTTCCTGGATTAAACTTAAGCCCATTATCCAAAGTGAGGCACCACAAGAGCGGAAGAATGGGCTCCACTTGTACTCGCCATCAAATTGGTACTAGCTGATCAACACCAGGGTCATCACATGGCATAAATACTCTCCAGGGATTAGGGGGATGGGGGGGTAAATCTGCAACTAAAGGACACGGGAGCACTGTAGGGGGGAAGGGCATGCCTTTAACCCGCACTTGGGTGAGGCAAAGACATAAAGTGTAACCATAATGTTTGTACCCTCACAATACCCTGAAAAAAAAAAAAAAAAAGCAATACCCAACTGTGCTGAAGATCATGCTGTGACAATAAGCAAGTGCTGTAACATTTTAAAATCAGAAATGAAGCTACAAGACATTTTACAATAAAAAAAAGAATTATATTCCTTCTTTCCTTTAATAATCCTTATTTTTTCCTAATATTTCTTGGTCAGTATAATTTTCTCCCTCATACTAACTCATCAAGTAGATAATGGTTTATAATGAAGACAAACACATAATTCTTCCTTCACTAAGATCCCTTATACAATGAAAACTCTAAAAGACTTACCATCAAGTAATAAATAAAATAAATGCAGTCAGATTTTAATAATAAAAGCAACCTTAGGAGGAAATTTGAGAATTTAATTAGTTTTACTTAATAAACATTCCTACTTTCCAGATACCTTTTTCTTGTTTGGACTTTTGTTTGCTTTAAATAGTATCTGAGATATGTAATTTTATTACCTAGCAAAACCTAAAACCTAGTAATATTAATTTTAATATTAATTTACTTGATAAAATAGACATAACTTGTCTCTAGGAACAATAAGGATATTTGATTTCATCTACTGTTCCTAAAAAGTAAGTATTTTTTGGACAAAGGCAATTTAATGGCACATTAACATGGAAGATAAATGTAATTGTGTGCTTTTTAAGATAAAGAGCTTGTTATTATTAAGTTTTAACAATAATAAGATAACATTTTGGAAAAAATACATGAAAACTACTGCAACTCTCAATCTTAGACCTTAAAACAACTACTATAATCCTCTAATCTTTTTTCTGGAAGCATCCATGTTTATTAACTCATTGAAAATATAATATATGCACAGTCATGTATTCTAGCTAGTTCTCCTTGGTTTATATTAAAAACATTTCTCAAGCCTGCTGAATGGTCTTCTTAATGTTTATCTTAACTGTTGTGATGAACTTTCTCAAGTAGATGTACCACATTCTAATAAATCATTACCTGATTGTTGGACTTTTGACTTGATGCTTATTTTTTGCTGTCAACTAATATGATTTTAAAAACAAGAAAAAATTTGAAAATGTAACTTGTGCATAGTATTTTGTTACTGAATATTAAATTTTCATTTTAGATTAATGGTTATTTCAAGAACTTTTTGGTCATTACCTGTCTTCTTCTAAATTGCCCATATGAAAATAGTTCTTCATTTTCCCAACTCACAAATCAACACTTAAGTCACTATGTAGTTAATGCTAATAACAACATATGGTCTGTACTCGGGCTAGATCTCTGGGCCGCCCAGAGGCAAAACCTAAGAACAAGTTCAGGGCCATATTCTCATCAGGACTTTTCAGTAGGTGCATACAGATCAGTAACCAGAGGACCAGAGGTCTTGTGCCATGTCATGATTCAACCTTGAGCCTTCCTTTTCAGCATGGTTAATTCTGACAGGCATATTATCTGTAAAACCAAATTAAGGTGCCTATTCATTTATAAGAAGGGATACATTTGAAGTCCACACAAATGATTCTTATAGGCTGCTAGTGTATCTGCTTCCTATATTGTTTTAACTACTCAAAACTCATAAACTCTGTCTATAATTTCCACCCTGACTTCAAATAAATTTTTGGTTACAACTGAATCAGAAAATAATTTTAAAAGGCACACTCCACCTGAGACCAGTAAATGAAAAATTTCTATTGCTATTTTTTGTCATTAAACTTTTCCAAGGTATTATGTGAAGTTTTCTCCCAGGATCATGTGCAAATGCTTTCTGAACATGCTTTTAAAGAGAAGTTGATTGCAATTGTGAATGATCTCTTTTGCAATATTTTGACCTTAATATAATCTTTAAATTTTGTCTAACATTGCTATCTACTATATTTTGTATACATCTTTGTGTAATTAAAAAGTTAATACATTCCAATGGCCATTTTGAGGTTATAGATCAATAAAATGATTTTCTCATTTAATTCTTATAATTCTTTAATGTTGGTATTATTAATATTCAGCCATTTTGCCCATGAAGGAAATCGGCAAAAAAAAAATAAAAAAGGAAGAGGTAACATCACCAAGTTTAACCATTCAACACACGTGCATCTAGGCCTGAAATTCATGTCTTCTGACTTTGAGTCATACCCCTTGTCCACTGTACCATGCTTTTATTTTCAAATGTTTTACATGGAATATCATTCTACCAGATGCTAATTTAAATTTGCATAACAAAAAAGACATTGCTTCTTGCTAATACGCTTTCCAATATTCATGAATACATATTGTGCTCTATAATCAATGATCTGAAACAACCGTAGATTGAATTAGAATTCTTTCATTAACTGACACTCTAGTAGCTTTTCTTCAGTTAATTAATACAAGGTCAAAATGGTTCCAGAATTTAACAATGCCCACTTTGAATCATTTAAAATGTATATGTGTTTTCTATATGGTAAAGCTCCTCTGGCATTTCTTTTTCTCTATTAGCAACAGTTTACTTATCACTGGAAGTTATACACTGTTCAGGGTTCTTCCTAATATTATTCAAAAAAAGGTTGGACTTAAACTGTTAACATCTCAGAAATTAAAAACATTCTCTGGGGGATTCAATATAATCTTAGGTGTACATCTCCTTTTACTTTACTTGTTAGAGTATAAATATTTAGTTTGAATAACATTCAATGTCCTGCGCTTAGAGTCATACTTGGCCATTTCAAAGAAAATACCATTCAATGCTATAAATTATTGGGGAATGGTGTATGTAATACAGAAAAGATAAAAATTTAGAATAACCACTCAAGTCCACTACTTAGTGTTACTCTTCATGATCCCTGAATCCATGGACAGACATTTAAAGAAGTCACAAGAAGATGAAACCTTGTGTAAAGAAGTTTTCTAAGCTAAAGCTATCTAAAAGTTGAACACTCTTAATTACATTAGACTCTCCAAACCTGGCAGAAATAGGATGACAATAGGATGTGGATATATGTCAGTTGTTAACCTATTATTTCTTGGCTTCAGACTCACCCTTAGTCGCAGCTGGGATTGGAACTTTGCAAACCCCGTTTCTGGAGGGAGTGGGCAGCTGGCTCCTGCTGGGATCAGCCAGGAAAGGACTCGAGAGGGAGACTGCAAGACTGGAGCAGGAAAAAGGGACTTGCTCTTTCGTAATTTGCTTATTTGTGCTTTGGCTTCCTGATCTTGTTAGCATTACCCCACCTTGTTTTTTCACCCTGGCAACCCATCTTGTTTTTTCACCTTGGCAATAAAAATTCATTCCAGGAGCAGCAGCAGAATCCAGTTTGAGTAATTTTGCCACACTTGCAGAACAGCCTCTCCACACTCCCTAGTACCCCCAACCCATATCCTCTCCTCAGAGTTCTGGGTGCTGGCCTCACATGTTCTACCTGTGGGGACTAAGATACAGCAGCATTAGCTGAGCAGAATGTCCTGCTCACAGTTTCAGCTCTGACAGGCTCTTGTAACCAAGTTTTGATAATCCTAAACTCTTGTTTCTGCATCCCTAAAGGTGGTAGCTGCTTACTGCAACTGCTAACTCCATTACACCATAGTGTTTTCTTTGTGTCTTTTCAGTTCCTTAATACCCAGTGAGCATGTTTTTATATGCAATTATTCCTGTTAAATATAACTAGTGTGATTTCTGTATTCCCAACCTAAACAAAGCAGTATGGGGTTAACAGAAACAGCTGAGTGCTTTCTCTTTGCAGGCAAGTGTTCAGCTGCAGCTGGAATACTTTTTGGAGCAGGGAAAGGGAAAACAATAAAAGCAAAATAATCCAGAGGTGTCCCAATGAACTATTATGGAAAGACAGCTGGCCAACCAGTTTTTTTTTTCTCAGTTCTATGGGCATTGCTATATGAATCTCAGTATAAGGAACACATTAACCATCATTGTTAATGGTTACTGTTAACTGTTACTAGTACCTAAGATTGATTAAGCATGAAAAACATACCAGGCATAATGCTGATCATTATACATATGTTACCTTATTTAATTCTTAGAACAATTTAGTGAGTTAGGCATTAATTTCCTGTTTGCCTAACAGATGAGATAATAGATTTTGTGGTATTAAATAACTCACCCAAGTTTGTGCCTCTACTCAAAAGAGAAGAAAAATTTAACTATAAATACAAGGTATAATTTATGAGAAATCACTGTGGATAAAATAATTAGCGGTGACTCTGTGAGCTATGGATCTTGCTCAGCCTCTCCATTCTGTTTCTCTTTCATGGTATTTTATGTTTACAGGGAAGTCTAGAGTATATCCACTAGTGGCAGATGCTTATGTCTTTCTTAGCCAACTGCAAAAAATGGAAAGTAAACTAATGAGAGCACAGATTGCACACACAGTTTGTTAGCAATAACAACCATACTGGTCTACTGCACACTTACAAGCCAAGCTGATTGTATATAAAACAAATAAATGATTTTTAAAATTGTTCATAGTTAGCTTTGTTGTGTAGTGGAGAGTCATCTGAGAGCTACAGCTTCTATAATTATTTGTTTAAGGCCCTTGTTCTTTGGCAAGTAAGATTGATCTTTCTATCTAATGATTTTATTAAGCTATCATTTCTAAGTAGTAAAATGCATAGACTGGCTTCCTTTTAAAGATGAGAAAACTGAAAACCTGACTTGTCCAAAGTTGAAGGACTAGTTCCCAAAACTTGGGTCTCCTACCTTCTAGAGCAAAACTCCATTTTACGTAGAAATTTTTTAAATGTGTAAGGAAGTCACATAATAGAAAACAGTTAAGAGATGTTAAAGTGGTTTTATAGTGACAGACTATAAGACAATGTGTATTAATTGAAAACTTCATTCATAGCAAGTGAAAAAAAGCTAGAGTAGAAATGTCTTTAAAGTTGTCGAAAACTAAAATGTTCAAAGAGTATAAAACCTGTCTAAATGTTATCTTTTCTTAATAGTAAATGAAATTATTATTGTTTTCTTATTTTTTATTTGATTTTATTTTTTAATTTCAGCACATTATGTGGGTACAAATGTTTAGGTTACCTTTGCCCCACCTGAGTCAAAGCTTAAAACATGTCCATCCCCCAGACAGTGCACACTACACCCAATAGGTGTGAATATACCCATCCCCACCTCCCTGCCCCACCTACCCGACACCGGATGAATGTTACTGCCATATGTGCACATAAGTGTTGATCAGTTAATACCAATTTGGTGGTGAGTACATGTGGTGCTTGTTTTTTCATTCTTGCGATACTTCACCTAGCAGTATGGGTTCCAGCTCTATCCAGGATAATACAAGAGGTGCTAGATCACCATTGTTTTCTGCGGCTGAGTAGAACTTCGTGGTATAAATATATCACATTTTATTAATCCACTCATATATTGATGGTCACTTGGGTTGTTTCCACATCTTTGCAACTGTGAATTGTGTTGCTATAAACATTTGAGTGCAGGTGTCTTTTTCATAGAATGTCTTTTTTTCCTTTGGGTAAATACCCAGCAGTGGGATTGCTGAATCAAATGGTAGTTCTACTTACTTATAGCTCTTTGAGGTATCTCCATATTACTTTCCAGAGAGGTTGTACTGGTTTGCAGTGCCACCAGTGGTATATGAGTGTTCCTATCTCTCTGCATCCATGCCAACACTTATTGTTTTAGGACTTTTTGATAAAGGCCATTCTCACTGAAGTTATGGGATATTTCACTGTGGTTTTAATTTGCATTTCCCTGATGATTAGAGATGTTGAGCATTTTTTCACATTTGTTGGCCATTAGAGCTATCTTCTTTTGAAAAGTTTCTGTTTATGTCCTTTGCCCACTTTTTGATAGGGTTGTTTAATTTTTTCTTGCTGATTTTTCTGAGTTCTATACAGATTCTAGTTACAAGCCCTTTATCTGATGTGTAGCATGGGAATATTTTCTCCCATTGTGTAGGTTGTCTCTTTGCTCTCCTGATAGTTTCCTTGGTTGTGCAGAAGCTTTTTAATTTGATCATGTCCCATTTATTTATTTATTTTTGTTGTTGCTATGATTGCCTTTGGGGTCTTCTTCATAAATTCTTTCCCTAGGCCAATGTCCATAAGAGTTTTCCCCAAATTTTCTTAGTTTCATGCCTTAGGTTTAAGTCTGTTATGCACTTTGAATTGAATTTTTTGGGAGGTGAAGGTACAGATCCTTTTTCCATCTTCTACATGTGGCTATTCAGTTTTCCCAGCACCATTTATTGAATAGGATTCTTCTCCCCAGTGTATATTTTTGTCTACTTTGTCAAAGATTAATGGGTATATGAGGATGGTTTTATATCTGGGTTCTCAGTTCTGTTCCATTGGTCTATGTCTCTGCTCTTGTGCCAGTACCATGCTGTTTTAGTTACCATAGCCTTGGGGTATAGCTTGAAGTCTGGTAAATTGATGCCTCCCAATTTGTTCTTTTTGCTTAAGATTGCTTTTACTATACGTGGTCTTCTCTGGTTCCATGCAAAACGTAGAATTATTTTTTCTATATCTGTGAAAAATGATGTTGGTATTTTAAAAGGGATTGCATTGAATCCATAGATCACTTTGGGTAGTATAGACATTTTAACAATGTTGATTCTGCCAACCCATGAGCATGGTATGGTTTTCCACCTGTTTACGTCCTCTGCTATTTCCTTCCTCAATATTTGTTGTTCTCCCTGTAGAGGTCTTTGACCTCCTTAGTTAAATATATTCCTAGGTATTTTATTTTCTTTGTTGCAATTGTGAAAGTTATCAAGTCTTTGATTTGGTTCTCAGTTGACTGTTGTTGGTTTATAGGAATGCTACTGATTTCTATACATTGAGTTTGTAACCTGAGACTTTGCTGAATTTGTTTATCAATTCCAGTAGTCTCATGTCAGAATCTTTGGGGTTTTCTAGATATAAGATCATATTGTCAGCAAAGAGCAATAGTTTGACCTCTTTTTCCCCATTTGGATATCCTTGATTTCCTTCTCTTGTCTGATTGCTGTGTCTAGGACTTCCAGCACAATGCTGAATAGAAGTGGTGATAGAGGGCAACTTTGTCTGGTTCCAGCTCTAATTGGGAATGCTTTCAATTTTTCCCTATTCAGTATGATGTTGGCTGTGGGTTTGTCATATATGGCTTTTATCATTTTTAGGTAAATGCCATCTGTGCCTATTTTGTTAAACATTCTTATCATAAAAAGGTGCTGAATTTTGTCAAATGCTTTTTCTGAGTCTAGTGGAAGGATCATATGGTGTTTGTTTTTACTTCTATTTATGTGGCGAATTACATTCATAGATTTGAGTATGTTGAACCATCCCTGCATCTCTGGGATTAAGTCCACTTGGTCGTGATGGATTATTTTTTTGATAAGCACCTGTATTCGGTTTGCTAGGATTTTGTTGAGAATTTTTGCAACTATATTCATAAGGGATATTGTTCTGTAGTTTTCTTTTTTTTGTTGCACCCTTTCCTGATTTTGGTATCAGATTGATGTTGGCTTCATAAAATGTGTTGGGAAGGATTCCTTCCTTCTCAATGTCATGAAATAATTTCTGCAGGATAGGTACCAGTTCTTCTTTGTAAATCTGGTAAAATTTGGGTGTGAAACCATCTGATCAGGACTTTTTTTTTAGGAAGTTTTTTTAATGCTGCTTCAATTTTGGTACTTGATATTTGTCTGTTCAGGAATTCTATTTCTTCCTGATTGAGCCTAGGGGGCTGTGTGTTTCTTAGAATTTGTCCATTTCCTCCATGTTTTCAAGTTTATGTGCACAGAAGTTTTTATAGTATTCATAGATGATATTTTGTATTTCCATGGTATCAGTTGTAATTTCTCCTTTTTCATTCCTGATTGAGCTAATTAGAGTTCTTTCTTTTCTTCTTCTTGTTAATCTAACAAAAGGCGTGTCAATTTTGTTTATTTTTTCAAAGAAACCACCTTTTTGTTTTATTAATCTTCTGTATAGTTTTTTTTGTTATCAATTTCATTTAGTTCTGCTCTGATCTTTGTTATTTCACTTCATCTTCTGGGTTTGCGGTCGGTTTGCTCATCCTTTTCCAGTTCTTTGAGACGATTCATTAGACTATTGATTTGTGGTCTTTCTGTCTTTTGGATGTAGGCATTTATGGATATAAATTTTCCTTTCAGGACTGCTTTTGCTGTGTCCCACAGATTTTGATAACTTGTGTCTCCTTTGTCATTTAGTTCAAAGAATATTTGGATTTCTATCTTCATTTCCTCCTTAATGAAATAATCATTCAGCAGAGATTGTTTAGTTTCCATGACTCTGTGTAGAGATGAGGGTTTCTATTGGAGCTGATTTCTAATTTTATTCCATTGTGGTCTGAGAAGATGCATGATATAACTTCTATTTTTTAAAATTTTTTGAGACATGCTTTGTGGCCTACGATATGGTCAGTCTTAGAGAATGTCCCATGAGCTGATGAGAAAAACACATATTCAGTGATTTTTGGGTAGAATGTTCTGTAAATGTCGTTCAGGCTCATTTGTTCTAAAATTCTGTTTAAGTCCTTTATTTCTTTGTTAATTTTCTGTTTGGAGGATCTGTCCTGTACTGTCAGAGGGGTGTTGAAGTCTCTGGCTATTATGGTGTTGCTATTTATCATTTTGTTTAGACCAAGTAGGATTTGCTTTATGAATCTGGGTACACCTGAGTTAGGTGCATAAATATTTAGAATTGTTACGTCTTTTTGTTGAACTGTACACTTCACCATTGTATAGTTATCTTCTTTGTCTTTCATTACTTTTGTTGATTTGAAGACTAAATTATCTTAAATCAGAACCACCATGCCAGCTTTCTTTTGGCTTCTGTTTGCTTGAAATATTGTTTTCTATCCCTTAACCTTGAGTCTGAATGCATCCTTGTGGGCTAGATGTGTTTCCTGAAGACAGCAGAAACTTGGCTTGTGTATATTTATCCATTCTGCCAGCCTATGTCTCTTTAGTGGGCAGTTTAAGCCACTCACTTTTATTGTGAGAATTGATAAGTGGGGCAGATTTCTATTAATCATGTTGAATTGAACTTTGTTGCTTTGTTTTCTCTCTTGAGCCACTGTGGTATCTGCCCTTTGAACTTTAGTTTTTGGGTGATTTTACATTCATGAGTGTTTATTGTACTGATCCATGTGTAACACTGTTTTGAGTACTTCCTGGAGGGCAGATCTTGTCTTGGTGAATTCCCTTAGTCTTTGCTTATCTGAGAAGATCTTTATTTCTCCTTCATATACAAACTTTGTTTTGCAGGGTACAAGATTCTAGGCTGGGCATAATTCTTTTTGAGAAGAGTGAGAATGGGGCCCCAGTCTCTTTTTGCTTGTAAGGTTTCAGTTGATAACTCTGTGTTATTTGGATGGGTTTTCCTTTGTAGGTTACCTGCTTCTTTTGCCTTACAGCTCATAGGAGGGCCTCTTTGGTGGTTGTTTTGGTCAGTCTGATGACTGTGTGTCATGGTATCTTTCTGT
>NW_012144966.1:18481299-18482532 GCF_000956105.1 Propithecus coquereli
TATAAAATTATCATTATATGTTGACAATATAGGGACTGATAACAGTTTATGTGGTGAAAGAATAAAAAATGAGATCAGGTAGCAAAACAAATATTTTTTAACACTTGCAATTAAATATGAATGAAGACTTTTTTCCCTCCCAGATAAGATGTAATCTAATTGTCCCTTCTTTCTAAGGGGATATAGTTATCACTTCTTCCTAAGGTATGTACAATGAGGCTAAACAATGAACAAAATGTATTGAAATAAGATAAATGGAAAAGTTTCATGAAACATTCATTATAGAAATGATAAATAGAAATGTGGTTTCCTCAGAAATTTAGCATTTTTTTTAATTCTAAAAATTGTTAATTTGATACTTTAGAAAAATTTAAAGATAAAAACCACCTTGGCTGAATCTTACCAACAACAACTTCATATTTTAGGGCATTTAAATTGGAATTAATAAATGCATTTCAATGATAAGATTATTATGACTAAGCTCTTTTAAGGAATATAGTAATATAATAAAAGTTGCCTCCATCCACGTGCACAGTTGAGTTTAGAAGGTATTTCATACGCATTTCAATTTTAGTCATCAAAACAACTCTGTTGGATAATGTAACTAGAAGAAACTACAGTGCAAAAGACTTAAGTAATTTGTTCAAATTCATATCCCCAGTGAGTTACAGAGCTGAGATTCGACAAGACTTCTGAACCCACATCTGGAGCTGTTTTCATGTCACCTTGCAACCCTACTTGATCTGGAAGAAATCTTAGTCTTATGAGGAGTGGAGTGTTTGTAATAAAA
The DNA here is from genome assembly GCF_000956105.1 of Propithecus coquereli. Classification (NCBI taxonomy): domain Eukaryota; kingdom Metazoa; phylum Chordata; class Mammalia; order Primates; family Indriidae; genus Propithecus; species Propithecus coquereli. The sequence continues at coordinate 18,482,090 of NW_012144966.1, forward strand.
GGGAGTCATTTTTTGTGTCTATTCACTTATTTTTTATTGTGGTAAAATATACATAATATCAAAATTTCCATTCTTATCATTGTTAGTTATACAACTCATTAGCATTAAGTATATTCACAAAGTTTCACAAACATCACCAGTATCCATTTCAAGAACTTTTTCATCATCCCAAACAGAAACTTTGTACTCCATAAATAATAGCTTCCCATTCCTCGCACCTCCCACCCCCAGCTTTTGGTAATCTGGATTCTACTTTCTCTCTCTATGAATTTGCCTCTTCTATATACTTCACAAATCATATAATCATACAATATTTGCTCTGTCTAGCTTATTTCACTTAGTATAGTATTTTCAGGGTTCATTGATATTGTAGCACGAATTAGAATTTTATTCCTTTTTAAAGCTGAATAATATTCCACGGGGTGTGGTGTGTGTGTGTGTGT
>NW_012144966.1:18482582-18501937 GCF_000956105.1 Propithecus coquereli
GCTAATTTTTTCTAAATTTTTAGTTGTCTTGCTAATTTCTTTCTATTTATTGTAGAGACAGGGTCTTACTCTTGCTGAGGCTGGTCTCAAACTCCTGATCTCAAGCAGTCCTCCTACTTCCCAGAGTGCTAGGATTACAGATGTGAGCCACCATGCCCAGCCTGATTTTTCCTTAATATTTCAATTTCTTTAGTGACTTTTTCTTCCAAATCCTGGATTTTTTTTTGTGGTTTCTTTGTGTTAGGTATCCATTTTCTCTTGCACATCATTGAGTTTTCTTACAATCCAGATTCAAAATTCTTCTGTCATTTTAGTGTCCCGAATTTGGTGGCAATCCATTGCTAGAGAGCTGGTGTTCTCCTTTGGGGGTGTGTTTTCAGCTTGATCCTTCATACTTCCAGAGTTCTTTTGCTGATTCCTTCCCATCTGGAGCAGCTGTTGCTTCTTACCTTTGGATTTTGTTTAGATAATGACATGCCCAGTTTAGTCTCAGAGCCAGCCCAGTTCAGTCTCTGAACCAGTAGCTGGTGTTTGTGGGTGAGACTTGACTACACTCCATGTGATGAGTCAGTAAATGCAGTAAAAGGATGTACAAATTAACCTCCCTGTCAGTAGGTGGTGCTTGCTTGGAGGAGCAAGCTGCAATGTTGTTTTTGGGTCTTGTAACCAGCTCTCACTCCTCTGGAGAGGCACTCTAGTACCTCAGGTGGTGGGTGGGATCTTGGGACTTCCAGGTGTGTCCTTATTCTCCACCTCAGTGGGGCTGAGTTGGTGAGTGAGGCTAGGTGGGTGTGGGTTGGGTGGGCCTGTCCTCAAGCTACACAAATGCTGTTAGCAGGGATCGAAAGTCTGTTTTCTGTTTCTGGGCAAAGCTGCAAGGGAGGGGCTGAAATGACCCCACTCAGCCAAAAGGTCTGTGTGTGGGGGTGGTGCTGTCTGAGACCTGCAGTCTGGAGCCAGTCTCACTGCTTTCCACTCTCTCTGTTCCTCAGTTTTTCTTGGGCCTCTGCCAGTAGGCAGGACCTCAAGCCAGCAGATCTCCTCTGACTGTGATGAGAGCTGGGAGGTTCCCTGCTCAGGATCACAGCCTGAGCTGGGAGCATGGCTCTCCTGTAGGAGGAGGGTTGCCCCTTGAGCACGCTGCAGCTAGGACCCACTCTGATCTGCCCCTGAAGGCACACACACCTCAGTAGACTAGTTCACAAATATCCCTTCGGTGCCCCTGGGCAATGTGATCAAGACCTGAGTGTACAGGACCTGGCCTGCAGGTCTGTCTCTAGGGCCCTGGAGATCAATCCCTGACCCTGCCAGGGAGAAGAGTGTTGGTCTCAAGTCACCCACGGGGTGCCCAAGCTGGATCAATGTCTCTCCTCCTCAGGATTTGCCCTGCTCTGCTGGAGTCACCAGGCAAGCAGCACTTGTACATTGGTTATTCAGTTCATACAAGATAGCAATTGGGTAGTTGTGATGCCTCCTTGTCTCCCAGTGATAAACCCATGTGGCATTTTACAAAAGTGAATAGTCAAAAAGGGAGTTGGACAATACAAATGACAATACAGCAAAGAATTGAAGAGTGGCAACTCTGGAAATGAAATTAAATTAAATTTAAATGGAATCATAGAAGAAATGGCTGACCATAGGGATGTTGACACTCTTCCATTTAACAGACTGCAGATATGGAGCCAGAGGAACTTAGTAAAGTCAAATTTATTGACATAAATGAGAAAGGGGGCTGTGATATGATGAAAGGGATGGGGAAATGCAGAGAAAATCATACTGTCAAAAGAGCTATACATAGAAAGAACTCTTGGAGATAGTTCACAACATTGATAAAATATTGAAGCTGATTCAACTGTTGAACGGAGCACGACAATTCACCAAGGCATAAAACACATGCGTGCTCCATGTTCTACATTATGCAATGAAAAGAAGGCATGTGCTGGTCCAACTACCTTTGATAAGTTTTTTTTTTTTACAATGAAATAAAACACATTCATTCTTAAAGGAATAAAACACATTCATTCTCAATATTTTATTGTTTTAAAGTACAGTGTACTAAATAATTATTAGCTTTCATATAGTTTACTATGTATTTATAGAGAAGAGAACAAAGGAGTTTTTAATATTTTGACAAACATTTTTAAAGGTCATGGGACAATCCTATATTCTTCCATTGATTTTTAGCAACAACTTTGCATGGTTTCATCTTGCATGGTCACTTCTATGGCCTCACACTATCATGCAAAGCAGGAACGGTCTTTAAATTTCAGGGAATCTAACCAATATAGCATTCTCAATGTGTCATGAAAATGAGGTATTTTAGAATGTTGAAGCCATTTTCTGAGTTTACAAAACTCTCAATCTTGAAGGATTCTAAGTCAACAACAGACCTGGAACATACTATTAGTTCATTAAATCTTTAGAATATTATCCAAATATTAGAAACAAATTTTGGGCTTAAGTGCCTCCAAAGTCCTATAACTTCAAGATCCACTATAATTCAGTAAATATAATGAAGATAGGAAAATATGTCTATATTACATTTTATTGGGACTTAGTAAAGTATTTTCTTTTATTTTTAACTGTAAAAGTATTGTTTTAAACATTAAGAATACTTATGAATAAATACACAAAATAGTCAAGAGATAATTTAAATCATAGAAAAACATGGATGAAAAATTCACATACCGGTTGTAGAAATCATCTCTGTAGTAATCATAGTCAAAGACATAACCACTAAGGAGGGAAACAAAGAAATTAGTTGGTACTTGTTTTAATAACATTAATTTTGGTACCAATTTATAATGTTATAGCAATAAATTTATGTTTTTTAAAAATATTTATTTAAAATATATCAATGTCATTATATATCCAAAGGACTTTCCAAGATAATGTCCAATTTGATATAATATAATATAAAATTATCATTATATGTTGACAATATAGGGACTGATAACAGTTTATGTGGTGAAAGAATAAAAAATGAGATCAGGTAGCAAAACAAATATTTTTTAACACTTGCAATTAAATATGAATGAAGACTTTTTTCCCTCCCAGATAAGATGTAATCTAATTGTCCCTTCTTTCTAAGGGGATATAGTTATCACTTCTTCCTAAGGTATGTACAATGAGGCTAAACAATGAACAAAATGTATTGAAATAAGATAAATGGAAAAGTTTCATGAAACATTCATTATAGAAATGATAAATAGAAATGTGGTTTCCTCAGAAATTTAGCATTTTTTTTAATTCTAAAAATTGTTAATTTGATACTTTAGAAAAATTTAAAGATAAAAACCACCTTGGCTGAATCTTACCAACAACAACTTCATATTTTAGGGCATTTAAATTGGAATTAATAAATGCATTTCAATGATAAGATTATTATGACTAAGCTCTTTTAAGGAATATAGTAATATAATAAAAGTTGCCTCCATCCACGTGCACAGTTGAGTTTAGAAGGTATTTCATACGCATTTCAATTTTAGTCATCAAAACAACTCTGTTGGATAATGTAACTAGAAGAAACTACAGTGCAAAAGACTTAAGTAATTTGTTCAAATTCATATCCCCAGTGAGTTACAGAGCTGAGATTCGACAAGACTTCTGAACCCACATCTGGAGCTGTTTTCATGTCACCTTGCAACCCTACTTGATCTGGAAGAAATCTTAGTCTTATGAGGAGTGGAGTGTTTGTAATAAAAGGGAGTCATTTTTTGTGTCTATTCACTTATTTTTTATTGTGGTAAAATATACATAATATCAAAATTTCCATTCTTATCATTGTTAGTTATACAACTCATTAGCATTAAGTATATTCACAAAGTTTCACAAACATCACCAGTATCCATTTCAAGAACTTTTTCATCATCCCAAACAGAAACTTTGTACTCCATAAATAATAGCTTCCCATTCCTCGCACCTCCCACCCCCAGCTTTTGGTAATCTGGATTCTACTTTCTCTCTCTATGAATTTGCCTCTTCTATATACTTCACAAATCATATAATCATACAATATTTGCTCTGTCTAGCTTATTTCACTTAGTATAGTATTTTCAGGGTTCATTGATATTGTAGCACAATAATATTCCACGGGGTGTGGTGTGTGTGTGTGTGTGTGTGTGTGTGTGTGTGTATATCTCACACCCACATACCACTTTTTATCTATTAATCTGTTAATAGACATCTAAGCTATTTCTAAATTTTGGCTATTGTGAATATTGCTGCTATGAACATTGGTTTCAAAGGATCTGAGGCCCTGCTTTACTCTCTTTTGGGTCTATACTTAAAAATGGAATTTCTAGGTAATGTGATAATTCTATTAATATGTTTGACTTTTTGAGAAACCACTATATGATGGAAGAGTAATTTTATATTTCTGAATAAATTTCACAGACCTTTACTTTGTAACTATTCTCATGTTAGAAAAATTAAAAGAACCTTATAAAGAAGGGCTTGTTATTCTGGTTTTAAGGATAAATGTATTTTTATCTCCCACATTTCATTACTTACGGGGGGGACAAAAGCCTGAGGTAGCACACATAATCCATGAGGGTAAATTCTCCAGAGTTGCCTAATGGAACACATGGTGTCTGGGGTCAAGTACTGAAATGTAAAGTGGGAAACTACTCCCTGTGAGTGTCTGAATGGAAGACTGAGTACTGTCTGGCCAAAGCAATGCTGAACCCATCTATGCAAACCAAGAGGAAAATGAGTCCATTGCCTAAAGAGTAAGAATAAAAATAGCCACATTTGTTTGACAGTCACAGATTGCTAAAATAGTAATTGTTTATACTTTAATTTATATTGCTGATGTAGGCACAATTGTGACATTGAGTTGAGGGATTTTAAAGACAATCTATTGGCTACCATCAAATCCTAAGATACAAATGTCACCTCAAAACCTTCCTAATACAGCAGTACATATGCTTCTTTTATTGTGATTCACTTACTACTGCAGATAACAATGAGTATGGTGATACCTGCCAAACACTTTTACTGGGAAGTCTCAAGTTTAAAGTGATGCTACTCTTATATTTGTCATGGGTAATCATCATTCTATCCTATGCTTGATTATTTTGAACAATATGTTGGGAGAAGATAAACGTGTTTAATAGCATTCAGGTTTGGATAACACACGAATGAAGTTCTCAACAATCAAAGCAAAAAAATAATTGAAAAGAGTATACCATCTTAAGAGCTTTGTATAGACTTTGTTTATAAAACATGGTATTTGAGGAGGGAAATATTCTAGTTATTGAAGCTATACTCTTGGTGCTTTTATATGCATAATCTTATTTAACCCTAACAACAATCTATAAGATGTATAGGATTCTCTCAATTTTACAGGACACTGAGGTCTGGAGATGCTATATATCCAAGATAACACAGGTTAGTATTACAGTATAGCATAGTCATTCATCAAAATTTGATTAAGATCATGTGTGTCAGGGACTACACTAAGCACTTAGGTTAGAAGAAAAATAGATTCTTTTTTTTTTGCCTGAATCTTACAGTCCAGTGATGACCAAGATGGCCTTAAGGTTCTCTTCAGCTTGACAAAACTTTAGACAGGTTTCTTCCTGACTATAATCCCCTGACCCCTTTTTGTAGAGAATTTGCATTAGAAAACTTTCCATTATATATTCTTTCTCTCCTCCTTAGAGATGTAACTCTTCTCCCAGCATCTTGCCAATTTTACAACCCAGGAATGTCTTTCTTAAGGACCTGGGAACCATGCCTTTGAAATGTAATCTTCCAGGAAGATATCTCCCAGTGACTATGTAGGAGCCTGACTTAGATAAATACCAATGAGCAAACACAGATGCCCTAATTACATTGTGGAACATTTCTCCTGTTTCCACTAGCTTACTCCAGCTCTTAAAAACTCTCTCACCTTTTGTTCAGTGGAGTTTAATTCAATTTATGTCCCTTATTGCAATCATCTTGAATAAAGTCTTCTTTGCCTGTTTAATTTTTCTGGCATAATTTTTCTTTGACAGTGCTATAGACAGAAAGTAAGCTGATAAGCAAATGAATGATTTGGAAACAAATGAGGTAGGAAAAAAAAAAAGAAACAGAGAGGAAAGGACCATTTGAAGAGATTGGTGAGGACTAGACTTTCTGAGGAGACGATGTATAACTGAAAGCTCGAAAGACAAAAAACGTCCTACCAAGAGCTGGGGAAGAAAAGGGACAGACAGGGAAGCCCAAAGGCACAAGTCAGGAAAGATTTTGATAGATTTAATGAAGTAAGGTCAGTCCAGGGCTACTGCCATCACTCAGACAAGAAATAACAATGTCCCAGGCTACACTGCAGCAGAAAAGATGGAGAGGTGTGGACAGATTCAAGACAGGTTCTGGAGGTAGATGCACTAGAACTTATCACTGCTTTGGCTTGAGAAACTGGGGACATTGTATTATCCTTTGTTGAGCTGGGAAGATTGGGAGGAGGACATTCTAGAGGAAAATCTAGAGATTAGATTTGAATCTGATAGCATTCGGATGCTTGTGACATAGTCAAGAAACACTTTTGCAGTAACTGGGTACTAACTGATGGAGGGAAGCCCCAAAGACAAGGATGGCTGGAAAACTAAGCTCTGTGAGAGGTGGGAGAACACTGAGGATGATAAAGCAACAAAAAGGTGAGATCTTTGGGAGTCAGCGTAGACAGAGATTGAAGCCTGCTCCTGTGGATTTAATAGAACATAGAGGTCAAACGAGGAGGTGGAAACAGTGAAATAGGTCAGATGTGGGTAGGAGATAAACCTCAACACAAGGCAGCTCTTAGTGCAGACCCCAGCTTTCCACTGAATAGACATGACATTGAACCATCCATCTAATTGTCCTGAACCTCATCGGCAAAATGGGATTGTACAACGAACCACTTTACTGAGCAGTTTTCATAACATAGTAGTCACTTAGTAACTGGTTTTTATCCGTTTTCATAGAGCTGAGATTTAAACACAGGTTTATCTAAATCCAAAGTCTGTCGTTTTTTTCCTATTGTGTCATACTTCTTCAGACATTTGTTAATTTAAGTAATCTTAATAATCTTAACATTTTAGTACATACAATTCTATTTTTCCTGAGGTGTTACAGAGAGCAGTGTTTAGGTTTATGATCAAAATGATGAGAACATTTAAAGATGTATAAATTCGTTTTAATATTTACATATGTCCTCTCTCCCTTTTTACATTCCTTGAATCCCAAGCACCCTTTAGATCTTGTTTCCCATTTCACTTTCCTGGAAGTGTCTGGCAATCAGAAATGTAATAATAACAATCATAATTATAATGGTAATAAAATAATACTGAGCAGTTTTTAACTCCAATAAGCATATTCGAGCATTTGCTATGTACTAGCCATGGTGCTAGTCATATTAAATACATTAAATAGCTATTGATTGATGGAACAATCATTTTCAATACAATGAAAATTCTCAGTATTTTCAGATATAACCAAATAATCTCAGAAAGGGAATATGTGGTTAACCTGTTTTTATAATTTTTTCTGAGACATTTTATTTTATGTTATAATCTCAGACAGCAGAGTTTAACTGCAAAAAGAAAATACGACACCCTGACCAATTAAACAGGTGTTATTGATATAGATGACAGTAATTATTTCACTCATATGTTTTATACCTTTAGGAAGTATATCAATAATTTAACGGCCTTCTGGAAATTTAAAAGAGCACTAGAAAGAGAACTCATTTTTACTTTTTTTACTTGCTGCTTAAATTACATTGTCCAACCTGCTTATTTTTTGTTCCATCCTGACTGCGAAGATGTACTAACAAGAACCAGTTATTGCTAAGTATCCTGAATTGTTTGATCCCCAAGTTCCACTGCCTGACATCATGAACTCAATTTTATCTGTCAAAGTTAAAAATGAGATGAAATGCACAAACAGACCCATCTTGGTAATCAAGACTGTTTTTGTCTTAATGGTTTGAGCTTTTAGCAGAAATGCCATGGCAGGAGTTGGCTCAGGTCACAAACTGTAAAATCAAGCTGGATTTCCAAGAAAGAGGAAAAGATGAAAGAGATGAAAAGATCACCCCAGGGCAAGTCTGATTCATGTCAGTTTTGGTTTCCCCAGTGTTCTTGCCACTCTCCTCAGTCCTTTATTTTTTCTCTCCACAGATTCTATCTCTTTCATTAAAATCCCTTCTTATTTTTTCTGAGTGAATCTCTATTTCAAATTGGCTGTCAAAAGATGGCATTGCTAGCAGTCATATTCAGGTTTATAAGGTATTTTATGTGTTTTCAAACTATATTGCCAGAAAAAGTTTGTCTTTCAGTTAAGAAAGATCCCCCACTGCCCCCAACCATTTTTTTCCCTCATAAACTGAGAATGGTGCTGTCATCCTTATGGGTTGAACTATTTTGGCTTTTAAGACAATGATTCAACTTTCATTTCATTTGTTTTGTATGACAACTGGTTCTTAGGCCACCGAAAACAAAAACAATAATAAATTAATATGTTTGGGACACTATCCAGGAAGAAACTCAAACCAGGAAATGTCAAGGCTATTGTGGTTTGTGGGCGTGGTCAGTGGCTTGTGGCAGGTACTTGACTTTCTAGAAAAGTGAAAAATGGTTTTGAATATTTAGCACAAATAAATATTTCATATTGTTAATTTTAAAATCTGGTACACGTTTATGAATTTTTTCCTAATTCTCAATGTACCTTTATTCTAATTGCTCAGATTCCCTCAAAATGTAATGTAAAATCAAAATTGTTAAAGTAATTGTTTGGAGTTGTACACTCATACTCTTTCTTTTATTACTGAAGATTAAATGAGGGCAAAGTAACTTTCCTGGAATTTCATTTAAACTTTTTCATTTATAGAAGAAAAAAATCACAACTCACTGGGTTTTAAAATATATACAATCAATTTTATCTAATCCCTTTGAATTCATGAAGCCAGTTTCATATGAGTAGACTAATACGCAAAGTATTTATTTTTATTTTTCCTTACAGAACTTCATTAAAATATAATCTTAAGAATATTTATAATCTCCCTAGCACATGTAGGGAACATTTTAATGGATGGTTTCTTAGCAGACATCTTGCCAATAACAACTAGTGCTAGAGCCTTCTCAATTACTACATCTGGCTTCCTAAATTAAATTGAATAATCAGTTATTAAGTACTTATTATAAGTCAGGTGCAATACTAGGAGTTATGGATAAAAATATCAGCAGAACATGGCTTCTAACCTCAAGGAATTTCAATCTAAATATAAGGGATTAGACAAATGAACACATGATCATAATTCGAAGCAGAATTTGATAATTGTCAAAATGGAAATAAAAACTGTGAGCACTCATATGCAGGAGAAATAGGATGTGGTGAGTGGGACATGGGGACCAAACACACCTTTATGAAAGAGATGACATTTGGACCTTGTAAATGGTGGAGATTTGACAAGTGAATGTTCAAAAGGTAGGTCCTTCCAGGTGGTCAAGAAAATTGGTAGAAAAAAGTTAAACAAGTATGGAGAACAGTGCCTTTTGAAGATTATTCTCTCTCTTTAGCACAGCTATTCTTCAGAATACCTAGGGTTAGTCCTAGAAGTTATGAGTGCAGGAGAAAAATGCAGGCTAAGTGGCTGAATTTCCAGAGCACCCTTCCTCATGGTGAAGGTGAAATCAGAAGCAACCTTAGATGTACCTACAGGATGCTGTTTCTAACTTGCCATAAAATTTTAGTGTAGGTTTCCAGTTGTCAGAGTACCTAAAGTTGAATGTATTTTTAAACTTTGCTAAGACATTATGTGGACAAAAATCTGTCCATTTTCAATTTAGGAAATTCACATTATAAATTTACTTTTATGTGTGTTTTTAGTGGATATAGATACACATACATATTCAAAATTCAAAAGAAGTGAAATAAGCTAGTTAGTCAAAGTTTCATTGACTAAATACTTGATTTATTCCCAAGGACCTTTGGAAAGAGAGAAAAGGTGAGCAGGAACCTGAAGTATTATGACACATTTATTGAGTTCCTGGCTAATTGTAAATAAGGACCTGTCATCTGAGGAAGAGATAGTGGCTAAGAAGTTCAAAAGATTAAAGTAATCCACTCGACCCATTTGAAAGTTTTGATCTTTTACTTGCTGTGAGTAAAGCTTACTGTCTCACATATTTAAAGAATGATTAATTTATATAGCAGCGATAGGATGTATAAAGAAAGAATTTTGTAAACAAGAGAGAAAGGAAAAAAAATCAGAATTAGTTTTCTTTTTTCTGGCTGAGTCAACACAGGGATTCTGATTTTGGAAGGCAGTATCACTTTGAATGGAGTATGCTGTTACCCTTCTCTATGCTGTGTTGTCTTAGGAAGGATATTTAAACTTGTCATTCCAAAATTGCGTTTTTACTTCTGTCTTCTGGTCTAGAATGAACAGGGAAATACGTGGGTACTTCTTTTCAATTCATGATTACTTTATAAAGCTGCAATGAGAGTGAAGATTTATTTTTCACAAACAGCATGACACACCTGGTAAGAGAAGTAGAAATGTGAAAACAGGAGAACCAAAAATCTAGTTATTTGAAGACTTGGCCTATAGACATACACTCTCACCTGGATCAGTGAAACTGTCTCCAAACTAGTATACCTTGTCCTAACTATATCCACATCTTCTACCCATCATATAAGCTGCTAATGGCCTGAAAGTATTTTTTAAATAAATTATCAAAAGTAAAAAATAACAATAACAACAAAAACTCTTCAATTATTCCCCATGGCCTAAAAGGTAACATACAGATTCTTCGACATTCAGGACTCTCCAAAACGTGGCTCCTTCCTCTGACGCTCTTTCACTATTTATTAACTTACTCTTTTAATACTTTAGCATTTCTCAGCATGTATTCTCTGGATGGCACTACTCTGGTACAGAAAATCTCCTTGCTCTCAGGCAGAGACATTCTTGTATCTCAATACAATCTTTTGCATTAGCGCAATTGATTGTTCAACAGAAAGTTTCCTGTTATGTTCTCCATTTATCAACATATATGGTGTCTTCTTTCTATTGGAAATGGAAATGTATCCATTCTTAAAGGCCTAATTCAAGCTCTACGTCTTCCCCAATTACGAAGTTTGTTGAATTGGAATAAATTCCACTTTTTGTGCTGTTCTTTAACTATAGGTTTTTTGTATTTACATCTGACTCATGCTTGTCAACTATCTGCTTTTCTTGCCACTTAGCTAATCTATATAGATTTATTTCTGTTAGTCTTTCCCTTCACAAGCCAATCTTTCCATTCCATTAATCATCCCTGTCTTTCTTCTTTGAATTTAATCTAATTTATCTGAACTTTTTAACACTAACATATTCAGAGTAAAATATTCCAGGAGGACTCATGTTAAAATCCTGTAGAGTATCATCCATCTCCTTGTTTCAACTGAATTTAGTCATTAATGTGCAGATCTCATTCGTATGTTTAGATAGAAGTACGCATAAGAAGCTATGTTATACTGTATTTGACCATTTAGGAATCTATCTCACTAGACTGTGAGATCTGAAAAGGCAGGGTGTTTTAGTCATCCAGAAGATATTTTGTGAATTGAATGTTGCACTTCTATGGAACTTTCTGCTATAATATTAACTTTTTGTAGGAAAACAAAGGTTTTCATTTGAATTTTCAAACATCTGAATATTAATATTAGAAGGTTTAGACCATTACAACTGTCACGTTAGGTTAGATCTTTCTGCCATTTATCCGTTTATTGCCTATCAGCTCTAAATCCACTGGTTTTTTCTGCCCTTGCTTTGTGTAAACATTTCTCCTTTGCCAGTGGGCACAATGTTAAAATCTGCCAATAGAGGGCACTGGAGAAAAACTGCAAGCCATAGAAGAGGAAGAAAGAGCTGCTTTTTCCAGGTTTCTTCTTGTTGTCTTGCTCGGTACCAGCAGTTTATCAAAGACTCACTGATAATCACCAGCAGGAGGTTTCCTCCTCATCACCTCCAGTCCACCAACATCCCAACAAGCCTCCAGTAGGCTGAAGACACACTTTCTCCAATGAGATCTGAATCTCAGCCTTGGGGAGAGAGGGGCTCTTCAACTTTGTTCCTTCCTTGGGTACTCTCCCTCAGCCATAGTGATAGCAGTTGTTCTATGCATTTTCTATTCCAATAATCTTTTGCATCTCTTATCTTTTTAAAGTATTTAATTATCTTTTACTAGTCAATAATTCTTCATATTACATTTTCACTGTTAAAATTACCGGTGTGATTTTTGTCCCTAGTTTCCTGACTGGACCCTGACTGATACAATCCAATTTAGGCATTTTTGTATTTTGTATGTTTGAGATTGGTCACACGTGACATATAGTCAAAGGGTACAGATTGTCCATTTACAGATAAATCTTTTTGCAGTTGATATTTTTATTATGATTTAACTTGAGTTATAATGATTTTTCTAAAGTTTTCCTTCAACTGCGTAAGTTCTTCCTGGTGGAGACTACCTTATAAAAATGTTTGAGAGTGATGTCAAAAGGGATGATAATATTAAATAATAATTTATAATAATAATGTTAACAGTTAACATTTACTGAATGCTTAGCATATATCAACCACTGTTCTAAGTGCTTTACATATATCAAATTATTAATCTTAAAAATCCTATCAATTAGTATTAATATCATTTTGATTTTATAAATGAGAGAACCAAGGCATCAATATGAACAATTAAAGTCCAGAGCATAAACCACATTGTCTATGGCTTACTAGATATTGGTATAAGAAATACCTAGGTGTTTTTGTCAATTGCAAGCTCAATATAAGCCATGAATGTGATACAACACCACAAAGCTAATGAAATCTTAGTTGGCATCAAATGAAATATAGTGTCTATAAGAAACAGGTAATAATTCCATTGGGCTTTCATGTTTGAGACATCATTAGAAATATTTAATTTAGTATGTGCCAGTCCAGTTTTAGATGGATTTTGACCAACTGGGTTGCACACAGATGAAGGAAATTTGGATGGCAAAAAGTCTCAAAAAATGACCCTGTATAAAAAATAGTTGAATTAATGAGAATGTTTGGTCTATGGAAGAAAGGATTTGGGAAAGAAGATGGCTAACTTTTTAAATATTTGAAAGGCTCTCACATGGAAGAGGAATTGAATTTATTCATTTTGGCTCCAGAAGGCAGAAAAAGTATTAAAAGGTAGTAATTACAAGGAAGAATGTTACTGCTAAATATAACAAAGAAATAGAGGTCAGGTGCGGTGGCTCACACCTGTAATTCTAGCACTCTGGGAGGCCGAGGCGGGTGGATCGCTCAAAGTCAGGAGTTCGAGACCAGCCTGAACAAGACAGAGACCCCGTCTCTACTAAAAAATAGAAAGAAATGATCTGTACAACTAAAAATATATATATACAGAAAAAATTAGCCAGGCATGGTGGCACATGCCTGTAGTCCCAGCTACTTGGGAGGCTGAGGCAGGAGGATCGCTTGAGCCCAGGAGTTTGAGGTTACAGTGAGCTAGGCTGATGCCACGGCACTCTAGCCCGGGGGACAGAGCCAGACTCTTGTCTCAAAAAAAAAAAAAAAAAAAAAAAAAAGGAAATAGAATAATGAGTTCCAAACACCTTGAGCTTCTAGTAGTTTGGGGAAAGAATAGAATCATAAAATGGAAAATACCATAACAAAGCATTGCATGACCTACTGTAACAGACATATATATGCCATGAGAAGAGCCTGAAAACTATTTGTTAGGGGTTTTGTAGAAAAGAGAATTGACGTATTACATAGTTCTGGGTATCTTCCAAGTTGAAATTTCATGATTTTATTAAAATCAAATTATATTGTTAAAATGTAACATGTAGATATTCACATAGAGGTTTTGGAAAGCTAGTGACCTGAATTTGGCTCCCTTTCCCTTAGTACCAGCTCCAGTTCAACCAAATTGATGCTGTATTAAAGAAGAAATGAAAATTACACTTTCATATTATCTAGAAAGAAATAAAAAAGAATACTTTTTCTAAAACTTATGGGACCAGTGAAAACTTGACTCAAAAATTTATAGCTTTAGATGACTTCTTTCTTAAAGAAGAAAGATGAAAAAGAAAATAACTCAGTTCTAATCTCACTAGAAAAAGAATACCCAATAAACTGAAGTAAATCAGAAAAAGGAAATTAGTATCAGGTTCAAGTCTGAAAATCCATCAACATAATCTGGTGCAAAAACAAACTAAAGGAGAAAAATATGATTTTATGAGTAGATGCTAAGGAGGCATTTGAAAAATTTAAGAGGGCTTCCTTATAATATATTTCAAAGTAAAATAGCAATAAGAAAACTACTTAAATGCAAGAGACTATGTACCAAAAACAAGTAGGGGATGTTATTTTAGCAAAAAATATTAAAACCATTTAAAATTTGGGGGATAGCTTTTATCACCATTGTTATTAAAAATATCTTAAAGATTTTATCAAATCTTTGTATAATAAACTTTGTCATTCCACTATACACATGTACTTGATTTTTTGAATTGTCCAGTTTCCCAAAATATTATAACATTCCTGTATAAATATGGCTTATTGTTACGGTTTCTATTTTTTCCCACTGATTAGCATGTCAATTATTATTCCTAAATTTTGTATTTGTAGAAGAGATAGTGTCTTTTATATTACTATTATTCAAAATCTTTTTAAATATTCTCATCTCTATTTTACCAGATGAATTTGAAGAGAATTCTTTTGAATTAAAAGTCAGTAAAAAATAAAGAACAAAGAATCAAGAGGAACAAAGCCTACGAGAAATATGGGATTACGTAGCAGACAAATGTAAGAATCATAGGCATCCCTCAGGGTGAAGAAGAAAAAGCAGAAGGTCTGGAAAACCTATTTGAGACATAATTGAGGAAACCTTCCCTGGGATTTAGTCATCCAGATACAAGAAGCTCAACAAACATCTGGGAGATTCATTGCAAAAAGTGCATCACCAAGGCACATAGTCATCAACTGGCCAAAATCAACATGAAGGAGGAACCCCTACAATCCATGAGGTGACAACATCAAGTAATTTACAAAGGAAAACCCATGAGACTAACAGAATATTTCTTAATAAAATCTGGCCGGGTGCGGTGGCTCACGCCTGTAATCCTATCACCCTGGGAGGCTGAGGCGGGCAGATCGTTTGAGCTCAGGAGTTCGAGACCAGCCTGAGCAACAGGGAGACCCCATCTCTACTAAAAATAGAAAAAATTAGCTGGACAACTAAAAAAAAAATATATAGAAAAAAAAAATTAGCCAGGCATGGTGGCACATGTCTGCAGTCCCAGCTACTCAGGAGGCTGAGGCAAGAGGATTGCTTGAGTCCAGGAGTTTGAGGTTGCTGTGAGCTAGGCTGATACCACAGCACTCTATCCCAGGTAACAGAGTGAGACTCTGTCTCAAAAAAAAAAAAAAAAAAAAAAAGAAAACCTTAGAAGCCAGAAAGGAATGAGTCCTACCTTTAATCTCCTTAAGCAGAATAACTGCCAGCCAAGATTTTGTATCCTGCACAACTTAAGTTTCATAAATGAAGGAGAAATAAAGTCTATCCCAGACAAGCAAACATTAAGGAAATTTGCCACCACTAGATATGCTCTACAGGAAATGCTTAAAAGTGTTCTATATGTGGAACAGAACAATTGATACTCACTAGTGTAAAAACACCCAAAAGCTAAAACTCACAGCTCTTATAAAACAGTAACACAAGGAAGAGAACACAGCAACTAGGGAACCATCAAAATGATGACCAGAACAGTATCTCACATATCAGTACTTACATTGAATGATGTAGATTGCCTGAATGGATTAAAAAACCCACAACTCAAATATATACTGTCTCCAATAAAACCATTTAACTCACAAAGATTGTCATAGACTCAAGGTAAAAGGGTAGAAAAAAATAATCCTTGCAAATGGAAACCAAAAGTAAGCAGAGAGAGCTATTCTCATATCAGATGAAATAGACTTTAAATCAACAATAGTAAAAAAGACAGAGATGGTCACTATATAATGATAAGTGGATCAAGCCAACAGGAAGGTGTAACAATCCTAAATATATATGCACCTAACACAGGAGCTCCCAGATTTATAAAACAAATGCTCCTAAATTTAAGGAAAGAAATACACAGTAACGGCATAATAGCTAGTGCCTTCAACACTCCACTGACAGAACTGAACAGATCATTGAGACAGAAGATGAAGAAAGAAATACTGGACTTAAGTGGGACTCTAGAACAAAAGAACCTAGTAAACAATTACAGAACATTATACCCTAAAACTATAGAATATCTATTCATCTCATCAGCACATGGGACATTTTCCAAGTTATATCATATGTTAGACCACAAAACAAGTCTTGGCACATTTAGGAAAACTGAAATCATACCATGTATCTTCTCTGACCATAGTGGAATAAAACTAGAAATCAATTCAAAGGGGAATTCTCAAAACTACAAAAAATACACGGAAATTAAACAACCTGTTCCTCAACAGTCCTTAGGTTATTGATGAAATCAAAGCAGAAATAAAAAAAAATTTTGAATTGAATGACAAAGGTAATACAAGCTTCCAAATCTCTGGGATACATTACAAGCAGTACTAAGGAGTAAATTCATAGGCTTAAATACTTATATTAAACAGACAGAAAGATCAAAATTAACAACCTACTGTCACACATAAAGGAACTAGAAAAAGAAGAACAAACCAAACCCAAAGCTAGCAGAAGGAAAAATAACAAAGATCAGATCAGAACTAAATGAAATGCAAATCAAAAAAAAAAACAAAACCAAAAACAAAAACAAAAAAAAACAACATAAAGGATTGACAAAACAAAAAGTTTGTTCTGTGAAAAGATAAACTGAATCAACAGACCACTAGATATATTAACCAGAAATAGAAGAGAAATAACCCAGATAAGCTCAATCAGAAATGTGAAAAGAGGCACTACAACTGATACCACAGAACTACAAAATATCATCTATGAATACTATGAAAATCTCAATGTAAACAAACTAGAAAACCTACAGGAAATTGATAAATTCTTGGAAACAAACAACCTCCCAAGCCTGAATCAGGAAGAAATAGACCAATAATGTGTAGTGAGATTGAAATAGTAATAAAAAATCTCCCAAAAACAATGATAACAAACCCTGTCCCAGATGGATTCACAGCTGATTCTACTAGATCTACAAAGAAGAACTGACAACCATTTTACTGAAACTGTTCCATAACACCAAGAAGGTGGGAATCCTCTCTAACTCATTCTACAAAGCCAGTATCACCTTGACACCAAATCCAGTAAAGGACATGACATAAAAGGAAAACTACAGACCAATATTCTTTATGAATATATGCAAAAATCCTCAACAAAATATTAGCAAGCTGAATTCAACAGCACATCAAAAAGATTATCCACCATGATCAACTGAGTTTCATCCCAGGGATACAAGGATGGTTCAATAGACACAAATCAATCAATGTGATTCAACACATAAACAGAAGTAAAAAGGAAGACCATCTGATCATTTCAATAGATGCAGGAAAAGCATTCAATAAAATCCAGCACTCTCTCTTGGTAAAAACACTCAAAAAATTAGGCATAGAAGGAACATACCTCAAAATAAGAAAAGGCCATATATGACAAACATGCAGCCAACATCATACTGAATGGGGAAAATTTGAAAGCATTCCCTTAAGAACTGGAACAAATGTGGCCACTGTCACCATTTCTATTCAACATAACACTGGAAGACCTAGCTAGAGCAATCAGGCAAGAGAAGAAATAAAGGGTATCCAAACTCGGAAAGAGGAGGCAAACTATCCCTGTTAGCTGGCCATGTGATCTTATATCTAGAAAAACCGGAAGACACCACCAAATGACTCCTTGAATTAATGAATAAATTCTGCAAAGCCTCAGGTTACAAAATCAATGTACACCAGTAAGTACCATTTCTATATACTAATAGCAGTAAAGCTGAGAGTCAGTTCAAGAACACAATACCATTTACAATAGCTGCAAAGAAAATAAAATACCTGGGAATATACTTAATCAAGAAGATGAAAGATCTCTACAAGGAGAACTAAAAAACACTGATGAAAGAAATCATAGATGACAAAAACAAATGGGAAAATATCCCATGCTGACAGATTGGAAGAATCAACATTGTTAAAATGTCCATATTGCCCAAAGTGATTTACAGTTTCAATGTAATTCCCATCAAAATACCAACATTTTTCACAGATCTAGAAAAAATAATTGTAAACTTCATATGGAACCAAAAAAGCCAAAATAACCAAAGCAATCTTAAGCAAAGAGAACAAATTTGAAGGCACACATTACTTGACTTCAAATTATACTACAAGGTCATAGTAATTAAAATAGCATGGTACTGGTATAAAAGTAGGACATAGACCAATGTAACAGAATAGAGAACCCAGAAATAAAAACACATAGCTACGACCAACTGATTTTTGACAAAGCACACAAAAACATACACCGGGGAAAGGATGCTCTATTCAATATGTGGTGCTGGGAAATTTGGATGTCCACATGTAGGAGAATGAAATGGGATCCTTATTTTTCACCATGTACAAACATTAACTCAAGATGGATTAAAGGCATAAACGTAAGACCTTAAACCATAAAAATTCTGAAAAACCCCATAGGAAAAATTCTTCTAGACATTGGCCTAGGGAGACAAAGAATTTAGACTAAGACCCCAAAGGCAAATACAGCAACAGCAAAAATAAATAAATGGGATTTAATTAAATTAAAAAGCTTCTGCACAGCAAAGGAAATAATCAACAGAGTAAATAGACAATTTACAAATGGGAGAAAATATTCACAAACCATACCTCCAAAAAGGGCTAATGTCTATAGTCTACACAGAACTCAAACAATTCAGTAAGAAAGAATTGAATAACTCCGTCAAAAAGTGGGCAAAAGACATGAACAGGATTTTTTCCAAAGAAGATATACAGATGGCCAACGGACATTCAAAAAAAAAATGCTCAACATCACTGATCATCAGGGAAATGCAAATGAAAACCACAATGAGATATCACCTTACCCCTGACAGAATGGTCATTATTAAAAAAATCAAAGAACAATAGATGTTGGCATGGATTTGGTGAAAAAGGAATGCTTATACACTGTTGGTGGGACTGCACACTGGTACAACCTCTACAGAAAACACTATGGAGATTCCTCAAAGAACTAAAAGTCGACCTACCATTCAAT
The DNA here is from genome assembly GCF_000956105.1 of Propithecus coquereli. Lineage (NCBI taxonomy): Eukaryota > Metazoa > Chordata > Mammalia > Primates > Indriidae > Propithecus > Propithecus coquereli. The sequence goes on from NW_012144966.1 coordinate 18,501,836, forward strand.
CCAGCAATCCCACTACTGGGTATCTACCCAATGGAAAAGAAGTCATTATATCAAAAAGACACCTGTGCTGGAAATGTTTATTACAGCACAATTCACAATTGC
>NW_012144966.1:18502998-18517334 GCF_000956105.1 Propithecus coquereli
CAACTTGTGGTGAAGGACTAAGTTTTTATTTTTATTTTAAAAATTTCCAGTCCATCACAGTCTGATACTTTTGTACAAATTATGTACTTAGATGTCACAGCAGTATCAAAATGCTATAAAAGCTTTTAAATACTTTTACTTTTTATACTTATCTAGTCATGAAATGGTAAAAAAAAAACAACAAAAAAACAATTCATTGATTGGCACTGTTTTACTGAATCCACTATTAGAAGCACCAGTCTATCCATCCTTGCATCTTGCTTTGCACCTACCAATATGACTTAAGCAAAACTTTGCACTGAATAAATCCTATCTAAAAACAACTGAACTAATATTTAAAAATAACAATAAAGATTCTGGAAATGAAGTCTCAATTAGAATGAAATGTCAGCATAATATCCATTTGTTGTTTTTAACCTCTGGTTTGTACTTTGGAGGTTTAACTGTTAGGAAATTAACAAGCACTTTCAAAAATAATGTGAATTACAGCATTTTTAAAACATATTTTATATTTAAGTCTAAATAATTTTGGTACCACCCTTGATATGACATTGTCCAAGATAAACGTCTAGATACTTTACTAAATTTTCCAGCAATGATGATTTATTTGGTGTTGTGATTTTGAAATGTGGAAGGAAAGCTCAACATTTAATCATGGTAATTGGAAACTATCTCTGTCTAGTAGGCTAGTTTGGAATAGCAGCTGACATTGTTATCACGTAATATTTTGCACATGCACATTGCCCTTCAAATAATGAATTGATGGACTTAATAAAATTGGACAGCTTTTCTTCACACAAAGGGAAGTAATGTTATCAAATCCTTTCTCAAGAGCTTCAAGTCCAAAGTTGGCAACTTAAGAAAATTAGAAATAAATGCTTTGATTTACTGGGCAGCCCCCAATCTCTGACTTGGTGGCCTTACATGGGAATTTGGAGTACTTAGCTTGCCACAGACCTACTGAGATTAATGTGGATAATCAAAGGTGTATGATTTACAGAACATATCTTTGAAATAATTTCTCTGGAGAGCCTCATATTTTAAAAGACTTTCAAGATTTTTAGTATCCAATTGGGCTATAACATATACTTCATTGAAATACCACCTGCATGATGTGATAATTTAACCGGTATTTGGAAGAAATGTCTCATCAAATGTTTCATCTTTTTTACGCTTTTCATAGAAGCTGAGGGAAACTGTAGCTGAGGGTTGCCTACCTTCACATCAAACCACAGGCACCTTATTTTATTTTGAAGTTGAATGTGGCCTGCAGCTTCTAATGGTACATTTTGAATGATTTAGTAAATTTTTTACCAAGGAAATAATAAGATTTCTAAAAACATGAAACATTTGAGGCTTGACTTTTCATTTTAATATCTACCTTAGTTGGCATGCTAAGATATAGCCACCATTTGAAGCATTTTTTTTTCCTGATAAGCTCTTAAAGTGTAAGTGATGCCTGGCTTTTCCTAACAGTCGGCAGCTATTGATTACACTGTGATAACTGATTTATTCTACAGAGTTAAGTAGAAAATCCCTTTGAATCAAAAAGTATTTCTGTACTTTGAAAATGTCATTAAAAGTGTTGAAAAGGTCACATTTTGAGATTGATGAAATAAAGATCAGTCATTCCGGGCCGAGTGAACAGAATGTAATTGGGAAGTGAGGCTTTAAACTTTTTCTAGCATTTTTATAGTGTAAATCCAGTATTCTAATGCATCCGAAAACAATAAATAACTTTTTATGTACATGATTATTTTCCTGAATAATTATAGCTATTATTTAGACATTTGTGATGATTCAGATGCATGTGAAACTCAGAAGACAGCATGAAGTGTTAGGATGCATGAAATTTCCAGCTCTTTAAGCAAAAGCCCCAGACTGGGCTCCATTCCGAAATGACTACCGATATTTTGTATATCTTTATGAGGTGTCATCATGTTTCTGTATCTCAGTTTTCCAGTATTGAAGGAATAATAATATTTATTTTGTCTTTATGAGAATAATTAAAGATTCATTGAACAACAAAAAATAAAGGACAATCAATACTTTGAAGCTTCTAAGATAAGTGCTGTTTATAGGGCCAGGAAATTATTTAGATAATCAAGTATGATTTAATTGGAAATTCAGCTTTTGGTATATTTCATGGAGTTAAAAAAAGAAATGTATTCTCTTCAAGTAAGCTTAATTAGTTTTCTTTGAGATAGATTGAAGGTAGTCAAATGAAATCAAAATATCTTATTTATTTTGCTTTCTTATTTCTATTGAGTGAGTGTTTTCAGAACTGATATTAAAAGCATATGGGACTAAGATCTTATTTTAAATTGAATCAGTAACACTCTCTTCATGTAGTATTTCTACATATGACATCTAAATAATCTTAGCCACCATTTCTATTTTATTCATATATACATTCAATAAATATATCTTTCATCAGTCAGACTATATGATTATCCTTTCCAGCATGGCTTGACATTTTAAAAAACCTCATGTTCTTGAAAACAGTGGCTGGTAGCAATAAGAAAACACTGATAGTTGTGTAAATTAATACACCTCTCAAAGCTTTGTTTGTTTTAAATTTGATTCTATACCATCTCTTAAGATTAGTTCTATTCATGAGTGAGACCTTATCCATGCCAGGTTTACTTATTCATTTTCTTATATATGGGTATTTGATGTCTATAAATTAGTTTGGCTAATTTAGAATTGTGTGATATAAAGTGGTCATAAATCCTCCATAGATTTTTAAATGACTTCTCATAAGACTTGCCTTTTTAAAGTAATTAAATGGTAAGGATTGCTACAATCAAAAATTTAGAGTGTAGAGTTAGATTATTTAGTCAATATTATTTAAGTTACAATTTTAACATTTTATCTTAGCTAGACACATAGCCTATATGACATCAGATTTGTTATTGGGTTGAATAAATTTAATGTTCAATGGTTTCTGTCTCTCTCTCTTCTTTTTGTCTCTCTCTCTATCTACCTATAATAACAGATAGATTTTTAAATGCTTTCATTATTATGATAAAAGATCTCATCCAAATTTTTTTCTTGGAAGTTGTCTATAATATAAAATGATACCAATTTTCAAAGTAAAACTGACATGAATTGTGACATTTGGCTTAATGTGACACTTTATTATATGAACAAATTAGATAGTGGTAGAAGTGCTGATAACACTCTTTTTGAAATATCATCAGCTATAAAGTACTGCACCACTGCTTTCTTTATAAGCAGAACTTAAATAAATCTAGTTAATGATCCTATGCATTTTCTTCCCTCCATGTAACACTACATTCCTGCCTGCTATAATCTGCAATTACTTCCTTTTCCCTGAGGAGAACATTTCACTGAAGAAATAAAAGCCATTTCAGTTACAATCAGCCCCTCTGTTTCCTAAGACTTTTTTTTTTAAGTTGTAAGGACTGAGGAAGGCTCTTTTTGATGACTCTACTGTATTTTATTATTGAAGAGTAATGAGTTCCTGCTTCTTAAAAATGCATTCTGGAGCCCATGTGTTCAAGACACAACTGTCAAAATATGCACATACATGATTGATTACCCAATTTATTGGTGGTATTGTATACGCCATCATAGTGCAGTTTAAATGATTCTGACAAGTACAGAACAGTGTCATTGGCAGGTGCAGAAATAAATGATGGGTTTAAGCTTTCAAACGTTTTTACAACATTTCACTGAGTGGCAGGTTGATAAATTAAAATTATAGTTGTAGCATCAGGCCTGAAAGCACAACTGCTTTAGATTACAAAAATAGTGCTGTGGAAACTTTGTGTACTCTCCAGAGAAGTAGCCTGGAGGGCCTTGGGAAAAAATGTAGTAAGTGCAGTTGCTAAAGAAATCATTAATTTTGTGGTAGCACTGTCTGAGTCTAATAAAACAAAAAAATAGATTTTTAGAAGAAGAAAATTGGCTTTATCCCCTTATCCCTTATTTCCTGGAGATGTAGAGAAAATTGAAACCACACCATCAAAAGACAGGCATCGAATTGATCATTAGTAATTCCATGATGTCAGATGGGCCTATTTAAAGCTTAGGGACAGTTTCTTGTCAACCTTTCCTTAGTTTCAACACTGCACCTAGATTTTAGCTTGTCATGCTGGTACCATGATCCCACCTACTCAAGTTTAGAAACCTTTAAGACATCAATCAGTCATTGATTCTGACATTCTTAAAGAAAATGATATTTCATCTGGTATTTCCTTCACATCCTTATTTCAGTCTATTCAAGTCCTGCATCTTTTCAAGTTATGTCTAAACTCCTTCACGAGCTTTCTAAATGGCTCTACTATGACCTCACTTTGGATAACATCACTTTCTGGTTAAAAACAAAACAGACAAGCAAATAAACATACATCATCCAGTGACTCCACTTTGCCAATGGAATGATTAGTAACCACCTTACATTAGTATAATTTCTCAATACATACTCTCCCCTAACTTGCCTATCTTATTTTCCTTGTGTTTTTTCCTGGACTTCCAAACTTGCTAGACTGGGATGTCTGATTCACTGGCTATAGTGCCTTCTCTCTGCTGCCACTCACCCAATTCTTTTTCCCAGGAATGCCATTTTAATACCTCTCTACTGAATTCTTACCTTACCTTGTGGATAAACTCAGATCCTACTTCTGTCTTGAAAATTTTCCTGACAATTTGACTAATTTCTTTAACTTTTCATTTCCTAAATTAAGACAACCTCTTAATTCCTAAATGATTAGTAGACACTATCACTTGATAGCATTCATATAATTTTCCTTTTGTTTAATGCTCTATTACCAACCATCCCTAAATTAGTATTGCTTTCCATTTTCATGCTCCTATTATTAAAGTTTTTAATGTGGTACTGCATATTTTATATCAATCTATGTACATTCTGGAATTGTCTTCCTGTCTTCATGCTGCTGTTTTATTTTCTTGTCTATCTTCCTCAAAGATCTCCTCCAGTAAGGCAGTCCTTCACTCCCGTGCTGATTTCACTGTCTTCTGAACCTAGAATTCAATTCCATTACCATCTTTCTAAAATATTTAGGCTTTGCATTCAATTTTTCAAAATTTCTGTGATTCAGTAGAACTTATCTCTTTAGAAAAGATTTATAATATAATTTAATTGTTGCATAGAATATTAATAATAATTGGTATTTATTTCTCATTTACTATGTGTTAGATACTGTTTGAAGCACCTTGAGCTTATTCGTAACAGCCATAAGAGTTAGTTACTACCTTAGGTGAGAAAATGGAAGCTCAGAAAAGTTAAACAAATTGCCCAAGCCACTTGTATAGGAAGTGACAGAATGGGATTCAAACCAAGAAAATCAAATTAAAGAACTGAGGCTCTTAAAGCAGGTGGCTAATAGTATAATAATGTATAGCATCTGTTACTAAACACAAGGTCTCCTACAAAACCTGAATAAAAGTAAAATCGTATGAATCTTTAACTTAGTAAGAATGTCAAGGCTTAATAACATCTTCATAACAGCAGAAGTATGCTGAAGATTCAAATTCAGTTTCAAGATGGAAACAAAAGGGGGAAAATATCCCCCAAGGAAAATAATTTCACAAAATACAGCTGTTAGCATTTATGAGGGTCAGTTTTTAGATGCAGGGGAGGCTTTGCTGCCCTGACAGTCTTTACTCCCTCTTATGTGGACTTAGCAGAATAGATCCCACACACATCAAGGGACCTAACAGACCCAGGCTTGACTGGGCCATGATCAGCTCATCACAGAGCCAGCGCCACAATAGAGATAAATATAATAATTTTGGTATTTTTGTCCTCAATGTATTCTCAAAAATCTCCCAAACTGGGAGATAATAGATTCTGAGGGATATAAATATAATTTTTAAATTGTTCTGAGTTGTTTAAACTATTCTGATAAAGTGAAAAAAATCTGAAAATATTTTTACCCACAATCATCCTCATAATAAAGCAACTCATGAAAAAAACTCATCAACTGAAAAATTGGTATAAATCAAAGTCTCAATTTCAAAATACAACTGATTCATATTAAAGTCTTCTTTTAAAAAGGCCAATTTCATGCTGAAGAGGTAAGAAGAAATAATTCACATGCATATTTTCCTTTGGTGTCTTGAGTGCATGTTAAAAGTGGCTCGGTGTCTGCAAGGTTATCAACAGTCAGCGTGGCACTTGAAGAGACCTCATGCATTGCACTGACATGTCCTTTACCATGGGAATCTCAAACTGCACACGAAGGACCTTTGTTTCCCTCTCATCTATATTTTTCATTAAAAAGTTGTAAAAAATCTTTTTCGAGGCAAGATTGCTTTTAAACTAAGATTTGTATCTTAGAATCTTAACTGAGATGATCACTCTGTTCTTATTCACTTTTCTAAATGCAAACTTGATGCCTGTTTCCTGCAGCTTATTTCCAAAGTCAGAATCTATCTGATGCCACATAAAAGGAAGCATTTGCCAGCAGTTTTATTAATTGCACTAAAAGGTAATGTTTCAAAGTTGATTAGAATATCAACCATTTAGTACTCATTTAGCCCCCAAGCTTAAGCTCTGCATTAAGAAAAGATGTTGCTTAACATTTTTTTTTTGTTAGGTGGGTGATATGGGCAAGAATTTAGCATTTAAATTTATTTTATAAGTTTATTTTATTGATAATAACATAAACATATATTTAACACTATATATTTATAAATTTAAATATATTTATAATGATTTGAAGTAGAAAATTAGCTATTAATATTTAATAAATAGATGTTTATAAAATAATGAGTATTTGAATTGTATTACTTACTAATTTAAAATTTAAAATGCAATACAATCTCTGTCTTAGGTCTAGAATGACATCAGAATGAGTTTTTCTGCACCTTAGCACAGGAAGTGTGGCGACTTAGGTGGCACACATGCCGGGGTCATTGCATCTAGCATGGTCTCTGATGGGTGAACTCCAAGACGGTTCTAGTCTCTACCCTATGCATGCAAAACAGGAAAGGGCTGAGAGAAGTTATATTTCAAAGATTTTCTGAGGAGATTATAAAGATGGTAAGTGTCTATAAGAACAACTTGTCTATGTGTGTATGACAACGATGGAGGAGGATGGAAACTCAATGTAGACAATGGCTCCTAGGCCTGGCTGGTGTCAGAATCGCCTGGGTAGCTTTGAGAAGCACTGTATCTATTGACCTTCCCTGGGTGGCAAGAACCACACTCTAGAGTCTTCACGCCTCACTCTAGGTACATTAGAGAGAAACTACATGAAGTAAGGCAAGAAGTTATAGTGTTTTTTTTTCACCCCAATGAAATTCCTTTATTAATCATTTCCTGGTGCACATGAAGGAAAGTTCTTATCTCAATGTGTAGTTGAAGACCAGACATCTGAAATTTCACTCAACCTCTTTTCACAATTCCCTGATCTTTCTCGATAAGCAAATATTTTCTTTTTTTATTATTTATTATTTATTTTTTGCAAATATTTTCTTGTGTGTAACTTTCTTTGACAGTTTTTTTTCCCATTGCTATATTCAGATTGAGTTTATGTTGTGACACTTTATAATTTTATTTCCAAATCAGTGTAGCATATTTATCCAGAGAATAATTTGGCTCTCTAATTTGCATTAAGAAGACATGCACACTAAAATATATCAATATTTATATTTTAAAAATTTAAATGACAATTAGCAGTGTTCCTCATTAAATTCTGAAACAATATCTGTACTCATCTTGCTTGGAGTTCATTTCATCACAATTTTTATTTTTTCCTTCATTATAAAAGCTTCTTTTGATTTCCACATGTAACTCAAAGCACTGCCTATAAAAATGGAGCATTATTCTTTGAAATATTTTAGAGTTCTCTGATTGACTTTTTAGAGTATTATACATGAATATACCTTCCAGAACTGTAATAATAGTTAACACATATGCACAATTACTATGTGCTGAACAGCACTAGATGCTTGATCAAAATTATCTCATTTAAGCTCCACTTCACAAATAAGAACCTGAAGCTTGGGAGTTTAAGTAATTGCCTAAACTGATACACCTAACTTGTAAGTGTCAGAGCTTATGAGGGTGAAAGCAAGTATTAGAAATATTATACATATTAACTAATGTTTTAAGACACTGGCAGGCAAAGGACTGAAGTATGCAGTATTTAGCAGTGATTTATTCATGAATATAATTCACACATTTTTATTGAACATAGAATTAAACTTAACGTAAGTGAGGTGTGCAGGGGACAAACTGAATGTTATATACTCATGTGTCAACTGATACTACGCATTTATTTCCTTTGGCATATGACTATGGATTAAAAGTCACACACTTGAATAATGGTTCTTATACTAGACTGCCTGGTGCTTGGTGGGCTTATATATGTTCATTACTTGACTTCCACCCCATCCTTTTACTGAGCAGAGCAGGAGAGAGATTCATACATAGTTTTGGACAATTTTATTGAAAATCATTTTCTGGAAGGAAAATGGAAAAATTCAGCTATAAATTAAAATATCCAGGTGGCAGAACCATTTGGGTCGCATGTTTCACCCCATTTTACTTTTAAGATATAGATAAAGAACAGCAATATGTTATTAGTGCCATGCCAACTTCCCCATTTTGAGCATTTGCTGAGTTATACATCATTCTTTCTCGGAAAGTTTTTCTCAGGGAAAAACTGAGTGCTAAACTCCTGATAAGTTTCAAACAAAGACTACTTAGGGTCTGCCCTTGTAAAACAGAGGCATGCAATAAAAAATGGATTTCATCTGAAAGTACTCAGGAGAACAGGAAAGGCTTCAGAGAAACTGCACTAAGTGAGGCATGAAGAGAAGCTATTTCAGCCCCCTTGACTTGAGGGCAGATACATATGCATTCAAAATAAAAGATTTCTTTGGGTTTAGAGATTTTTAACAATAGAAGTTGATGATCAATGCAGGTAAAAAAGCATGCTTTAATGATCTTTTTGGCTCAGACCAACTTGACCTTTCATTTTTCACAAAGTCCTCCAATAAATGCATATATTCCATTTTTCTGTTTCACCTTTCCCAACAATTATTTTGATTTCCATGATTCAAATGGCTTTCTGAAATGCTATTATGAGGAATAGAAAGGAATGAGGAACCACGTTGCTCAGTGAGTGATAGAAATATTCAAGAGATGCATACAAAATAATAAAAGAAAACTGATCTGATCATTTAAAAATCTAACCCCATCCTGTGTTTCTGGTCATTAAACATGAGTATTGTGGCTCCCTATATGTGATTTTTTTTTTCCTCATCAAATATAGCATGATTTTCTGTAAGCTAGAGATCACATCTTCCGACACTTCTGATACTTTAAAACATCAACCATAATACCAAGCATGTAAAAACTCCTTCATAAGACATTTTAATGTGTTTGTTAAAGGATTATTTGACAGATCAGATGCAAATAGTGTTGCTTCTTATTAATTAGGAATAAATGCCTGAAAATAGTACACGTGTATTCTTGTCAACAACATATTATACTTAAGACATGTATTGTGACTCAGAAAGTTACCCATCACAGGAGGCAAGCATTAGTCTTACCTAAATCTGCCTGGGGGGTCCTCATCGTTGTGTGTAGAGAAGCAGCCAATCAGTGTGAGTGAATTGTAGAAATAAAAGTGAAATGAAGGAGAAGGAGAAGAGACAGATACAGATTCTGAAGACAGATTTACAGAAGGCAGGTGAAGAGGCACTGAGCAGAGTAGATTGAAAAGAAATAGAGTACAAAAGTTATAGACAGACTAGAAATAGCAAACCTATGGCTTAGAGGAACTTTCAAGACCAATCTGAGCATAACTTTACACGATGAGAATATGGATAATCACTGTGTACCCGGTTTGACTCTTATCAAGGCACAGGATTTCACATACATTTATTAGCTGAATTTCTGAGGTCATAATATAGCCTAGGGAGCATTTAGTTAAGTCCTCACAAAACATCGATAGCAATGTGGCACGCAATGATATCTTATGTTTTGAATATGGGGTTAAATGATTGGAAATGCCATCTCAGAAGCCCTTTTTAATTTGAACTAAAAACTCAATATTTAAAATATTTGGACATACTCACCCAACAGACAGGAAAGGCTCCTTTGATTCAAGTCTATGAAAAAACATGAATATTTTATTTTAATATAACAATTTACTGTACATTCAAAAATTGCTTTTACATGAACCTGACAGAATTATTATACTGGTTTGTATGAAAATGCATAATTTAGCATCAGTAAAAATCTATAAATAATATATTAAGACCTAATCTGGACTAATTCAAATTCTGGCTGGCTTAATGCAGAGGCTAGTAAAATGAGAGCACCTCAGAATAGGATCATAGCATTTAAATGATACATTAATATGATAATAGTGTTTGTCTAATTCTGATTTTCACTGTCTATATCTACTCATTTATTTTATTCATGGTAATTTGTTTGTAGAAGTTTCTACATATTTATTTGTGGTTGTTGTAATAATGAAGAAATGTATAATGTATTTGGTTACATAGTAGCAGAATAATTGATTTCCAGGGTAAACATTGTGTTATAAAGCAACATATAATACATAGTTACAGACTGGCAGTAGCACCCCTTGGGGTGGGGGGTAGTGTCAGGTCACAGATTAGGGTCCCTCTGCCTCCTCTGTGTCTCCTAAGAACTGGATATTTTCTGCACCTTCTAACATATCAAAGTGAAAGTCCAATCCTGGAGGTTCTGGTTAGTTGTGACATCTTGAGAAAGCCATTAAAAAAAACTTCTGTAGCTTAGTTTCCTCATTACAAAATGGGCCAGGATTACTACCAGTGAATTTTCTGATTTTATAAATTAACTTTCTATTCCTTACAAAATGTAAATAGATCAGAAAAGAGTCCACTTCTAAATATTTCCTAATTAATAATTAAGGAAACCCATTGATAATTATATATTGGCCACATTATTTTCATCATAGGTCTCTTAAGATACAAATATGTATGAAATGTAAGCCAATTAAAGATATTTTAAACTAAATCCTATTGTTTACATTTTTTAGGAAAATTTCAGATTTTAAATTATTTCATTTATATATAAATAGTTGTATAAAATGGTAGGAAATTTAATTTGGCAACAAACATTTACTGAGCACCAGCTGACTACTTTCGCATACTGAAGTGGACAATTGAAATGATTGTCTTAGAATTAGACTAAAAAGCTTACTTTTACTTGAATCTAAACAATGAAGACAATGATCACTTTTTAATCTCTATTTCATTCTGTGTATGTAAAACAATAACTTGTTAGAAATATGTCTTGGTACACTTCTAGGCAGAACTGACACGAGACTCTGCTACATGCCTTGCTGCCTTGGGGAGATGATCATAGCAGGAAGGTGCCTCTTTTAGGGAGCAAGTGCCCTAGCAATTCCCCTGGACACCTACAGGTATGGATGAAGCAGATAAAATTAATAGATAGTGCTAAATGTTTGGAGGATTATATCTATGTAAACTTTCCTTTTCTGAATTCCAATATTATGTATCTTTACCTCCAGATACAATGCCTTATTGTGTTTATTTATTTTTCTCATATGTTTGTGATACAGATAAGCAAATAGAACTGGGGGGGGGAGTTGAAGATAAATAATGAAAAATATTTAGGTATATTTGCTTTATAAGACATGACCAATGCCAAGCGAGCAAAAGGAAATCAGCTCGAAGAAATGAGAGGGATTCTATATAATACGATGGCACAGACTGCTTCCTTATTTGGACCATCAACATCATGATGATATCATTTCACCCTTGTCTTTCCTCTGATAACACTTGAAACATATATAACATGTGGGCATTAATGAGGTCCCTTCTCTCTGCATCTGCCAATAATGTCAGCCTAACATTTATCAGGATTTAGTGTACGTGTGTGATTTGCTTGTGTGAAGTGCTGCCCTCCAGCCTCGTAAGTTCCCCGTTCCCCACTCCCTACACTGTCCCCTTGCCTGCGTGCTTCTTAGTGGCACTGAATAAGATAGTGAGAGCATTTACAAACATCTTGCATCTTTTTCATCTCTCTTTTTCAGCCTCCACGTCTCATGAATTACCAAGTCCTGTCAATTTTTCCTTTGCAACTCTCACATTCCCGCCTGTGCTCCATTCCCAGGCTAGTTCTCACTACTTATTCCAGCCTCATTGGTCTCTCCAAAGAGACCCAACTTTACACACTGCTTGCACACTAAGCTTCCTTCAACGCTGCCGCTCACGCCCTTTAAGAACTGCATTGTACTGCTTTCCTTAAGGGTATCACATAGACAAGTGGAATAAAAGCAAAGCCCACCACTTTTGCCTTTCCCTCTGCAATTACTGAAGTGCTGACTTCAGACTGTGTTTGAAGTAGTATTGATTGATCGATTTTTTTTTTCTCTGAAGGTTTCAGACAAGCAGCTGTTGGATTGGTGTGTATAGGACGTATGTTGTCCCACTGACTCCAGTAGTTCATATGGTTAGTCTGATTCACTAGTTGTCCCCTTCTTTTCTCACTATTTCATTCAACACTGCAATGATTTCCTTCCAAATGCTGAATAGAAGACTTCAGAGGAGCAGTCACAGTTTGCAAAATGATGCTAGGTTGAGAGTTCTAACTGATGTTCTATAGACCAAGGGTTTGCAAATTCTGGCCTGCAGGCCAAATCCTGCTTGCCATCGGATTGTGCACAACCCCATGCTAAGAATGGTTTTGATATTTTTAAATGGTTGGAAAATATCAAAAGAAAAGTGCTATTTTGTGATGCATTAAAATTGCATGAAATTAAAATTTCAGTGTCCCTAAATGAAGCTTATTGGAACACAGCCATGTCACTTTATTTATATATTGTTTAAGGCTGCTTTTGTGCTACAACAAGTTGAATATTTGTGGTAGAGAGTGTATGTCCACAATCCTAAAATATTTACTATATGGCCTTTACCAAAAAAGTGTGCCGACATGTGAGATATTAATATAATTATCTTGTTGGAAGAAACTGGAAATAACCTCTCAAAATAGGCATTCTTTACTTTTCATACATATCAAGAAATTCTCCCATATTTAGAAATTCTGAATAATACGATTTTTTTCTCTACATCACCATTACAGCCTCTGACCCTACTGATATATTCCCCCAAAATGCTGTTTTTATGTTACCATATTTCTTGACAATTTAAAAACCCTAAGATGGTGCTCAAACTCTTAAGCTCTTCACAAACATGCCTGCACCAGTTTTCCACATTACTCTTTACCACTTCTCCTACTAAACCTTTATTCCAGGAGAATTACTCATTTTCGTCCAGACATATCCAGGTTAGCTTTGCTTTGGTGCATTTGGGTGTTCTGTACCAGAATACTGCCCTTTCCTTTTGTTCCCTATGCATGATTTATTTATCTTTCAAATTTATCTCAATTTAACTCCTTCATAAAGCCAATCCTGACACCTTCATCTTACAGGGATAAGCCTGACTCTGAGCTAATCCTTATTATCTTCATCACTATGACATATTATCAGAACAATAGTCTCCAATTAAAAAGCAAAGTTAGAGTCTCGTAAAGACTGGTAAGGATATTAAACCTGTACTCTGCTTAGACAAGAGAGTCCCAACAGTTCTGTGTTAAGCCTCCTAGTGGGCCCAGATGGGAGGTTGTTGCTGATGATGCTCTAAGAACTGAGTGGAAAGGAAACATTATTGCTCATTGATCACCTTAAACCACAGAAGACAAGTCCGAGGTACCAGGACTCTCAAGTATCTTCCGTGGTGAAGGAGAGCAGGAAATCTTGGTGGGGAGCCGCCTCAGGCCATCCTACCTTGTCTCTCATCTGCAAAATGAGGATGTACTACAGAGGAAAGTGACGACTGGCCCACGTGGAATGATGCTGTGTTTTGTAACCAACTGCTCAGTCACAGTTCATTACATTCGGTCAGCTTCCCTAGCCTTGAGATGATTCAGACATTCTGAATAACCTCGTTTTTGTCAATTATATAGCAAACATCATAGCTAACTCAAGAGGTTGTTAGAAAGAACATGAGATTATGTATTTTGGGCATCTAGCACAGTTCCTGGCACAGAGTGGATCCTGCTCACAACTATGCCAAAGACAGGTTGTTAACTCTAAAGGCTGAAAATGCTTGAATGTATGAAAAGCTTATTTTAGTAACCGTAGCCTGAAAGGTGAAAAAATGTAAAAGAAGAAAACTACTAGGAGAAACATACCTTTGAAGAAAATTGTTTTATCAATTTAGTCCTTAGAAACAGATGATCACATTATGATATGCCTAGAGAGAACTTTCCTAGAGATTTTTTAAAAGATAATTGTTTCTTGAAGAAAGGGATGGAT
>NW_012144966.1:18518344-18531880 GCF_000956105.1 Propithecus coquereli
CTTCTTCAGTATTTCTTTGGAATAGCCAAAGCTACTAGCATAACTATCTTTGCAAGATACAAATGTAACCATGTAATTCCCCTCATCACAAATCTCTGAGTGTTTCTAAGAAGTATTAATATTTTCTCATAAGGCACAATGTGTTGGTTAGGAGTGCTTCAAAACTGTTCTCATAGTACCTTGTAACACTTAACTATGGGGTATTAAAAATTGCTAGTATAATTGTTGAGCTCCCCACTAAGACTGAACACTCCTTGAAGGTACAAGTTCACTGTATTTCAGTTACCTACAATCATGCCCACTTGGAGGTTCTCAGTAATGATTTTGCTGGATGAACTTCCCCCGCTTTACTTCCTTAGCTCTCCTCCCATTCTTTGCCTACAGTGTAAAGTTCAAATCCCTCTGTATAACTGAAAGTTCACTAACAATCTGGTTTCAGTGTACTTTCCTAGCCTTTGCTCTCCATTGCAGCCCAGGGGATGAGGAACCTATGGCTTAAGGCTGCAGGTGGTCTTCTAGGTCCTTAAGTGTAGCCTTTTGACTGAATCCAAATTTTACAGAACATATCCTTTTATTAAAAGGGGTGCAGCAGAGAAGGATGAAGCTTTTCTTGCCTCCTTTGGTGCTTGAAAAAGAACAATCTTGAAAGCAGAAGGCTGCAGGTTCCCCACCCCTGTGTGAGCCAACTGCTCACTGTCTGGGTGGCATCTTGCTTTCTCACGTCTTGCCTTTTCCTCTGTGCTTTGGCACATACTGTTTTCTCAGAAAGGATTTCAAAAGTTTTTGAAAGACTACTGCTTTGTGATGAATCCAATATGTCTCAAAAGAATGTTTACCTATTATATTTACAGAATTTGGTAGTTTAAATTACCAGGCAGCAATATTGTTTATTGATATCCAATCTATTCTTTTTAGCAATGACAGCCCAAGCCCTGACCTACGTTTAGGATGTATGTGCCAAAGGGCTTAAGGACACGGGTTCTAGCATCAGATTTCCTGACTCTGGCATCTCTGGCTGTGTGGCCTTGGAGAACTAAGGCACTTTTCTTCATGCCTCAATTATCTCATCTGCAAAATGGAGGTAATAATAGACCTAACTCATGGAGCTGTTTGTGAGAAATGAATAAATAAATGCACACATTAGATAACTATGTAACTAGATAACTTGAATAAGTGAATAGATAAATGCATAATAAATTATTAACCCTCATAGTTATTACTAATTTTTAATCCCTGAGTCCTTTGATCCTTGCTCCTCTATTCATGGCCAGTTAATAGAAATAGAGAGTGCAGGTTGGGGAAGAGGTTAGTGTAGCAGTTATATATTAACCTCCACCTGCCATGACACCCAGCACATAGCAGATGCCCCCCAAATGTTTAGTGACTGAGCAAATCTGAGCCTAGATCTATGCCGCCAGCCTTCAATCTGTTTCTGTAGGATGGAAATCAATGAGGAAGAGAAGATTTCTCTCTGAAAGTAGCTCTTTTTTGTTTAATTCAAGCCAAAAAAGAGCAGGAATTGAGGAGGGTTAAAATTTTCAGATACAGATCAGAGTTGATTTACAGGCCAAAGCTAAGATCCAAATCTAGCGATGTTTGAAATTTAGTTTGTTAACCCTTTACAAATTAATTAATCTCTTACTAGGGAGAGAGGGCCTCTTTTTTTTTTTTTTTTTACTGCATACTTTTTTCTCAAAAAGAATTTTCATATGCATTTCAAAAAGTGTATTAAAGACGAATATGAGTGCAAATATTTTACAAAGAAAAGAACAGTGTGGCTGTGTACTATCCATCCCCACCCACTCTTTTCCAAATTCTGAGAGAGTCTAATAATTATCACAAAAGCCAGAGCTTGCTATATAGCAGTGACGGTGCCCAGCCCTCTAACACATGCAATTTTGACAATAGCAGATGAGACTGAAATTCAGAAAAAGCAAATAATTTCCTTAAAGTCACACAGGGCTATGATTTGAACATACCCTCCAAAATTTATGTTGGAATTTAATTGCCATTGTGATGGTATTAAGAAGTGGGACCTGAAAGAGATAATTAAGTCATGAGGACTTTACCCTTATATTAATGAATTATTATTAACAATGCCATTGTCTTGGGAGTGGGTTCATCATTGTAGGAGTTTGACCCTCTTTTTCTCTCTCTGTTTTGCATAGGTTTCCTCACCTTGAGCTGCCTTTCACCATGTTATGATGCAGTAATAAGTCCCTCACCATATGATGCCTTTTGATCTTGGATTTTCCAGACTCTAGAACTGGGAGCCAAATAAACTTAAATTCTTTATTACTATCAAGTCCACGGTAATCTGTGATAGCAGCAGAAAATGAACTAAGACATACAGCAAAGTGATGAAGTCTGAATTTAATCACAGGCCTGACTCCAAAGTCTGTGCTCTTAGCCACTGCACTATACTATAAGGAAGGGTAAAGAACACAATGAATGCCACACTGGCTGGACTTTTTATCTGGTTCCACACTGGGTATGATGGTGGCCCAGATCATTGTGTGTTATCTCTTACCTAACTGCTTGTTATTTATGGAATATTTGACACATTTTTTATTTTATGAATAACTTACTATGCTTCTTAAGGATTATAGGAATCTTGCTTTGATATTTAAAATTTAGCCTACATCTTGTCCTTAACCATTTGTAATCTAAACACAACCACATGACATTTTCATCATTCCATAGCCTTCTGAATTAAACAGGCATTTTTTTCAAGGTAAGTGATTAAATGTGAGCAAAAGATGATGACCGATCAAAGATAAGCACTTGCCAAGTGATTCTTAGGTGTCTTCTTACTGAATATTTTGCACATTAAAATATAACACAATTCTATCAATATTCTTAAAAAGTCATTTATTGTTGGAAGATTTTAAAAAAAGAGTCTTCTTTATGTAACAGGGACAGGATATTCATGGGTAACTGCAGGTGAATTCTTTGAGATTCACTGAAAATCAGAATCTACCTGTGGTACTTATTCTCTTAGTTATTCTCTTCCTGTCACTTTAACAGAAAACAAGACAAAAGAATCCAATAATTATCACAAAAGCCAGGACTTACTATTTAGCAGTGACTGTGCCAAGTCCTCTAACACATGTAATTTTGATAACGGCCAATGAGAAAATGAAATTCAGAAAAACCAAATAATTTGCTCAAAGTCACACAGGCTATGATTGTGCCCTCCAAAACTTATGTCGGAATTTAGTTGCCATGGTGATGGTATCAAGAAGTGGAATTCATAAGAGGTAATTAGGTCATGAGAACTTCACCCTTATAATAATGAGCTATTATTAGCAATACCATAATCTTGGGAGTGGGTTCATTATTGCAGGAGTTTGACCTTCTGCTGGTTAACCAGGGCCCGAATGCCTAGGAGACACACTTTTGAGGTCTGGTGTGGGGAACAAGAAACTTGCTGAGAAGGAGCTTCCTTGGTGCATAGCATGGAAAGAAGCACTTGCTCTGCACTGGCACTGACTTCCTCATCTCTGTCTGCTCACAGAAGTCTGAGTATACCTTGTTAGCCAGCATCTTTGGTTGAATAAGAAGGAGCCTAGGATACTGATGCACACTGACCAAAAGCAGGCACTCATAGTGGATTCTCATGTCAAGCAAATCCCTTCTTCAGCTGTGGCTCCCTATAAGGCTGCTGTTTGTGATGGATACACAAGGACTATTCCAAGTGCAGCCTTTTGTAGCATCCTTTCAACGTTGAAAACTTTGTGGCAAAGCACGGCTCTGGGTGAGACTGTGATGAGATAGTCTGAGGTGGCTGAGGGTGGGAACAATCATTCCCTTAAAAGCTTGTATGATCCCAAGCTGAGAGGTCAAATAAGTTTTAATTTTCATGTCAGCTCTTGACTAATTGATGGTGGCTTCTGGGAAGAATGTGTCGTCAAGAATTCTAAAACCTATTCAGGCCTCAGGGTGTAAGAGGGCTGTAATTAACCTATGTCTGCCACAGGAATAAAAGGAAAACGAAAAGAATGATGTCCAAATATATATTTACCAACTCTGTGCTAATGAAAGGTACAGAAATTTGCTCAAAGCTACGAAAGAAATAAAGAGGTATAAAGTCCACAGTAGAACTTACATTCGTAGACATATGGTGTATATGTCAATGTGTACAAATAATGAAGTCTGTTCAGTGCCTCATATGATAGCCAATATTTGGAATTTGACACATTATTTTAAGCATTTGAACATATTTAATCCTCATAGTCTCCCTGTGCAGCTGGTATTATTATCACTTCTATTTTGTATATGACAAAACTGAAGCAGAAAGAGATTGATTAACTTTCCCAGGACCTTAAAGCTAGAAAGTCATAGAGCAGGATGATACCTCAGGCAGTCTGAGAAAGACCCTGAATCTTAATATCACAGTATATTTGTACTATTTTCCTATACGTTATTTGTTGACCATTAGAAGAACATCAGATTCATCCACAGTGCTGGGGAGAGCCAGCTTCCTTTAATCCTATGGTGGGATTTTTCTACAGTGAATTTGATTTCTCTGGAGTAAAAAGCAGCTTTCTTCTCTGTTTTCTGTGATACCTTTTTAAGGGCTTTCATGCCTGATTGAAATCTCTGCTTAGGGCAATCATGGGGACTCTTTGTAAGTTCCATTTGCCGTCACCACCATTAACTCCAGGGACAGGTTAATGGATGGCTTTGGTGTCAATGAAGAATCTCAGTGGCAGTTTTGACACAGTCATGACTTTTGCCACATTGGAAATTGAGGCTGCAAAGCTCATCTCCCTTGGAAAGGCTGTAATGTTCTTTCATAACTCTACTGGGAAGATTGAACTGCAGCAAGAGAAATGGAGGTGAAGGATAAAGAAGAACCTTCCGGCAAGAAAGATTATTAACCACTGGCAGATTCCCTGGGAGACTTGAACTGTTTTCCCCAACAGCTTCTGGGGCAGCAGCAGGGATGGTGCCGGTAGATATTTGGCCAAGACAGAGTGTGGGGTCTTACCCTTTCCCCAGTATGATTCCAGGATTAATCTCCTGGCACCTCACATTGGAATAGAGTGCACACAACTCTTCAGATATTTCTATTAAACTAAGAAAAATGATTTTCTGAAAAGAAACACTTTGCTACTAAATTATTTTCAGGTAGCAAGATTTTCTCATCTCAGTTCCAAACCCATGTAGTAAAAGGAAGTAAATTAAAGAAAAACTAGCAAGTGTCTGCTCAGCTGTCTCTTTCAATTGTCTTATTTAGCTGCTTGCTAATGGCTGTTAATGCCACAGAGAAACTATGCACCTGTCGAGAGTGCAGATTGGGGAAGCAGGTAATCAGTCACAGTTATCCAGTTTCAGATCTCCATCCTCACTCCTGCTCTTCGCAGAATGCTGATGCCATTTATCTTTTTTTCTCCAGTTTAAGATGAAGATATCAGAGTCAATGCTATGCAGTTTTTTGATTGCTAGTCATAATAAGTTGTGTGGAGTATAAATGGCGCTAAATGACATAACCTATATATGCTCAGGGTCGGTCCAGTAGGTTAGGGTGAGCAGTTGACTTGTGTCTTTCTGTGCCTCTCCCCTCTGAACCCCCATCCATTCTATACTCTTCACCTGTGCCCCACACTCTCATGTGCCTTCAGGTCCCAGCTTCAACCTCATCCCCTCCCCTTCCTTCTCTTAGTAAAACACTTGAAATTCACACAGACTAAGTTGTAGCTAATGTATGATACAGGCTTGGGGAACAACGACTCATTTTTGTGTGTGTTTTGCTTACTTATGTTTCTGTCCTCTTCCCACACAGTGGTCTGGTGGATTAATCTGTCTGAGTTCTTGTCTCAGTAACCTGAACACCTCTCTGCTCCAAATTCTCCCCCCTCCCCCCAATCTTTGCTCTCTGAAGGAATTAAATCTTGGCACTTAGTTTAAGAATTTAGTGGTCTTAACTGCCACATGCTGACAAAACTGTGTGATGCCAGTCATCTGCCTGGATTATTCAATACTACCTACTCCTGGATTGTGTTGGAAGCTCCAACTGACTGGCAGGGCTGTGTTTTGGCTTCATGTTAGAGTCCTTCTCACTGTGTGACTATCTTATATGCCTGTGGCTGTATAATTCTAGGTCCCATCCTCTCCTGGGCTCTTCCCTGAGTTAACCGTGCAGGATCAAGGCATGACCCAAAAGCTGATGGGCACAAAGTCTTGTTTGTTTTTGTCAAAGTCTCTAAGAGCCTCTACGATGCTGAGTCCAATGGTGAATTGTTAGTCAACATGAACTTTAAAGAGCACTTGACCCAACCGATTACTTCTTACTGAAAACATTTTCTTTTCTGGAATTCAAACCACTTAGCCTAACTACCTCACTAGTCATTTCTTCCCAGTCAACTTGGCTGGTGACTTAAATTGTGAGAGTGTTCCAGAGCTCAGCCCTTGGAATTCTCTTTTCTATATTTACCCCTTTGCTGTTCTCACCAGTCTTATGTCTTTAAATACCATGAATATGCTGCTAACTCACTATATGCACATCCAGCCAGACCTCTCTCCTGAACTCCAGAATGGATATTCATTTGACTACCTGACATCTTCACTCATCACTCACCTTGGCTTCCTCTAACCTCTCCGGTGGGGATCTTCTCCACCTCACTTAATTGCAACTTCATACATCCAGTTTTCCAGTCCACAAACCTTGGACACATCTCTGGTAGATAGTCTGGTTCATAATCAGTTTCTTCCCTCCACCCATCTAGATGCAAAGTCTGTGTTCTGTCCTTGTGATTTTCTCTCATAAAAAGAATGTGACAGATGTGATATTCTGGAATTTTCAACCCAGTTTAGTGTGCATGTAAGAACTCTGAGTACTTTGAGACCACCATAATGTCCTCAAGCCTAAGCCAACCACATGGAGATTCCATGTGAAGAAAGAGGCTCAGCCACCACAGCAGTCTTAGCCAATGTCAGCTTAGGTACCAGCTATGTAAGTGCCAAAACTGTCTTGGACATTGTGTAGAGCAGAACTGTTCAACTGAACCCAGCCCAGACTGCTGAATGTGACAAATTTTTTTTTTAAGTCAGTAAATTTTGTCACCCAGAAGTAAATAATGAAAACAACATCCTCAACTCCGTTTTTTCTCTGAGTCTCTGCTCAATCTGTCAATAATATTCTTGGCTCTACCTTCAAAATATATCTGTAATATAACCACTTTTATTTTTCATCTCAGCTGCTACAGTTTCATCCATGTCACTGTAATCTCCTGCTAGGTTTTCCATGTTCTACCCTTTCTCCTTCACAAGCTACTGTCAACGTAAAGCTAATGTGACCTTTCAAAATTGAAGTTCCGTCACAGTACTCCTCTGTTGAAAACCTTCCAAAGGCGCTGTATTTCACGTAGAGTACTTCAAAGGCCAGACTACTTCAAAAGCCTATGAGACTTTACATCATTTGGTGCCTCATTTATAGCTCTACCATTATCCCCTCACCTCCTCCTGGCCTCTGGGTTTGACTCTGCTCCAGAAACATTGATCTTCTTCTTTTTTTTTTTTTTAAACACATGGGTATGCTTCTGCCATAGGACCTTTTGCTAGGTGATCCTTCTACCTAGAACTTTTCCCCAGGTATCACCTTACCTGTTTGTCACCTCCTTCAATGCTGCTCAAATGTCACGTTCTCAGCTAGGCTTTCACTGACAACCCTGTAAAAAACTGCAATACTTCTCACCACTGTACTCCCCGTCCCTCTTTCTAGCTTCATTTTTTTTTTCTATAACATCTACTACCTTCTAACGTAATAATTAATTGGTTTGTTTTTGTTTCGTTTTAGCAACCTCAATACATTGTGTTAACTGATGTATTATCCTCAGTGCCCAGAAAAATTCCTGGTAGGTGCTTAATAATTAATTAATAAATAAATGTCTAACTTATAGCAAATTTGTGTTTCCTTCTCCCCAACTAGATCCACCGAGAGTCTTGAATATAGGCTGAATTTGGTCAGTCATCCCTGAGCGAGCCCTGTGAGTAGAAGCTAAGAGAAAAGTAGTCTTTATAGGCTTGAGATTGTGTTATTCACTCTAAATTGCTGGGATCAGAAATTCTGTAAGTCTTCATTTTTCCTAAATAGACCCTCAGGGCTTACCTCATATGAAGAATTTATTTTGTCCTTTGTATCTCTCACCAGTAATTTTGTCTGTCCCTAAAATTCAGCTCTGTTTTTGTTGCTAAGTCCTAATGGCTGCCATTCCATGATCTTTCATGGACACCAGCATACTGGATTGCCTGGCTGAGTTACCCTGCTTACATCAGTCAACATCCCAGGGCTGGAGCTCTGTTCTAGATCTTGGCCAAATGACTTGTAACCCATTAATGACAATGACGGCAACTCTCTCCAACCAGACTGGGTATACACTGTCTATAACTGCCTGCCCACATTGTGCTTCACTTACCTATAAGGCTAGTCTTTCTTTTATTTCTTCAGCATTACATTTTAAAAAATAACACATTTCTTTTTCAGTTAAAAATGAGCGTCTGATATTACTTATTTCTTTTATATCATCTTTATGCTTTCTTTGCCAAAGTCTCAACTTTTCTACACTCAATTTAGTTCATATTTTCAAACACTGGTCATTTAATATTTCTTTTCTCCACTCTCTAAACATGAA
This sequence comes from Propithecus coquereli, assembly GCF_000956105.1. Classification (NCBI taxonomy): domain Eukaryota; kingdom Metazoa; phylum Chordata; class Mammalia; order Primates; family Indriidae; genus Propithecus; species Propithecus coquereli. The sequence goes on from NW_012144966.1 coordinate 18,526,981, forward strand.
ATTTGATATATTAAATTAGACTATTAAAGAGAAAAAAATGAAAAAAAGATAATTGTCAGCAAATCAAAAAATTAGAAGAAGTTACAACTCTATTTGAATTCTTCTAGAATTTTCACAATATCATAATAATGTCTTCACCACTGACATTGTGGGTAGTTTTAGCAAAAATAAGATTTTAGAAAACCTATAACAGTTGCTAAGCAATCCAACTCAAAATGCTATTTCACACACGATTATCTGTATTTTGTGGGTCATCCTCTATTTCCTTTTCAAACTAAGCTATTGGTTGGTGTATCACATTCTGAAAAAGTACATTCCAATACATTTACTGTACTCATTACCACTGGTTGCCCTGTACTGACATGTTCTCTCTGGTTAGAGTTAGGAACACATCGCCTCTCTCCTCTTTTTCTTTGATGGTCCACACTCTGCATACTAAGGCTACGGCCCGGCCCGGGCTTTATTCTGTCCCTATTTGTAGCTCACCCACACTATGCTCTTTTAAAGCAGCAGCAGCAGCAACAGCAGCAGCAGCAGCAGCAGCAGCAGCAGCAGCAGCAGCAGCAGCAACAAAGCAGCTGAATCACAGCTTTAAATACAAGGGACAGTTATTGTGAGGCAGGTGCCATTTTCTTATTACTGGCTCACTAATCTATAGTCAGAAGAACTGCCATCACCACGCATTTCTGATTACTTATTTTAGTGCAGCATGGAAGGGCTCAGATATTTTGACTTTTTGTTTTGGAAGACTAGATGACTTCAGTAGCTCTCCTCCTGCACCCTGCTCCCTGCCATTCCCTCTGCACACAGAGCTCCTCATCCTGTGGGCACTGACTGACTGACAGGCTGTGTTCGGCAGTTAGCTCTGGCGGTAACTGTGTCTCCACACAGGGCTGCTGGACTGCACCGAACTGTGAGACTAATGTTAATGAAGTTGCCCTTTTAGAAAATTAACTTTTCTAATACCCATGGTGACTAAAGGAGTCTAGTTCTAAAGATGAAGGGCTGTATCTGTTCAACTGGCTTTGCCCAGCACCAAGCATGCACACACACACACACACACACACATGTGCACACAAATCTTCACTGTTGTCTGCATGAGTCTTTTTGTACAATGTTTATCATTTGCCACCGAAAAAAGCTGATTTTTAAATGTATCTCTTTTTTCAGTTATAAAATTCTCCTTAAAGAAAATTTGCATTAGGTATTAAAGTTATATGAAAAACATCATCTCTACTCCCACCTTGCAAAGACAATTAGAGTTATTATTTTGCTCTATTTTTTTCTCTACATGTATTTCATTTGTTAAGTGGTTTTGGTCATGATGTTTATATAATTTTTTCTCTAATTAAATGCTAAATCCTTTTCCCTGTCATTATGAACACTTTGTGAACACTCATCTAATAGAAGCTTAAATTTTGGCTGTATCAGGTTACTCACTATTATACATACAACTGCAAAAAGCAACTTGAGAATAATTTCATATTTTTTTACATTTTAAAAATATTTAGGATTATCTACTTAGATACACCTTAAAAGATGGAATTACTTAGTCAAAAGATATGGATATCTTTTTTAAGATACTGAATGAAGGTCAAAGGAAGAAAGGAATAAACTAGATAATGAAGAACAAATACCTGATTTTAGCCTCTGGATTAAAAAGTAAACAGCAGAATACCAGAATGTTAGAAATGGGAATAAACTAAGAAAAAGTTTAATTGGACTCCTTCATTTTACTATGAGAAAACTGGGCTTAAAAGAGGTTGAATTTCTTATCACTTAGTTTGTGTGAATAGGTGGTAGCAGATGCATGACTTGGTTTGCAGGTTTCCTGACTTCCAGTCCAGTGCTTGTTCTAATGACCACTGAAATCTTCAGGACTGGGTGAGAATAGGAGATATTTCAAAGAAATATTAAAACATAAACTATGGGGCATCTCAGTTTCATTTGCAATGTAATATGCTTACAGTGTCCTTTGAGTCTCTCATACAGTAAACATAAGCAAAATAGATGTCAACTCTCAGAGTTGTAAGAAGATCCCTGAGTATTCTGATATTTAACAATACTGATAAGAAAACATTATCAATCACGTTATCATTCCACTGGAAGGAAATTTTGGAAGTTTAATAGTTAATTAATTTCCAAAAGAATGAATTGTTGTGTGAAACATTCATCATACATGGTCAACAGATAATCTAGTCAGACTATGTTGATTTTTCCCCTTTTTCTATCTAGACATGGAAAAAGGAGCCATTTCTAGCTTCACTTTCAGTACTTATAACACAATCAGAACTACTCTCAGAAAGACACCAAATAGTTTATGTAATATTTACAAGGAAATTGTGGATTGTTTTGTAATTAACATATTTAAAGCCAACCAAAGGTAAAAAAACCTATAAACCATTTTCCTAAGGTACAGAACTTGCTCATAATTAACATATCAAAAACATCTTTCTATAACCTAACATCTTTTAGCTTATAATTTATCATAAGTATTTTCAAACTTTAATTGGCCAGGGGAAATACAGTCTTATAAAGATAATAAAATTAGTTAATTTTGTCAAATGATTTTATGTGGCTAAAAAAAAAAATCACCCACTTTGTAAGAGTGAGACAAGATGGCAGAGGAAAAAGGACTGTTCGGTTTTTGTTAATCCAAATGCATCCATGAATATTGTCAATAATCATTTCTTCTTTTCTCCTCTCCTCATTTTGTATGGGCTTAAACATTTTTCTACATTTTGACAATTTTCTTGTTACTATTTATTTCAGTTGTTAGCAGATAAAGGTCAGTCTGTTCCTACAGCGTCACAGAATGTATGAAGACTGTTACAGGAAAAGCCCTGGCCTGTTTTGATTGCAGGTGCTTTAGAGGAGCAATCAGGGCTCTAACTGCTAGAGAAGGGGCATAAAAAACGAATTTACCATCAATCTTCACAAGCCAGTAGTTAACCAGCACTCTCAACTGTACTATTTTAAATAAAAATGAGACAAAACCCTAAAAAGTTAAAATTAAAAGAAGAAAAATATAATATGATTTTAGAATTGGAGGCAAGAAACTTGAGTCTCAGTCCTAACTCTGGAACTTCTTGGCTGGCTCTCACTCTTTCTGAACCTTGATTGTCTTCCTTATGCTGTTAGGGACAAATACACATTAAAAATAAGAGGTTTATAGAAACTTACCACACAAGGAATCAACACAAGAATGCTAGAATTAATGAGAGCTCAATAAAATGATGAAACAAAATCAGAGGTTTAATTCTCCCTGTTGAAAATAAGGGGAGAGATTTCCCTCCCTTTCTTTTGATTTGGGCATTTACTTTAGAAAACTGTTAATTGTAAAACTACTTTCTCCTCTTTTTGAAATGTATATAATGTATACAAATCCTTTTGAAGACTAGATTGGCATTTTGTCAGCTGTCAGCTTTAAGACACAGGGATGTCTTTTTCAAGGATCTGGGAGCCATCCCTTTGAAACGTAAGCATCAAGGGAGACAGCTCCCTAACAGCCAGGAGAGGTTGGAGCTGCTCCAAATTATAAAATTACCTCCTGTCATAAGGATAAGAGAAGTTTGCTTTTCTTTTAGATAAAGTCAATTAGCTAGCATAAATACGTCATCCCAATTACCAGGTAAAGTTAAGATGAACTATCTGTGACAAACGGTGCTTTCAAGTTCTTTTACTTGATGACTAATTATTGCTCATCCTGGAAACATATAATAGGTTGTATGTGTCTGTCTATATAAAAGAGTGAGATTTTTTTCTGTCTTCAATCTCTTAGAGGGTTGCCTGTGACATGCAGCATATTCTGGTTTAGTGCTTATTCAATAGTACAAGTATTTTCTTTCTCTGGTACTTTTGTGGGGAGGATTTCTGGGTTGGGAAAAGATTCTGTTTTAACTATATTTCCCCAACAGTATGATGAGAGGGTAGCACTCTAAAGATATTTTAGTTTGATCCATTTGGAGATAGATCTGTAGACACATTTCGATTTCTTTCATAGTCTTATGGAGTGGGAAACATATCCTGGGATCTTGAAGAAATGGTAGATTGAGAAGGTGTAAATGATATGAGCCCTTGGTGAGAAATAAAAGAATGAGGTAATTCTAAAAAGTGTTTAAAAACTGACTTGCAAATTTAACTTACTTTAGAAGCTCAAGGCCCTAAGTTCTCTACCAAAGATGACCCTGGAACAAGAAGCAGATCACTGGATCCAAAGACAATGAAGACCACCAACAAAATGATGACAACAAATGAAATCAACACTGACAATGAAGACACTCCAACTTCGATACCCTTTGGAAGACAGAACCCACAAAGCGTCTTTATTCCAGGCAGGGAGCACTTGCACAACAACCTGGCAATATGAGATGCACACCTTCCTCCTAAGCTCCGGGAGGGACTAGCAGGGTTACTGTCTGTGCTCTAACCTCAATATCGTGTCATACAAACCAAGAAGAACACAGAGTGAGATGCAAGGAGCATATAGCATAAAAGGCCATAAAATGAGTCCTTCTAATGAGGAGATCTTTGGTTCAGCAGAAAACCCTGTTTATATATATATGAAAGAAAGCAACTATTTCATGATAGGCTATAGTTTTTAACGTGTAGTAAATCAACAGCTGGAAGAAATCAGTTGCATGTCTTCATTTGCACCTGCCAACTGTAAGGACGACAGAAGTTTCAGTTTACTCATGGTAGGTTTACCATGCCTTTTACATTTCTCCCTACCCCAAAGGAGGAGTATTATTAAGGTCAAGTGGTCACTGCTGGAAAAAGTTGTAGACATCCAAACATGATATTTTTCTTCTAGTCTTTGTGGCTGAGTGGATAAGCCAAACAAGGGGTCAGCCCACTCTTGCTTTCTGTCTCCTCTAAGTATGCAGCCATGTTGGTAATT
>NW_012144966.1:18535010-18537148 GCF_000956105.1 Propithecus coquereli
CTCATTCGCCCTCACACCCCATTTACAATCAGTCACCACATTCAAATGGTTCCCTGTTGCCTGCAGAATAAAAGGCAACTCTTCTTAATCTAATATACAGGGATGTTCACAGCCTGGGCCACCACAATGCTCAGTTACCCATTCTCCACCAAGTAGCTCCCACCATGAGAGGCTCTTCTTGATCTCTGTGTTTCCGCCTTTGCATGTGTTTTCTTGGCCTAGCATGCCCTTCTTTCCCTGTGTCTGCTGAGTGAATGCCTTCTTGTTCAGAAGCCAGCTCAAGGGCTATCATCTTGCTGTAACTTTCCCAGACCTTCTACTTCCTTCCCTTGGGCAGAATCAGTAATTCCCTCATTTATTCTCTTATAGAAGCATATGCACACTGCTCCTGGGTTGTCTTTACTTATCTGTGCATCGAACTCACGTATAAGACAGTAAGTTCTTTGAAGGCTCTCTGTTTTATTTATTTTTGCATCTTTTATGCACATCATGTTAATTGAGCATACAATAAGCCTTTAGTGAAGGTTGTTTGGCTAAATTGAAAATCCTATTAAAGGAAGAAACAAAACAAAATTATACCTCAATGAATATTTCATGTGACTACCACTTTGTGGCTGATGATGAACCTAAAGTAGACATAAGTGAAGAAGAAAGTTGGGCAGCAGAGCATTTAAAGGCCCAGAGTAAATAGCTGTAGAGACATGGCATTCTAGAGAAGGAAGGTAAATCAGAGATTACCTCTATACATTTGTTATGTATGCTCTGTTGTTTGTTATTTTTGCATAAAATATTTTAGTAAAATTAAAACAGGCAAAATTACAACAGAAATTAAGATGTATGTTTCAATATACCTTTAAAAATATCTGATGGCCATACAATAGAGAGGTCTGGGGTTTTAGGCTTTAATAGGATTCTAGAAATGATTTAATTCCAACCCTTTCATTAATATCTTATAATTTGGGAAATGAGGTTGTGAGTGGCTAAAAAGGTGATATGCTAAGTTTTCAGAGAACAAAGACAGAAAGAGCTCCATGTTATCTTTTGAGCACTCCTCTTACTATACTAAATTGGAAAATAAGCAATTTTAACATATATAACTTAATTCTCCTTTATCCAAATCATATCAGAAAAGAAGGCTTGCTCAACACTTATATTAGCTCTTTGGATGTGGATACTGATGGGTTGATGATCTGTATCTGGGGAAGGACCAACTAAATCAGATAATAGGAGATCTCAATAGCCTGGAACAAGTGGCTATATTTAGCAAAAGGGAATTTAACAGGGATAGATGCAAAGTCAGCATGTAACAGTACAAAAACCAATGGCAAAAGTACTTGAAATGGAACATATGGTTTAACAGCATAACATGATTTTTTTTCTCAAAAGTGGCTGTTTTTAAAGAACTGAAAGTTCTATGAGTTTTATTCCTGTCCTCTTCCCCAAATCAACTGAATTTTACTTAACCTCATAGAAGTAAATACAGAATGACAAGAGTGCTAAATCTAGTTGACTCTATCCACCTGGAGTTCTGAATAATATAATAGGTACGAACACTGATAAATTGGGGCATGTAGAGGGAAAGATCAGAATGTTAAGTGACTCAGACCCAAATAGTTAAGGAAAGGTTAAAGGGATCAGATCTGTCTCTCTTGAGGAAAGAAGGAATACATTTGCTGTTTGGGAAAAATGGGCATGAGAGAAACACATGCTTTGTAACAAAAGAGGCTAAGTGATTGGGTGGAAAGAATCTCAGGTATGGCAAACAGAAGGCATGAGTTTGAGTACTGGTGCCATCATTTACCAGTGGTGTGACCTTGAGAAAAATCACTAAGAAACTGCATCTCAGGTTCTTGGTCTGCAAGATGAGAACAGGAATATCTACATTGCAGAACTGTTGTGAGGATTAAATTAAATTAAACAACATATGTAAAACACTTACAGCACATGGCATGCAGTAAATAGTCAAACAACATTGACCTTTCCACCCATTTGTCAGGTAGAATCATTAGAGATTTTCATTAGATTTTATTAGAGAAATACCTTGTAGAAGGGTTGTATAAGCAGATATGATAAGATTAGGCATCCAAGATCCCTGCCAATGCTGCATGATATATTTATACGTAAAGCAATAACATTTT
>NW_012144966.1:18537198-18540415 GCF_000956105.1 Propithecus coquereli
ACAAGTAATACCTTGTCATTGCATAAGTTTTCTTAGCATAATTCAACTTTTGCCTGATCCTACCTGCCCACCCCCTCCCTCAATTCCCACCTAATCCTTGGCTCGTGTTACTTTCCTCTTCTTAAAATTGGTTGCATGGTTTTGCTTCTTTTGGTTTTATCCTAAACTACCTCAAATCAAACAAACAGAACTGTAGTCTTTCAAACAACCTGAAGACTAGCAATGCAAATTACAATGGTCTTAGAGATGAATTCTCTGTATTAAGGTCTCCCTCTATGTCTACCCTGTTCTTTCCATATGCAAGATGATATTCATGGATATTCATGCATTAAAAGCAAAACAGAAAACTGAAAACAGGCCATTCTTTAACCTCGTAGAGAGAATTGCCTGTGGCAGAACAATTTTAATGGGTATTGTGTCAGCACTTTTTTGAACATTTTAAATGAAAAGGTCTATAAGTTATATTTGCTTAGTGTTAAAATATGAGGGACCTACTATAAGTAAAATTAATCTTTTAAAAAACTCTTCTATATTAAGAAGTTATAGGAAACATTAACCTGTTTAGTTGACGGTGTAATTTTTAGCTAAACACTCCTTTAAAATAACCTCCTAAAATACTTTATTATAGACTTTTTCTTCAAATAATCTTTGAATAATGAGGATAACTAAACTTTGTGAAGTATCTCTAATAGTTCCAGGCTCCTTAATTCATCATATTTCGGGAGATATTTATATCTTCTTTTACACAGCCAAAGAAGCTGAGGAACAAGAGATCAAGTTCAAACCACTGGCAATGCTGTGGTTGTTTTAGGAGCTAGGCCTAACACTTTTTCTACCAAACAAACTCATGTAAAACATTTTCACAATTTTAAACCATCAATAAAGTGAATTTATGGGACCTTTTCTGGTACAAAAGCATTTCAACATTCATTTGGGGACTCTCAATTAGAGAGAACTCACCCTCAATTACCCAGATGTATAGATATTCAGTTTTGATTTTTAGAAGTATATGCTTTTTTTGTGCATTTTTCTTGTAGATACTGGCAATTTGGTCGCATAGGAAAGATTGGATGAGGAGCAAAAAGAGACTGCAGTTGCTACACAGACGCAGCAACAACATACTTTCAAAATCAGCCAAGTAGGCATGTCAGTACTTGGGCTTGTGTCCGTTTCAGAAGGACAGGATGTATTAGTACGGGGAGTAGGAAAAAATGTTTCCCTCTCTTCCTCACACTCCACTTAGTAATCAGAGAGTCCATTCCTAGATGGTTTCTGGACCCACCTGGCTAGGCAGGTGAAATGGAAGGAAGCCTTTGCCAGTGCAAAGGGAGGCATTGACACCAGAAGTATTCTGAAGGTGAATGTGTATTATCTTCGAAATTATAAGAAGAGACAGAAAATAAATAAAATGATCAGTATCCAACTGATAAATATTTCTCAACAAACAGTGCAAGGCAATGCGGTGAAGACATCCAGTATGCTTTTCCTCCATATTGATTTTGCTATTTGGCATTAGCTGAAATTAGCTTCCGTTATTTTCATTTCTATTGCCAAGGTTCTAGTGCACATTTTGGGCCACTTGAGTGGGTCCCCCTTTCCCATGATGTGCCAGAGCCACCAAGAAGGATGGTAATAGAATTCATATAGGTCCAATGCTGAACAAAACACCAGAGATATTTTGCGGCAGGGTCACCTTACTTGGTTTGTACTCGGAAAGGATTTTGATTATTGAAGTTATCATAATATAACTCACATTCACGGTTACCACCACCAGTTATGGTGATCTTAAAATGGTGATGCTGGTAATTGTAGGTTATCCTGAAAGAATCGAAAAGAGTTTTCAAGTTACTTGCAGTGATAATCTTGATTCCCATGGTTATCTGTGTGGGGTAGGAAGGTTGCTACAAAAGGCACCTGGATGATAGCCACAAAATATTAATAATATTTGGAAATGTGCCTGATAATCTCTATAAAATCATTTGGATGAAACTTTATGTACTACATGTCTTACTAAGCAGTGTTCCTCACAACTGGGAGGGCTGCTCCTCGGTGAATAAAAACCTATACTTGTTCAGCCATGATAAATAATGTCTTTGTTCTCTGGTATCTTTGCTGATTTTGCTCACATCAGAGAGGAAAGGTCTGTCTATTTCACAAGCAGAAGCAAACCATCACACAACTACTTTCACTTAGCAATTATTTAATATTAGTTAGAACTTGGCATGCAGAAAAACTCACTTCCTGGGGGAGAATTATTATTTTAGAGCACCATGGATACTGCATAATGCACATAGCACATTTGAAGCAGCAATTTATTAAAAGTTACAATATTTTCCCTGGAGAATGGATTAACTATTCACCATTAGGACCAGGTCCAATATTTATGAAATGTTCACAAATGATTAATTGTGTTTCATGTACAAATAGGCTCTAATGGGAGACATTTTATTGCAAGCGCTTTTTGTAATGAATTGTCTGTCTTTATGAATTCATGCCCAAGCCTGAAATAATTGTTTCTTTCTTCCTTTCCCTGACCTTTCCCTGAGCCTGCCATGGCTCATCATGTCTTTCCTATTTCTTTTATCTGAATCACGTGATCATTTCCTCAGTTGCCTGAACTAGAAACCCTGGACTTATCTGTGACTCTCATTCGCCCTCACACCCCATTTACAATCAGTCACCACATTCAAATGGTTCCCTGTTGCCTGCAGAATAAAAGGCAACTCTTCTTAATCTAATATACAGGGATGTTCACAGCCTGGGCCACCACAATGCTCAGTTACCCATTCTCCACCAAGTAGCTCCCACCATGAGAGGCTCTTCTTGATCTCTGTGTTTCCGCCTTTGCATGTGTTTTCTTGGCCTAGCATGCCCTTCTTTCCCTGTGTCTGCTGAGTGAATGCCTTCTTGTTCAGAAGCCAGCTCAAGAGCTATCATCTTGCTGTAACTTTCCCAGACCTTCTACTTCCTTCCCTTGGGCAGAATCAGTAATTCCCTCATTTATTCTCTTATAGACGCATATGCACACTGCTTCTGGGTTGTCTTTACTTATCTGTGCATCGAACTCACGTATAAGACAGTAAGTTCTTTGAAGGCTCTCTGTTTTATTTATTTTTGCATCTTTTATGCACATCATGTTAATTGAGCATACAATAAGCCTTTAGTGAAGGTTGTTTGGCTAAATTGAAAATCCTATTAAAGGAAGAAACAAAACAAA
>NW_012144966.1:18548430-18551318 GCF_000956105.1 Propithecus coquereli
GGTGAAGTTTTTGAGCAACTGGAATGTGTTTACATTGCAGGTACAGGTATAAATTGGTAAAACTATTTTGAAAAATTATTTGGAAGTTTCTAATAAACTTAAAATGTTCCAACTCTATGATCCATAAGGTATGTACCAAAAGAAACTTTTGCACGTGTGTACCATAAGATATATGCAAGAGTGTTCATTGTAGTACATTGGCTTAAAAAAAATTCCTGGAAGAAACCACAAATATCCATTGATAGGTAATAAAAAAATAAAATGTGGTATATTTAAGAGAGCCAAGATGGCCAACTGAAGACATTATTTGTTCGACCATCCTGGCTGGAAGGTAGAATATTGAACTGAGGAGAGCAGAGAAGAGTCGCAGCTCAGGTGTGGATTACAGAGAGAGATAATAGAGATGTCTAGGGAACCCACAAAGAAAAACTGCAAAGCTGAGAAAAAAAGAGATACAGAAGAGAAGATAGCAACACGGATCAAACTCAGAGAGGCTCGGAGCTCAACGAAAGGGAAAGGGAGTCCCCCTCTACCCCAGGTACTTTTGGTGAACAGCAGGACACAAAGTATATTGAAGGTGCTTCCACCCTCCATGAGCCCAGGCACAGTGGCTAAATAGGAACAGTGGGGTGAACCAATGAACCCCAGGTGTTTTGGTGTGCATAAGGGACACTCCACAGGAGAGTGTCATGAGAGACCAGAGTGTTGGTTTTCTTACACCTTGACACTTTATCCTCTGCACCTCCCCTACTCATGGCATTAGACAAAGTAATTTGAGCTCTGGCAGACTGGTACCCATGACATTTCCCCTACCCATTGCAACCATGAGAGCATTCCAAATGGAGAAGGTCACGAATGGCTGCTTCTCTATGGCGGAAGTGCACTCCCAGCTAAGCTCGCCATGGAAAGTGGGGTCACCACAATTTGGGAGCTTTCTTCCCACTGGTCTTTGGTGGGATCAGGCACTAGTGGCTTAGACACGTGGGCTGGTCCTGCCCCCGCCCCTGCGCCTCACCTCCCATAAGAGCATTACAGGGAGAAGCAGGGGAGAAGTCTCAGTCCTGGACTCAGATGGCGAGGAAGCTCTCGTGAACATATCCTACAGGAGAGTGTGGAAGGTTATTGAGGAACAGGGATCTGTGAGCGTGCCCACTCCACACCCCTGCTGGAGAGCCGCCATATTGGATAAGGGTGTGGCCCTTGGAGAGAAATAGCCTGGCTCCTGGTTCCAATGGCAACTGAATGTCTTGAGCATGCTGGCTGAATGAGAGCAGTGGCCCCTCCCCCCATGTATTACACTAGGGAGTGCAGCTCAAGCCAAGAAATTCATGCATGGCTACTTCTCTCCAGTAGCAGTGCACCTCTGGCAGAGGCCCCTGTAGATACAGAGGCTTACTACTCTTTCCTTGGGGTCTTATGGTGGAACAGGGGCACACAATTGGGGAACCCTCTACCTACCAGCATTTGGTGGAGACAAATGCTAGTGGGTCAGACACACGGACTGGGGGGGGGAGTTTGAGAGCTGGGCTTAGATGGTGAGTAAAGTCACATGGACTGATCTGATGGGAGTATGTTGTGGGCTTCTCATAAGCAGTGATTAGGGAGGGCACTCACTCCTCCCTACAGAGAAACTGTGCTAGTGGACAAGAGCAGAAAGAGCCAGGCCCAGGACCTTGGCACTCAAGTGTTTAGACCCCTCCGTCAGGAATAGACTTCCCAGTTTGGAGAGCTTGCCCTGAACCTCATACCAGCGGCTCACCCTAGTGGCTGGAAAAGCAACCTCTGAGCCCCTCCAAGGCTTTGCAAAGCCTTGGGGCTCTCCAAATCCAGTCATGATCTGCCTTGCTCCTCTCCCAACCTGAGTGGGAGTAGACATCAAGTAACCCCTGGGAGCTATAGGGTCCCTCCTAAAGCTTGGGGCATTTGTGTGCCCGGCCTGGGGGACCAGAGCTTACCATGGGCACAAAAGAACATCTCCGCAGCTGGCTCTTCCATACAAACATCAGCCAATAACAGGAATAACAACTCTATAGCTAAGCATAGTGCCTTCCAACTTAAGTAAATAGGGAGCGGCTGATTCGTGCTCACAAGTACCACCCGTCATCTTGGAGATTAAGCTGGGGGACCTAATTAATTTCACACTGTTGGGAAGAGGTGAAAACAGCAGGTCAGAGGTATGCTGAAAGGCTCATCAAACCTGTTAGAACACCCCATAGGCAACTCAGGACCACTACTCCTCTCCCCAGAATGGTCAGGGATCAATCCTTGGGGACCTGGAGACAAGCCTGTAAGCCACGCCTAGCACCTGCAGGTCTTGATCGAGAGGCCAGATGAGAAGGAATCAGTGAAAGAACTCTGGAAATACGAAAAATCAGAGCAAAAGGATACCCCAAAAGAAAACAATAGCTCCATTCCAATGGATATCAACCAAAACAAAAACATCAAAATGACTGATAAAGAATTTCAAATATGGATTATAAGGAAGCTCAATGAAATACAAGAGAAAATAGAAACCCAACACAAAAACAATGCAGGAAATGAATGAAAAATTCCCTAAAGAAATCAAATTATTTAAAAAAATCAAACATAAATTCTGGAAACAAAAAATTCATTCAAGAAAATAAAAATACTGTGGAAAGCCTTAAGAATTGTCTAGATCAGGGAGAAAAAAGAATCTCAGAGCTTGAAAAGACAAAGAACAAAGACAAAGAACAGAGAAATAAGAAGAATGAACAAAGCCTACAAGAGACATGGAATTATGTAAAGAGGCCTAACATAAGAATCATAGGCATCCCTGAAGGTGAAGAAGAAAATACTTAAGGGTTGGAACATCTATTTGAGGGAATAATTGAGGAAAACTTCCCTGGTCTTGCTAGAAATTTATATTT
>NW_012144966.1:18551368-18552571 GCF_000956105.1 Propithecus coquereli
AAAAAAAACTAGCTTGAATAAAGTTAAAATTTCCAAAAGATGATAGAAAGTAAAATCTAAAGGAAGTAAACTTTATGAAAAGCTTTGAAAAAAAGTGAGAGATGCTATTATACTTTGACAGAAGAGAAAAGGAAGACTTCTGTTTCTTGCACAGTGTACTAAATACACTGAATCATCCACCACCAAAAAGAGCCAGAAATTTTGGATAACATATAAATGTACCTCTTTAAAAAAACAAACAAACATAAAACTGCCAAGAAAGTAAGCAGTTCCAAGAATATCCTACATTAGAGTGAAAACAGAAAATCAAATGGAAGTATTAATAGATCACCAAACCTGGCTTGTTCCTTGAAGACATTTGTTGAAGTGAGAACTTGGGTTTTAATTTTTATATCTTTGTGAATCAAAGAGGACAGGATGCTATCTCTGCCCAGATTAAAAAATATGAAGCATACAATTATCTAATTCAACATCTGTATGTAACAAAATCCTTAGCAACTAGGAAGAGAAGAAAACCTCCCTATTTAATAAGGGATATCTACAAAAAAATCAATATCAAACATCAAACCTAATATGAGACATTGGATGCATTTGCTTTAAAATCAAGGCCTTTAAAAGGGCATTCACTATAAACAACTTTATAAAACATTGTAGCAGATATCCTAGTCAGTGCTATAAGATAGGAAAATAATTTTAGAAAAAGTAACACTGTCATTAATTGTCGATGATACATGGATTCACATAAAAAATTCCAAAATATCCAGATTATTACAATTAGCAAGAGAGTTTAGCAAGTTTATTAGATGCAAAGGCAATATACAAAATTCAATTGTGTATCTCTATACAGCAATGCATATGTTTCAAATATATTAATAGTTTAAAATATATCAATTACATAGCATAAAATATAAAGTACTGAGGAGTAAATCAGAAAATTTGAAAGACATTAATGGACAAAATTATAAAACCATATTGAAAGATTTTACAGTAACTTTATACAAATACAGAGAAATTGGAAAACTCTATATAATAAATACATCAATTCTCCCCAAGTTGATTTATAAATTCCATGCAATTCTAATAAAATCCCCAAGTATTTTTTATGTGTACGCATGAAGCTTGACAAGTTGATTCTAAAATTTATATCATAGAACAAAGGCCAAACATAGCCATTACACTCCTGGAAAAAATAAACAAAGTTGG
>NW_012144966.1:18557112-18580253 GCF_000956105.1 Propithecus coquereli
TTATAAAATGAAAATATAAAACTATTCTCATAAATAAATTAAAAGGCTTGAGACTTAAGTCTGTTAACAAAAATATTGCAGCATTCTCTCTTTTTTAATAATATACTATCAGTGGTTCTAAAGATATGCTTATGAATTTGACAGCATATTCATACAATGGAAAACTTTTCATGAAACACTGTTAAACTCAGTATTTCCAGACATTAGTCTCTCTTCAAAGGTATTAAAAAATGCAGAAGAAAATCCTTTGCCCCTTCTAAATATTGAATAGTGTTAAAATGCAGAATTTTTACTTTGAATGTATGGAAATTTATGCTTAAATACAGACAGTCCCCAACTTAGGGTGGTTCAATGGATGATTTTTCAACTTTACAATGATATGAAGCAATATGCTTTCAGTAGAAACTACACTTCTCTCGCTATTCTGGGCAGCGGCAGGGAGCCACAACTCCCAGAGAGCAACATATTTTTGATTTATGATATTTTCAACTTATCATGGGCTTATCAGGTGGCCCCACTGTCAGCTGAGGGGCACCTGTGTGCATATTTATATATTTTGCACTGCTATGTTGATCATCATCCAAAACCTGGTTTTAGCAGACAGAGAGGAGGGTGACAGAGGCATGACATAGTCCAGGGAGAAGGGTGGCAGTGAGCTCAGGTAATCACAGTGAACATAAAGCCTTGACAGGGTCTGAATGGACAAGCATTCCCTTTGTATTGAACCTTACCTTAATATATACAAGATTTAATTGTGTATTCCGGACAATCCAGTTTAATTGGAAGCTAAAACTCAGGTTCTCATGCCTCCAGAGCTGTTGGCCTTGAACAGACCATACAAACAGGGCAAACGGCATCTTAGCAGTAACTGTGTTGTCCACGACAAAGACACCACCTGAAACTTTGTGCCTTGACTATCCTGGCACTGTGTGAGTTACTCACAAGGCAGGGTAAGAGGAATGACCAAGATTCAATTTTCTACCACTCTCATAAGATAGGGACTTCGCAGTAGAACATTGAGGTAAGGAAAATAAAGTATTAGTCCTTGTTCTGAATTTACAAACAGACTTACACCATGCATTAATATTTAGAATTCTTGTATTATCCCCAAGAAAGGATGTGGATTTAATCACCCTCAACAAATGCTTTTGGCATATTCCAGAAAGCCTAGTTAAATTTCTAGTCGTTGTGCAAAAGTACAGGTATTTATATTCCAGGATGGTGGACCCTCTTATCTGGCTACTAAAATCATATTCTTGTGGAAAGATCGGCAAAACCAGGTAGGCACCATTTTAAAGAATTCTGGGCTTATTTCTGTTTCAGTGCACTACACATCACACCTGTGTGGAGGAACTTCCCCCGTCCCCTTCCTGCTATAGGGATAAAGCAGAAGAGAACTAACACTTTACCTGTGGCTGGGAGATGGCTGGAGATGGCACACCCTCGCCTGAAGGGAGGAGGGGTACTTGCATTTTGTCGTATAGCATTATACGCCTCTGTAAACACCTGCTAAGAAGCATATGGAACAGATCCATCTCTATTTTGAAGTTTTGATTATTTTAAGTTAGCATGAAAAAATTTAAAATTTGAGAAAAATTTAAAATTTGTTCGAAAATTATCCTTCTAGTATTAAGCCTCAGAATCAAACAATTGGGCTACTAAGTCTATCTTTTCATTGTAAGATAATTAAAAAGTGTATTAGCTGCTCTCCAAAATTTAGCTAATTTTCTTTTCTTCTTTATTTTAAAACTAAATAAGCAACACTGTGACAGAAATAACTGTAAAATTACAGAACTGAAAAAAGTCAATGAGCTAAACCTATTCTGACTCAAGACAAATGAGATGAGGCAAATGGAGACTGGTACTATTTCAAAGTGTCAGTCTCAGAAATGACAGCCGGCACATGGTAAATATGCTTATCTGACCAGTCCTTTTAGGCATACTATTATTTCTCACTCTTGACTCTTGGGAAGATACTTCCAATTCTACACTCAAAGAGATGTGACTGTCCCTCTTTGCACCTATTTATTTGGTCACTTCATCTCCATGGCATTGACTATTGAGTATGTGTACCCTTTGACCTTGGACTTCTAAAGGGCAGTAGTAATTTCATTTAATTTCTTATGCCCTTCAGCACCTGTACAGCGTTGTTTATCTTACAGATACTTAATGAGTCTATTGCCAGTTAAATTCATACAGGCCAAAGGTATAACCTCATGTGAGTCTAACCAAACACGCTTTGTTAGCATGTTTCCTAAAGTGGCGTTTATCTGACTATGGTATGTTGGAAGATGGTATGTTGTGAAGCAAATTTATCGTGGTAAAATAGTTTGGTAAAAATACTATATTATACATTGGCTAGTTACACTGGATACTAATAGACAAAACCTTGCAAAAGAAAAGGAAACATATCTAGTCATGTTTAACTCAAATATTCTTATATATTTGGGACTAAAGAATATTTTTGGAAGGCACACCTATTAGCGTGAGAAAATCAGAGTTCTTCCAGAACACTGGTTTATGAGATACTCTTAGCATCTTCAGAAAAATATTTTGCATTTATTTCTTTGCCATGGATTCAATTTGAAATATCTTCATTTTAAAATTTAATGCATATTTTAAAATTACATATTATTTACACTGCTACAATAAACTGACACTTGCTACTTACTTCTGCCACTAGCAAGCGATGCCTATTGATTGTCATTTTTTAGAGAAATTTAACTTTGATATGGAAGTGATATAGAACTTAATAATATAATAGGGCATCCACATTATCAATGGTATCTTCTAAATGTGGAAAAAATTAAAAGAGATGGTTTTCTGAGGAAATTAGTTAAAAGGAAAATCTTTATCCATGGAGTTTATTTTTTTCTCCCTAGGCTTAAATAGAAGTCTAAATAATTCAGCCATGGCGTATAGACTGCCAGAAAAAGTCATTCAGAGTCTTTTATTGTTCACATTTAGAAGATTTAGGGATTCATTATTGTTCCATTGAATAAAAATTCAGGAGATAAAGAAAACAGTCTGTTATGTTTGACGAATGAATGGATATAACCACACATTACCCAAATATAAGCACCATACCATTAAAAAGTGTTTTTGTAGTTATTATTAGTTTAGACCATCAAAACAGCCTTGTGAAATAAACAGAGCAGGAATCATTATTCCCGCTTCATGTATAAAGATGTTTGAGATACTGAAAAATTAAACAGTTTTCATATGACCGTCATTAGTTCAGTTCATTACATCCATCTTTACTATTGAGTATGGCCCATGTGCCAAGCATTGAGCCAGCAGGAATGGGGATGTTCTGCCCCAGCACAGGGAGATGACTGCCTGGGAGTCAGCAGCAGACCTGAATTGGAGCTGCCTCAGACTCAACAGTTTAGAACTTTCCCTACTACATCTCTTTGCTCTTGACCAGATTTTGCATGCCACACTTGCTATGCCACTCAAACCCAGATTGGCTGTGCACAGGAGGCTGTAAAGCAATGCACTCTAAAAACCCAGGAGCTTTGGCCTCATGGGGGAGGAAGTATGATGAAAGGAATGCTGTAGGGAGATATGTCTGGCAGCACTAGAAGAAAATTCGACTCCCAACTGAGCTTCCTGAGATTTCCTGGCCAGGTAGGTTCACAAGCCTGTGATTTGCTGAAGCTGCACAGCAGTGCTTTTATTCTGAGGGAAAAAAAACGCACTAGACTTGCAAATGCAAGTACAGCCCACCCTGGGCTCTAAAATATGAACATTTGAAGCATTTTCAGCCAAAAGCTGAGAGTGGAGCCAATTTTGTACAAAAGTAAATGGCTTTCAAATCTTGTTGTTTTCCCCCTCGCAGAACCAAAGCTAGTGTTAGCATTTGAAATATGTCCTTAGTAGTATGTTAAAATATTCACTGTTATGAGAATGAAACTGTAGTCTAATTTTACTGGGCAGTCACTGAATTGTGACCACATTAATGAGCCTTTGGACCCAGTTTCATAAATTAGTTCTGACACAGCACTACCGCATGTTGGCCTCTGGTTATTAGAATGCTAATGTAAAGATCACTGGTTGGCCAGATTCCCATTTGTTACCACAAAATACTCCATGCTCCCAGACTCTGTCTGCAAGGGCAAATAAAAGTGAAAACTTGAACTTCTTACTAATTACCTGATAAGTCTGATTATTGTATGTGACTTATTTAGATTCAAACTGTTTTTGCCCCAATAAAAACTGAAGTGAAAAAAAAGTGGACACATACACTAGGATGACCTCTCATATCTACTGCCTATTTCATTCAAAGATTGTATTAAGAAGAAAATAAAAATTTCGTGGATCATTTATTTTCATTGATCAAATAATTATCGAACATACAAAACATGCTTGATATTGTGCTAAGTACTGGGTAAATGAATATGAACATTGTGTGCTCAAGGATATCACAGAGAAAGACAAACCTGCCATTAACTACACTAACGATAGAAAATGTGACAGGCGTCATAACAAAGATGTAGACTTCATGCTTTAAGAACATGGGGTGCCCCATCCTCTATTGTTGAAAATGCCCTTACGGGTTCATTCTTGGTATATGAGATAGTTTCCTCCCAAGACACTGATTCTAATGTTAGATGTTTTATAGAACCATATCTACCAGAAAACTCTGCAAAAGCCTCAGCTCCATCAGTTGAGCCACACAGACCTGTTTCTGTTGTTTTGTTTGTTTTATTTTGCTGATCCAATGAAAACTCCTATTAGCTAATTGTCAAAATACCTTTGATTTTCTTTGAAATGTAAGTGTCCATCCACGAAATTTGATGAATCTTTGCGGCTTTGGTGCATGTTTAATCAATATCTAGTTTAAAGTTATTTGGTGGAGAGCACAAGCACATTTTCACCCAGGTTACAAAGCAGACATCAAATGGTAATATAGATAATTATCAAACTTGAATTTATTTAATTCCTAAAGTGTTCAACTTGGATTATTTTTTTATTTTTGCTATTATTTTATTTCTTTTGTTATCTTGGATAAGTTTTCTGAAGAAATCTTTTCTAGATTCCATGAACATTTTTATCTCTACAAAAGTTAAAAATGAAGGATGGCATGTTTTATTAAGCAGTGAAGCTTATAGAAACCAAATGAATCAAATATAAAATTCAGATAAATATTCACCAGCAGTACTCTGAATATGTTTAGGAGTTTGTTTAACAATTTTACAAATAGACTTAGTGATGTATTGACATCAATAGTAGAAACAACTTTTGGGGTAATTAAGACTAAAACTACATGGTGAAAAATCATGTTAGCCATACGTTCATCATTAAAGCATTCGCTGTTCATTTCATTGAATCACAAAAGTTTATTTGCTCTTATACTTCAGTACAAAAGATTCCTTACAGAAAGTAAACTTCAACCAACTGCGAGTCTGGATTATCAGTTTCCTTGAAAACTCTCAGGTTTTATAACAGTGAAGCAAAGGAGACCCCAAGATTTTTGTATCTTTTCTTTTTTTTTTTTTTTCTTTTTTTTTATTTCAGCATATTATCGGGGTACAGATGTTTAGGTTACGTATGTTGCCCTTGTCCCCCCTTCCCCCCTAACTCCGAGTTTCAAATATGTCCATTCTTCGGGTGGTGCGCATTGCACTCTTTTGTTTCTTTTTACTCATTTCTTTTTCTAATTTCTCTTTCCTCATATGTGTATATATGGACTTTATTTTCTTAGGCCCTTTTTGTGATGACTTTGTATTCAATGTTTAAATCACCAAAGCTCTGTGTTAGGTATGTTATAATTCATAAACATAATGCAATGCCAGAGCTAGTGTTAGGAAGCTAAATGTATTTTATGTGAAGAGTGGAATACAACCCGGATACTCAAAGACAAGTGGCATCTGTATTATCTAGGAGTCTAGACGACACATAGAAATGCAAAATTCAGTATCTATCCTAGTCCCAGTGAATCATAATCTGCATTTTAACAAGACATCCAGGTGATTGCTATGCACATTCAAGTTTGGGAAACACTGAAATATAACACATTTAGCTTAGATTCCTTCCTTCAGTTATCTTTTAAGAATTTTATTTTTAAGGTGTTTTGAAAAGGGAGTGTTAAGAATTCTGAGCAGAAAAATAAAGCTTTTAGGAAAGGTATTTGAAGAATGTTTTTCTACAGGCTTAGGATGGAATAATGCTATCTTAATGTCATCTTTGATGATAACAGTATTCACTAGCATTTGTATATTATTTAATAATTTATCAAAATTTTAACCACATTAAAAAATCTCACAATAATATTGTGCTGTGGGTCTTATTGTTGATTCCTATTTATAGAAATTGAGATTCAAAAAGTATCAGTTATTTACACATGATAATATAGCTAATAAGCAGTGGTGTCAAGATCCTGAGTTCAGGAGTTCTCACTCCAAACATCAAGCTTCTGTAGATGAAGCTTGACTTTTTAATTTTAAAAAAATCCACTGCTTATAGCAAGATCTATATAATTTATTGCCAAATTATCAAATATTTAATAATTTTATTTTTAAAAAAGTTTATTTTTTCTATAAATCTCTACAAGCATATATATAAAGTAAAATGCCATTAAATTAATCTTATTCTTAAGAATTCCATGAGAAATCAACACTTCAAAGTGCTCTTTTGACTGAGTGTAAACCTGAAAGACAGAGCAAGGAATCAAGGAAAATAGAAAAGATCTGGGATCCTTCACCAAAGACAGGAGAGAAATGAGATATCTGATATTTAATAATAAAGCCAAGCTAGGTAAAGAACAGAATACAAAAGAATCAGATAAAAATTCTTCTAGCTGTTGGGTAAGCAACAATGTTTAGAGGATTTTTAATCATCCCACCTGTATCCATACCCTCTGTCTAGCAAGCCACATTCCCTCGCTAGCCTTTTATATGCCTCATTCCTGCTACCACCCCCCTATTCTTCCTCTCCAGTTCTTCTGGCCTCCTTGCTGCATCTCAAATGTTCCAGGTCAGTCCCTGTCCTTTGTTTTAGCTGTTTTCTCTCCTTTGGCTTGATTTACTAAGAACATTATTTTTACCACCACGTCGTGTCCCATCCAAATTTATATTCATATTAATACTGCAAAAATCACATAATTTTATCTGCAATGTTGAATTTTTAAACTAAATTTAAAATACCATTCATAAATCATGTCATCAATTTCATAGTTTTTAATTTTATAATATTATAACACTAAGGTTTTAATTTCAAAAGAAACATCTAAAGTTCCATAGATAAATTATCTCATGCCCTGTTAAAGATTTATGAATATAATAATTCATCATCATTTTTATTAAAAGGCTTGTGGAATTTCCCATAAGATATGAAAGTAAGACAATATGTGATTCCTCAAAAGGGATTCTTGATGTCTAGGTTGGGTACATGTGTTAGTGAGCTCAGAGGTACAAATCAGAGGTGGAAGGGCTAGAATACACCTTTGAAGAAATATTGTTCCTTAATAAACAATAGGAATTAGAAGAAAAAGATAAGATCACAGATATGGCACAGGATTAATAGCAGCTATTTTATTAATATAAAAATACACCAGATTTTGGACAACAAAGAAGACTAAATAATCAATTTCTGAACTATAAACTAGTCTGCACTATATCTATGCAACATCAATATTGTTTCCCCCACTTTATAGATAGAAAAACCTTAGGCAAGAGACATGAGTAACTAGAAGACCACACAGATAGTATTCTAGCAGAACCCAGATATTATAACTAGATTCTTTCTGACTCTGGGGGGCATATTTCTTTTACACAGAATTACTTTCTCCTACTTTAGAATAGAAATTTTATCTTATGGCCCTTGGAAACTACAAATGCCCAAGAAAGAGAAAGGTAGGGATGTTTATTTCCATTGGGTACTCACTGACTAGTGCAGGCAGTTTGTTACCTGGGATAGTGCTCATTAGACTTTGACAAATACTTTGAAGGAATTGGACCTTGATTGTGTGTATTTGGGTAGGAGACAGATTCTAGGGGCATTATGTGATAGTGACTGATTACTGTGGCAGCTTAAAAAATATGTCCACATATTCTTTGATACCTGTGGCAGGCAAAATAATAATCCCCCGAAGACATCAAGCACCCCAATTGCTGGAACTTGTGAATATATTACATTACATAGCAAAAGGGAAATTGAACTGACTAAAACAGAGAGATTATCCTGGAATGTCTGGGCGCACTCAAATGCTTTCACAAGTGTCCTTAAATTTGGAAGAGGAAGGAAGAAAAGAAGATCAGAGTGGCGCCATGTGAGAAAGTCTCGACCAAACATTGTTGGCTTTGAATATTGAAGAAGGGACCACAAGCAAAGGAATGGGGAAGCCTCTGGAAGCTGGAAAAAGCAAGAAAACAGATTCTTCCCTAAACCTTCCAGAAAGGTGTACAGCCCTCCCAATACCTTTATTTTTGCCCAGCAAGACCTGTGTTGAACTTCTGACCTACAGAACTAAGATACTAAATTTTTGTTTTTTAAGCTAATAAGTTTGTGCTAATTTGTTACAGCAGCAATAGAAAATTAATACAATAGCCCTTCCTTTAAGAAGTAGAACTTAATTCACTTTAGCTTAAATGTGGGCTGGACTTAATGACTCACTTCTAATGAATAATATATGGCAAAAAATGGGATGTAACTTGCTAGACTAGGTTAAAAAATTTGTGTCTTTCATCTTGGATGCACTTGTGCTTACTCTTGGATTTCTGCCTCTATCTGAGGGAGCTGGCTGTCATGTCATCAGGCCACTGTGGGGAGGTCATACGGGGAAGAACCAAGGCCTGCCAGCATCCACATGGATGAACTTAGAAGAATTATCCTTCCCCAGCTAAACCTTTACGTGATTTTAGCCCCAACCAACCACTTGATGGCAACCTCTAAATCAGAACTCTAAATCAGAATCACTCAGGTAAACTATTGTCAGATTTCTGGCCCACAGAAATAGTGAAATAATAAATGTTTGTTACACTTTGGGGATAACTTGTTATGTAACTGTAGAAAACTAATACAATTACTCTAAAATTTTTTACTTCTCAAAATAGAGAATATAGCAAGAAAAATTGCTAAGTGAGTATTATTCTTTCTCCAAATAAACTCTTATGTACATATTACATTGGAAAGTTATGTGATATTTTTGTCATAGCAATGCACACATATAAAAAATGGCATTTCTATAAATATAATTTAGTTAGCTTTTATTCAGCTTATAAATGGAATTAAAATTTCAATGTTGAGAATAAAATTTCTCAAAACATATAATCTTACTAAGAATACATTCATCCATTTTTTACACATACTTTAATGGATCAGAGCTGTCAAAACTTACTGTGAGAGCAACAAAGGCAATTAACCTCTAATTTTTCCTTCTGTTCTTACTCCTCTTATGTTTTTCCTTTCCCTTGAAGTCTATGCTTAATGGAACAAAGCATGGCAGAAACTGAGATTAATTAATAGGTTTTCCACTTTGCCATGTAAAAATATTCTCCAGATTTCAATTTTTAAAGTTTAATGATTCCATATTAGTATATATATTCATTAAATAAAGAAAATAACCAAGATACTCTGATGTTGAATTTCAGAATTTAATATGATTATTAAAATATAGCACCTTTCCCTCCTTTCTGAATATAATTTGTCTAGACTAACCACATGTAGGTACTAGCCACACTATTCTGCATGGCAGATAGCCCAGGTCTGTCTCTACTTTCCCCTTTTTAATTCTACTAATATTGAGATTACAAATTCAGCACTCACCACTTCTTTTAAATGGAAGTATTCATTCAAATTCACTGCTCTTGCATAGCTAAAATACATTCCCCAAATCCAGCTTAAATATTGACGAGTGTATAAATCATCTCCTCCATGTATGAATGCAAAGGAAGGGGGATACACAGACTGTATATTGGAAGTTTTCTTCTGAGAAGTTGAACGAATCTCTGTTCCTAAATGTTGCAGTAGGAAAAATTGTACCTTTATATAAATTAGTCTCCATGTGAAACCTGAACTAGTTTTTACCTTCTGAAAATAATTCCCAAGGAAATTTTGGTGGATAGAAATTAAGTACTTTTATTCTGTAATGGTGTTCACTGCCACAGTGATGTTTGTCATCAGATCTGACCCGAGTTTAATCAACAGCAGATAGTCCAGTATTCATAAGTTATCAAAAATATTTCTAGATTTTATTCATATTAAGAAATAACAGATTAGATCCTTATTTCTCCATGGAGCGATTTTCAGAAGCACTTTTCTCCTTAATTCAAATTCTTCTTTTTAGTGCATCAATACATATGTTACCATTGCTTAATTAAGAGAGGGACAAGCTATATAGCAAGACAGAAAATTTCAAATAAGAATGGCTGTGTTCACATTCATGGTCTCTAAGTCAAGTAAGAAATTGGTAAAGTAGGAAAATAATTTTCGTACCTTTTAAAAAGGAGAATAGTAAATTAGTTTCATTCACAGAGTAATCAAAATATGCTTCCATTATGTGAAGGAAAATGTGCTCATCTACAAATCAGTTAGTTCTGCTAATGAAAAAGTGATCAGCCTTTTAAACTGTATCTTTTATAATGCTTTTGTCTCACATATGAAGTTTGGATAATAAATCATGACAAGAAATCATCACCAGCAATATGAATATTAAAATATGAATATAATTAATTATGCATAACTTCTCAGAGTGGGGCTCCAGTATCAGCAGGTGACATTGTATAAATTACTATGTTAACAGCCTGATTGTTGGGAAGATAGGCATGTGTTACTAGTGAGTTCTTAAAATATGTACATAAAACGGGACTAAGTCATCATTATGTTTCCTTAGAAAGATGACAATTAAAAGCCAGCAAAGCAAACAGTTTTCAATTGTAGATATGGTTTGTGACTAGGATTTAATTGTCATTAGAATGTTTTAACTTCTATTTATGAGAAGGGAAATGGGACCACTCCTAAGGGGCTGTTATGTGCTCTACATGATTCATTGACGTTGTCTGGGCTGCTGTAATCTCTTTCTGTTCATTTTCTTGGCCACCTATGAAGAATTTGTATCTGCCTTCCTTAAACCTCTATTATTTTGTTTTACTTTATTTCCTTTTTTCTTAGAAATTAGGCACCTGAAAACTTGTGTGAAACATTGAATATCACTCCAAATTTCAAATATTTCAATTTTGGGGAGTGGGGGGTGGGGAGGGAATCGATGCCATAAGGGTAATAAAATTCATCGTATATTGATCCAGACAATGTATGACCCTTAGATTTTATGGATATATTACTAATATCAAAAGTTCAAAAAAATGCAGGTTGCCTCTATTTGTTCAAGGCAATAAATTAAAAGAAATTTTTTGTAAACCTTTTTGGAAAAGTTCAGCTTAACCACAGCTTCACATGATTTAAAACTCTGTCTTCAATACTTTTAGCTTAATGGCATTGTCAAATGTCAAGAACACTTGGTAAGAGTTATTTATTTATTTATTTTTTAAAATATGTCATACTTTACCTTTTTATATAATAGCTGTCAAGTCAAAAAACATTTGCAATGAAGAATGATTAAACTAAGTGGATTAAAAATTTAGTCACAATGTTATAGATAGAAGTAGAATCTTTCTGTATTTCTACTATGGCCACATGATTCTATTATTATCTTTGTATTAATACTTAAAATAATATATATATTTATATATATATAATTCAATATTAGGAAATAACCTAAGATTGGCAGATGATTTCTTTTGTCTTAACAAGGTACTTTTATACAGATACAGCACTCTGACACATACTAATTTGATTATGTTACAAATTCTACTAATTTAGTGAAAACAACAATTTGCCAATTCCGTCTAGAAAATATTTAAGCATTTTTTTCTGACAGTACAAGACTGAAGTCTGGTCTATTTATGGTTATGGCATTAGACATGTGGACACAGTGACACAGTAACTACAAATGAAGGGGACTATTGACAAAATACCTTCTCTACATCATTGTCTCTGATGCCTTCAGCAGGTGCTTCTATTGACAGCTTGTTATTCATGTGTGTAGTTGTGACATAAAAAAAAACCGATGTGGGGTTAAACAATGATTTTCATACCATGTCTGTACAAAAAGGCTGCTACTTAATTTGTGAGCATCTGTTTATAGGAGATTTGACTGCTTCTTTATCTGATGGGCTACACTAGCCTTTTCTTCTGATCTCTCCCCTCTCCATTAGCTTTGTATCATACTATGCAGTGTTGCCATGTTTCAACAACTCCTTCAAATTGCACATCTGCACTCTTCTCATGTCATCTGGATAGTTACACCTCCATGTCCCATGGCACCTAAGTATCAGCATATCCACAGCTGGTCTTAGAACCACACTCAGGAGCCAGACTGCCTGGGATCAAATTTCTAGCCCCATTACTTACTAGGCTGTAACCTTGAGCAAATACGTAAACACATTCATCAAAAAGATATTCATACTACCTCATAGTGCTTTGAGAATGAATTAATATGTATAAAACACTTGGAAGAGAGACTGCCATATAATCTGTACTCAATGGTTAGCTACTGTTATTATTGTCATTATTATTATTATTGCCAACCACCTCCCCATGGTACCTACTGGGTGGTGCCATCTATCACTCCTCCTCCCTCTTCATCTTTCTGTCCCCATTCAATAAAAGGTATTGGGATATGAGGAGTTGCCTTCGAGAGTGTGCAATAGTTGTAAACTATCCTCTCGTTTCATCTCCACATTGAAATAGGAGAGAGTGGTACCCAACTGGTGAACATCTCTGAAGTCAAGGGCGAGATATCCCAAGAAAACCACACCTCAAGTTTGAGGACTTCAACATGAAAGGAAGCTGCATTGTTGCTTATCTACTTAATTATGCAGTTTATCTGATGCTACCTGGAGAAGGGAAAGGAAACTGGGGAGAGGGTAAGGAGAAATGTTCAAGTAGAGAGGGGCAAGAATCACTGGTTTGAATTCATAATTCCAGAGAGGTATAGAAGACAGATTTTGCCTGGGCCCACCTACAGCTATACATTATCCATTAAGGTTAATTCTCATTGGTAGCTATCGGCTCGCCTAAAATTGTCTCAAGCTGGAGACAAAAAGATGCATACAACAGAGCACTTTGGAGGGATGCCACCAAATAAGTTAAGTATCAGACCAAAGACCTGGTGTCACCAGGGACTGACCCTCTTGTCAAGAAAGACTGCTGGGGACATCACTCATACTTACGGTCACATGAAATAGGCTAAAAAGTATAGTGATATGGCCACAATAGGACAAACACTTTTAAAGGGCAGATATGTAAGCAGACCGTGTTTATGGTCACTTTGTTCCCTCTCCTCCCCATACCAGCAAAGTAAATGCAGGGAAGAAAGAGGGGTGTGTCTTATACCAGAATATCTAAAACTGGGTAATTGATAAAGAAAAAGAATCTCTTATAGTTATGGAAGCTGAGAACTCCAAAGTTGAGGGGCCAAATCTGGTGAGAGCCTTCCTGTTGGTGGGGACTCTGCAGAGTGCCAAGATGGCGCAGGGCATCACATGGCGAGGGGGCGGAGCTTGCTAGATCAGGTCTCTCTTCCTCCTCTCATAAAGCTACCAGTCCCACTCCCATTGTAATGCATCAATCCATTAGCCCATTAATCTGTTAATCCGTGAATGAATTAATCCACTCACGAAGGCAGAGCACTCATGACCCCATCACCTCTAAAAGGCCCCTCTTCTGAATACTGCCACAATTTCAGGATGAATTTTCAAGAGGACAAATATTCAAAACATAGCAGGGGACATGAGAGCTTGGGGACAACACCCCTCCTCACTGACTGGAATGGCTAGCTGGCTATCTTCAGCCATAAGTAGGAGGGCACCACTCTAGAGGTAAAGAACAAGATTGAAAGCACCTGGGTCCCCACACAAGTCACTGTGTCAGTCCTAGATAACTTGTGTTTAGACCTTAGTGTGTGAAAGCAATTTCTATCTTGTTAAAACCACTGCATTTGGTATGTTGACTAATCTGTATCTAACACAGTATTGGTGTATCACTTTTTAAAATGATTCTTTTCTT
Organism: Propithecus coquereli; assembly: GCF_000956105.1. Taxonomy (NCBI): domain Eukaryota; kingdom Metazoa; phylum Chordata; class Mammalia; order Primates; family Indriidae; genus Propithecus; species Propithecus coquereli. The sequence goes on from NW_012144966.1 coordinate 18,571,180, forward strand.
TAACTTTTTAATCAGCCACTGGTCCTGATCATGTGAGATAGCAGGGCTTTTAGTATGCTATAGATGACAGTATAGTTCTCTGAGTGGCCCTGGACTGACCCAGTTCTCCCAGTCTTTCTCATATATAGTTCTTGAGAATAACTGTAGAATGTCCTGGGACTGCAACATCCTGAGATAAGGACTACTGGCTGTAGCAGCTGAGCTCTGTTCTAGTCTTTTTCCCCAGAACAGAATGTCCTTTAAAACTTCAGCCCAGTGATCTATGTGGCCTTAGGGGATACAACCCAGGATGGGCTGCCTTTTAGGGTTCCATTTGTGGCACAAATCGGGCACATGCAGACGAGACTCTGTTCTCCCTGGGCAGCTTTCCAACTAATGCTGAATCCTGGGCTTCTGTTCACAGAATTAAATTTAGTTTACAGTGAATCCTGGGCTTCTATTGTCTCTTGCTGCCTATCTGTAAGAAAGAAATTTGCTTCATTTAACTTGTTGCTTATGACTGTTCTGTCTCCCCCAACTCAGACAAATTGGTAACCAGTTCCCAGCGAACCTGCTTCACATGGATTCCATGCTACATCCTTTCTCATATTAATTTATGTCCTCTGAATTTTTGCCTGATTAGTTCTACTCAGTTTAGGTATTACTTTTTGTGGGCAGTTTTTCCTGACTAGAGTCCTTTGCCTATGCTGTTAAAGATTCCTTCTTACATAGTATATGGTATACTATATGTATTGGTAACTTCACCTAAGAGACAATGCCGAACAGGTTCTCTGCACATAGTGGGTGCTCAGCAATGACTTGTGAAAAAAATTAATACAAGATTCAAAATAAGGATAATAGGTTCAGAATTGTGCTTAAGACAAAGCGATATGGCCAGAAGACTGTCGGAGGAGTGGTATAAGCAAATATAACAGGCAGAGAGATCAGCTAAGACGCTATTAGAATAATGTGGATGAAAAGTGAAAAGGCTTTAAACCATGGTAGCATTTGGGCTAAAAATCACTGGGAAAAGGTAATAATACATACAATGTTTACAACTCTCATTATCTGTTATTATCTGTTTTCAAAGAATTCCTGTATCTAGATTTTAATCTGTATTTCTTTGAACATTTGGGATATAATTTTTTAAAGAATCTTTACTGCTTTATTTAACTGGTTGTTTGACAATAGGGATGTTAATTTATTGTGCAATTCAATTCTCAGAGTAGTGCTGCTGCCATTACAGAAAATCTTCTTTTCAGAAAGGAGCAAAAGCACACTGGCTCCAGTATGGGCTTCCTGCCCTAAGGAGAGCCAGAGAGTGTGTATGATCCATTAAACAATCCTTCAAAACAAAAACCAGGCAAATAAATAAAAAAAAGAGCACATTCTGGGGGATGGACATGCTTATACCTCTGACTCAGGTGGTGCAAAGGCAATATATGTAACCAAAGTATTTGTAGCTCTGTAATATTCTGAAATTTAAAAAAAAGGAAAGAAAGTAGCCAAACCAAATATGATCAAATTAATTTCAGACAAGCAGAGGTTAGGGCAACTGAGGTTTGCCAAGGAAAGTAGAAAGGAGACAAAGGACACAAAAAATGTAAGAAAAGACTGGAGGTCATGCCTGCTTATTGATATTTTTCATTGGCTCAAAACCTACATCAAAATATAATCACTAGGTTAAATAGTAATTTCTTGTGTTAATAACAATATTTGGAAAATGTTGGTTATGGTTACATAATTCTATATTATTAAACATTTGCATTCAACCAAGATAAGATTCCAAGTTTCTGGTCAAAGACTAAATATGAGCATAATTTGAAGTCAAAAAGAAAAGTCCTTCTATTTAAAGTGATCCATTCATGTAGAATGATAACACGAGAAAGATGTTTTACTGTTAGCTACATCTTTTGTACAGTAGCTACTGGCTTCAAAAATGTTCAAGACAATATGTAGCTGCCTTTGTTTTTTAAGTAACTCAAAGAATTTCAGAATTAGGAAAATGGGGCAGGATTATAATAGATCATTTTGTCTTTGAGAGATTTTCCAAAGATTCAATATGGGAGTCAGGCTAAAACTAGATCTTTTCATTTTTCATCTGAGTTGGTCTTCTATCTTACTCATCTTTCATCTCTATTATCCAAATATTATTCAAGCTCATACTGTGATGACTGAAAGCTGCAAATTTTATTTGACAATCAAGTAAATTATGCATAACATTGCACTACAAAGCTACCATTATTACCTGCGAATATAATTTTGTGTTAATAAACTCTTTGTTGAATCATGGCCAAGACTCAAAAGAGAAAATAATATGAAAAGAATGCAGTGTCCTTTCAGGCAGTAAGATTAAATAAATTCATTCAAGTGGTATTGGAATATACCTGCAAAATAAGTGGGGCTGCAGAATTCTATCTTGCTAACCAAACAGCTAAAAGCAGTTTAAAGAGATTTAATAAAATTTGACAAAGAGGACAAGTGGTTCCCTAAGTTGCAAAATAATTCTCAGTTGAACTATATGACTTAACTTCTATTTTTGAACAAATAAATAGAAATAAAATATAAGAAAAGTTTCAGAGTGTTTATCTGTAACTGGGTTAGAATATAAAAGAACCTTAGGTCCAAGGTTTTTCCTTGGGTTCGAACGTGTGATTAAGTGATAAATGTGATGTTGACAAGATGGCTGACCAGAGACACCAGCTGCCAGATCATTTCATAAAGAAGGAAAAGTTTTAGATGAGAAAGAAAAACCAAACAAACAAACATACATAGATTGGGTATAGTTTCAAGGGAAAAATATCAGAACCTACCAGAGATTCCATGGGAAGAAGCTGTGAAGCAGAATAAGAAGGATGAGGTATCAGCAGAGATCAACCCCTGAGAGGATTAGAGTCCAGTGAAAAGGGTAGGTGGAGTGGTTTGTTTCTCCCTCCCCCACATCTCTGGCAGTCAGCAGGCTCCTGAGCTGTTGGAGAGCCTTTCTATCCTCATGAGCCCAAAGGCTGCTGCTGCCAATGAACTGGAACCTTCTTGAGGACAAAGCACCAGGCTGCCAGCCCCCTTGGGGCACTTCCCACCATCATAGATGTCCTGTGCCAGGACAGCAGGAACTATATTACTTCTCCACCCATCATGTACCTTTATCTTCCCAGCCAGCTTTAGCTCATCAGATTTCATCTTTCCTGTTCCTACATACATATTTCGCAGCTCTGGCCCCATAATGTGAGAACCACAGGGAGACCTCACATCGCCTCCCCTGCCCATGACTGCTGAGAGAGATGATTGAGCTGGGGCTCTCAGGAGCGATTCCTTACCCTCTGTTGGTTCATCCATGACACTAAGGCTTCCACATAGAGTGGGGCTCAAATTCATCCTCTTAAAGACCTACAGTGGACTAAGGGGTGCTCAGACTTTGAGCTCCCTATTCACCAGCCCTCCCCAAAGCTGCCCACCTGGCTGCTCCATCAGAGCAGGTATCACCCCGAAGCAGAGGAACATCAAATCTGTTGAGCACTCCACAGGCAAATCAGGACCAGCACACTTCTCCCTGGCACAGGCAGGGATTGAAATTTGGTGAACTGGGGAGAGGCCCATAAGCCAGATATTATACTCCTGGAACTTGATCATGTTCCTTGGGGGCATGGAGAGGAGATTTGTGAACTAATTTTGGGAGGCAAGGAAGCTCATGTAGGCAGAACTGAAAAGAGAGCACAGTGTGGATCCCAGCTGCAAAACACTCGTGGAACACCCGTCACTGCACAGAAAGGTGGTGCTCTCAGCCCAGAGTGGGATCCTGGACAGTGAAGCACCCAGCCTGCAGCACTATTGTCAGGGAGCTCAGCTAGTTTGAGCTCCTGGCTGCTAGCAGATGACGGAAGGAAGCCCCAGAGCAAGAGAGGGTGGAGAAGAGCAAAACGTGCTCCTGACAGCCAGATTGTGAATCTCGGATTGCCTCATCTCCACAAGCAGAGTTTCTGGTTGGGTGAAGCCACTTCAGACCCTCCCTGGCAGCTTTCCCCGGAGTGGACTTTTGACCCCTGTTGAAATATCTACCTTAGAAGGTTTTTTGGAGCCTGAGGGCAGGCTCACACAATCCAGCCCCACCCAGCCTAACTCTCCCACCAGCTTCTGCTATGGTGGAGACTAAGTACTCGCCTGGAAGTTTCAGGGCCCCTCCCACCACCTGGGGTATTTGAGTGCTTCTCCTGGGGGCTAGAGCCAGCCACAGATACCAAAAACAACACTGCAGCTTTTCCCTTCCAGCAAGCGCTACCTACTGACAGGGAGATCAATTTACATAGCACTTTACAACATTTACTGACACAATCATACAGGGTGTGGTTTATTTTTACCCACAAGCACCACCTACTGTCTCAGAGATTAAACTGGGTGTGCCAATATAATTCACACTGATAAGAAGACCACAGAGCCAGGGAAAGAAAAAGAATTTCAAAGGCTTTCATCCTCTCTCATCAAAGAGAGACAGGGAATCTTGCCACACACATAGACCACCACTGCTATAGCCTACAAATAAGTAGCAACTGACAAAACCACCACACTAAGGATATCTATAACCAAGGCTGTCACGCAGCACCTAGATTGTCATCAAAGCCCCCACAAGCAAAGCCAAAGGTTCTTACCCAACTTACTCTACAGACTCACCCTTATAAGTGAGGGGGAGAAAAAAAGGCCTATCTAAACAAAATAAAATCCCAAAATAAGAAGCAACAGCTGCTGCAGATGAGAAAGAATCAGTGAAAGAACTCTAGAAATATGAAAAATCAGAGCCAAAGAACACCCCCAAAGGGGAACATCAGCTCTCTAGCAATGGATACCAGCCAAAATGAAAATATTGAAATGACAGATAAAAAATTCCAAATATGGATTGTAAAAAAGTTCAATGAAATCCAAGAGAAAATAGAAAACTAACTTAAAGAAATCAGAAAAACAATTCAGGAAATGAATGAAAAATTCAATAAAGAGATCAACATATTTAAAAAAAATAAATAGAACTTCTGGAAGTGAAAAATTCATTTAAGGAAATAGAAAACACAGTGGAAAGTTTTAAGAATAGGCTAGATCAGACAGAAGAAAGAATCTCAGAACTTGAAGACAACTGTTTCAAATTAACTCAGTCAGTCAAAAATAAAGAACAAAGAATTAAGAGGAATGAACAAAGCATACAAGAAATACACGATTGTGTAAAATGGCCAAATATAAGAATCATAGACATCCCTGAGGGTGAAGAAGAAAATACACAAGGGCTGGAAAAAAATACTTGAGCAAATAATTGAGGAAAACTTCCCTGGTCTTGGTAGACATTTAGACACCCAGGTACAAGAAGCTCAATGAACACCTGCGAGATTCATTGTAGAAAGGCAATCACGAAGACACATAGTCATCAGACTGGTCAAAGTCAACATAAAGGAGGAACTCCTGTGGACCATGAGATAAAAACATCAAGTAACTTACAAAGGAAAACCCATTAGGCTAACAGCAGAATTCTCAAGCTAGAAGGGACTGGGGCCCCAATTTCAGTCTGCTTAAACAGAACAACTGCCAGTTCAGAATTTTTTATCCTGCAAAACTAAGTTTCATATATGAAAGAGAAATAAAAACTTTTCCAGACAAGCAAATACTGACCAGACCTGCTCTGCAGAAAACACGTAGAACTGCATTATATACATGGATCAGCACAATAAACCACCAGTGTAAAACCACCCAAAAGCTAAACCTCAGAGCTCATAAAAAACAATAGCACAAGAAGTATAATAAAGCAATAAGGTGCTACACAACAGGATGAAGAGAAGAGTAACCCATGTATCAATTCTGTCAATCAATTGAACAGTCTGAATGCCCCACTCAAGAGACACAGGATGCCTAAATGGATGAAAAAATACAATCCAAGTATATCCTGTCTCCAGGAAATACATCTAACCCACAAGGACTCATACAGACTCAAGTTGCAGGGATGAAAAAAAAAGATTCCATGCAAAATGAATCCAAAAGAAAGCAGGTGTACCTATTCTCATATCAGATAAAATTGACTTTAAAACAACGATAGTAAAGACAGACAAACATGGGCAGTATATAATGTTAAAGGAAGCAATTCAACAAGAAGACATAACAATTCTAAATATTTATGCACCTAACACAGGAGTGCCCAGATTCATAAAGCAAATTCTATCAGATCTAAGCAAAGGGATAAATGATAGCATCATAATTGTTGGGGACTTCAACACCCTACTGATAGAACTGGACAGATCATCCAAACAGAAAATAAATAAACACTGGACTTTAGTGGGACTCTAGAACAAATGGGACTAACAGACATTCACAGAACATTTTACTCACAAACTACTAAATACATATTATTCTCTTCAGCACATGGAACAGTCTCCAATACTGATGATATTTTAGGCCACAAGACATGTCTTAACAAATTCAAAAAAATAGAAATCATACCATGTGTCTTCTGAGACCACAGAGGAACAAAACTAGAAATCAACTCCAAGAGAAACACTCAATTCTACATAAAGTCATGAAAATTAAACAACCTGCTGCTGAATGATTATTGTGTCAATAGTGAAGTTAAGATGAAAATCAAAATTTCCCTCAAAATGAATGATAAAGGAGATACCAATTATCAAAATCTATGGGATTCAGCAACAGCAGTGCTAAGGGGAAAATTCATAGCCTTAAATGCTAGCATCAAAAAGTCAGAAAGATAAAAAAATTAACAATCTAATTATATGTCGAGGAACTAGAAAAAGAAAAGCAAACCCAACACAAAGTCAGTAGAAAAAGAGAAATAAATAAGGTGAGAGTGGAACTAAATGAAATGGAAAACAAACAAACAAAAATAGAAAGAATCCATGAAAGAAAAAGTAGGTTCTTTGAAAGATAAACAAAATAGACTTCTTGCTAGATTAACAAGTAATAGAAGAGAAAGAACCCAAACAAGTTAAATCAAAAGTGAAAAAGGGGATATTACAACTGATACCACAGAAATACAAAATATCATCTGTGAATACTATAAAAATCTCTACACACATAAACTCTAAAACATAGAGGAAATGGACAAATTCCTGGAAACACACAATCTTCCAAGGCTCAATCAAGAAGAAATAAAACTCCTGAACAGACCAATAATTAGCAGCAAGATTGAAGCAGTAATGAAAATTCTCCAACCAAAAAAGCCCTTGACAAGAAAGATGTACAACCAAATCTTACCAGACTTACAAAGAAGAGCTGGTACCCATACTGCAGAAATTATTCCATTATATTGAGAAGGAGGGAATCCTCCCCAACTCATTCTATGAAGCCAGTATCACATTGACACCAAAGCTAGGAAAGGACACACACACAAAAGAAAAGTACAGACCAATATCCTTTCTGAATATAGAGGCAAAAATCCTCAATAAAATACTAGCAAACTGAATTCAGGTGCACATCGAAAAAATAATCCACCATGACCAAGTGGCTCATCCCAGGCATCCCAGGATGGTTCAACATATGGAAATCAATAAATGTGATTCACCACATAAACAGAAGTAAAGGCAAAGACCATATGATAATTTCAGTAGATGCAGAAAAAGCATTTGACAAAATTCAGCACTCTTTCATGATAAAAACCCTCAACAAACTAGTCACAGAAGGAACATATCTCAAGATTATAAAAGCCGTATATGACAAACTCACAGCCAATATCATACTGAAAGCAGAAAAGTTGAAAGCATTCCCACTAAGAATTAGAACAAGACAAGAGTGCCCAGTATCACCACTTCTGTTCAGCATAGTGCTGGAAGTCCTAACCAGAGCAATCGGGAAAGAGAAAGAATTAAAGGGTAACCAAATCATGAATGTGGGAGTCATCCCTTTTTGCTGATGATATGATCTTACACCTAGAAAACCCCAAAGATTCTACAAAGAGACTCCTGGAATTGATAAATAAATTCAGCAAACTCTAAGGTTACAAAATCTATGGACACACATCAGTGGTATTCCAATACACCAATAACAGTCAAGCTAAAAGTCAAATCAAAGACTAAATACCATTCACAATAACTACAAAGAAAATAAAATACCTAGGAATATACTCAACCAAGGAGGTCCAAGATCTCTACAAAGAGAACAATGAAACACTGATGAAAGAAATCACAGATGACACAAACAAAGGGAAAAATATATCATGTTCATGGATTGGTAGAGTTAACATTGTTAACATATCCATACTTCCCAAAGTGTTTTACGGATTCAGTGCAATCCTCATCCAAATACCAACATCATATTTCACAGATCTGGACAAAATAATTCTATGCTTCATTTGGAACCAGAAAAGACCCTGTATAGCCAAAACAAGCTTAAACAAAAGGAACAAATCTAGAAGCATCACATTTCCAGACTACAAGGCTATAGTAACCAAAACAGCATGCTTTTGGCACAAAAATAGAGACATAGACCAATGGAACAGAACCCAGAACCCAGATATAAAACCATCCACATACAGCCAACTGATCTTTGACAAAGAAAACAACAATATACACTGGGGAAAAGAAGCCCTATACAATAAATGGTGCTGGGAAAATTGGATAGCCTCATGTGGAAGAATAAAACAGGATCCATATCTCTCACCACTCACAAAAATTAATTCAAAATGGATAAAAGAATTAAATTTAAGGCATGAAATCATAAGAATTCCAGAAGAAATTGTAGAAAAAACTCCTCTAGATATTAGCTTAGGAATTTATAAAAAACACCCCAATGGCCCAATGGCAATCACAGCAACAACAAAAGTAAATTGAACTTGATTAAATTAAAAAAGCTTCTGCAAAGCTAAGGAAATAATCAATAGATCAAATAGGCAACCTACAGAATGGGAGAAAATATTTGCAAGCTATACATCTGAGAAAAAGCTAATAAACAGAATCTACAAAGAACTCGAGCAAATCAGTAAGGAAAAAAAAGCCCATTAAAATGTAGGTGAAGGCCGGGTGCGGTGGCTCACGCCTGTAATCCTAGCTCTCTGGGAGGCCGAGGCAGGGGGATTGTTTGAGCTCAGGAGTTCGAAACCAGCCTGAGCAAGAGCGAGA